>NC_092114.1:26666595-26979929 GCF_045679555.1 Salvelinus alpinus
TTTACATTAGTATTCAGACCCTTTACTTAGTACTTTTAAGCACCTTTGGCAGCATTTACAGCCTTGAGTCTTCTTGGGTCTGACACTACAAGTGTCACACCTGTATTTGGGGAACTTCTCCCATTCTTCTCTACTGATCATCTCAAGCTCTGTCAGTCCCGAATCCACTCCTCTGTTGTTCTGGCTGTGTACTTAGGGTCGTTGTCCTGTTGGAAGGTGAACCTTCGTCCCGGTCTGAGGTCCTGAGCAGGTTTTCATCAACGATCTCTCTGTACTTTTCTCCGTTCATCTTTCTCTCGATCCTGACTAGTCTCGTAGTCCCTGCCACTGAAAAACATCCCCAGGGATGGTGCCAGGTTTCCTCCAGATGTGACGCTTTCATACAGGCCAAAGAGTTCAATCTTGGTTTCATCAGACCAGAGAATCTTGTTTCTCATGGTCTGGGAGTCTTTAGGTGCCTTTTGGCAAACTCCAAGCACGCTGTCATGTGTATTTTACTGAGGAGTGGCTTGCATCTGGCCACTCTACCATAAGGGCCTGATTGGTGGTGCTGCAGAGATGGTTGTCCTTCTGAAAGATTCTCCCATCTCCACAGATGAACTCTGGAGCTTTGTCAGTGAGACCATCGGGTTTTTGATCACCTCCCTAACCAAGCCCCCCCCTTCCCCAGATCTGTGCCTCGACACAATCCTGTCTCGAAGCTCCACTGACAATTCCTTCAATCTCATGAATTCATTTTTTGCTCTGAAATGCACTGTCAACTGTGGGACCTTACATAGACAGGTGTGTGCCTTTCCAAAGCATGTCCAATCAATTGAATTTATCACAGGTGGACTCCAATCAAGTTGTAGAAACAAGGATGATCAATGGAAACAGGATACACCTTAACTCAATTTCGAGTCTCATAGCAAAGGGTCTGAATAATTATGTAAATAAGGTATCTGTTTTTTATAAATTTGCAAAAATGTCAAAAAACCTGTTTCGCTTTATCATTATATGGTATTGTGTGTAGAATGATGAGAATTTTTTTAATATTTAAAAAAATATACAGTTGAAGTCAAAAGTTTACATACACCTTAGCCAAATACATTTAAACTCAGTTTTTCACAATTCCTGACATTTAATCCTAGTCAAAATTCCCTGTTTTAGGTCAGTTAAGATCACTACTTTATTTTAAGAATGTGAAATGTCAGAATAATAGTAGAGAGAATGATTTATTTCAGCTTTTATTTCTTTCATCACATTCCCAGTGTGTCACAAGTTTACATACACTCAATTAGTATTTGGTAGCATTGCCTTTAAATTGTTTAACTTGGGTCAAATGTTTCGGGCAGCCTTCCACACACTTCCCACAATAAGTTGGGTGAATTTTGGCCTATTCCTCCTGACAGAGCTGGTGTAACTGAGTCAGGTTTGTAGGCCTCCTTGTTCGCACACGCTTTTTCAGTTCTGCCCACAAATTTTCTATAGGAATGAGGTATAGGGCTTTGTGACGGCCACCCCAATACCTTGACTTTGTTGTCCTTAAGCCATTTTGCCACAACTTTGGAAGTATGCTTGGGGTCATTGTCCATTTGGCAGACCCATTTGCGACCAAGTTTTAACTTCCTGACTAATGTCTTGAGATGTTGCTTCAATATATCCACATAATTTTCCATCCTCATGATGCCATCTATTTTGTGAAGTGCACAAGTCCCTCCTGCAGCAAAGCACCCCCACAACATGATGCTGCCACCCCCGTGCTTCAGGGTTGGGATGGTGTTCTTCGGCTTTCGAGCGTCCCCCTTTTTCCTCCAAACATAGCGATGGTCAGTTCCATTTTTGTTTCATCAGACATGAGGACATTTCTCCAAAAAGTACGATCTTTGTCCCCATGTGCAGTTGCAAACCGTAGTCTGGCTTTTTTATGGCTGTTTTGGAGCATTGGCTTCTTCCTTGCTGAGCGGCCTTTCAGGTTATGTCGATATAGGACTCGTTTTACAGTCGATATAGATACTTTTGTACCTGTTTCCTCCAGCATCTTCACAAGGTCCTTTGCTGTTCTGTGATTGATTTGCACTTTTCGCACCAAAGTTCGTTCATTTCTAGGAGACAGAACGCGTCTCCTTCCTGAGCGGTATGACGGCTGCGTGGTCCCATGGTGTTTATACTTGCGTACTATTGTTTGTACAGATGAACATGGTACCTTCAGGCATTTGGAAATTGCTCCCAAGGATGAACAAGACTTGTGGAGGTCTACCATTTCTTTTCTGAGGTCTTGGCTGATTTCTTTTGATTTTCCCATGATGTCAAGCAAAGAGGCACTGAATTTAAAGGTAGGCCTTGAAATACATCCACAGGTACACCTCCAATTGACTCAAATTATGTTAATTAGCCTATCAGAAGCTTCTAAAGCCATGACATCATGTTCTGGAATTTTCCAAGCAGTTTAAAGGCACAGTCAACTTAGTGTATGTAAACTTCTGACCCACTGGAATTGTGATACAGTGAATAAGTGAAATAATCTGTCTGTAAACAATTGTTGGAAAAATTACTTGTGTCATGCAAAAAGTAGATGTCCTAACCGACTTGCCAAAACTATAGTTTGTTAACAAGAAATTTGGGGAGTGGTTGAAAAACGAGTTTTAATGACTCCAACCTAAGTGTATGTAAACTTCTGACTTCAACTGTATATTTTAGAATAAGGCCGTAACATAACAAATTGTGGAAAAAGTCAAGTGGTCTGAATACTTTCAGAATGCACTGTATCTCCCTCAGATTACACAGACCCACAAAGAATTCGATAACAAATCCAATTTTGATAAACTCCCATACCTATTACGTGAAATACCAGTGTGCCATCACAGCAGCGAGATTTGTGACATGTTGTAACAAGAAAAGGGCAACCAGTGAAGAACAAACACCATTGTAAATACAACCCATATTTCAGTTTATTTATTTTCCCTTTTGTACTTTAACTATTTGCACATCGTCACAACACTGTATATAGCTATAATATGGCATTTGAAATGTCTCTATTTCTTTGGAACTTTTGTGAGTGTAATGTTAACTGTTCATTTTATATTGTTTATTATCTATTTCACTTGCTTTGCCAATGTAAAATGTAAACATATGTTTCCCATGCCAATATTGCCCTTTGAATTGAGAGAGAGAGAGAGAGAGAGAGAGAGAGAGAGAGAGCGAGAGAGAGAGAGAGAGAGAGAGAGAGAGAGAGAGAGAGAGAGAGAGAGAGAGAGAGAGAGAGAGAGAGAGAGAGAGAGAGAGAGAGAGAGAGAGAGAGAGCTTAATCAGTGATCAATAGAGTTGAGTGAGCGGTAGCTAATCCAGTGGAGGCGTCAGAAAGACATTGAAACGCAGGTCTCTTCCTCTCTGCAGGCAGACCAAGTGCGCCCCAAATGGCACCCTATTCTTTATTTAGTGCACTAATTTTGACCAGGTTCCATATGGAAATATCATAGCCTTCTGGTCAAAAGTAATGCACTAAATAGGGAATAGGGTTCCATTTGGGACGCATGCCAGTCATGTGCCGCGCCACTGCTCCCCAGGGCTCCGGGCCCAGCAACACAGAGGACCAGCTAGTGACACTGCAGCCTGCATGAGGAGAATAACTAAGTGGTGTGGGGAGCTCATAAATCATCTGATGTATGATCTACCAGGGGCCCTGCATCTGGCACCACCACCACCTCACCCCACAGCTCCCCACAAATTGAGCTTTTCAAACGCTTTTCAAGTGTGTAGACAAAGAGAGGTGTCTGAAAGAAGGGTGGTAAGGTAGCTCTTGGGTTAGGTAGGGCTTTTCTTTCCAGTGATGGCTCATAAAAGGACTGGCCGCACAGTCAGAGCTTTTTGATGACTTGGATTTTCCTTGTTTTTTTCCAAAGATGTTTTTTCCACTGCAGCCATTTCAGACTGTATGTGCTTTGCAGTCTTCTATTTTCACTTTGTTCATAGAAAAGGGTAAAACAGCTTCAGTAGTGTTTTCTCATAACCATGCGTACGTGTATGCAGTAGCATTGTTATCTGAGACTTTATATAAAAGCAATGGAATAAAAGTGATTGGAATAACAATATGCTTTTGCTTTCCTCAGCTCTCCTCCTCAGACTGCTCTATTAAAATGACTTGTCTCATGGTGTCTACTTGGGCATGTCTTCTAGCCTTCTTAATATAGACCTCTCCTCGGGGACTTGCCTTACCAACAACCCAAGCAGCTTTTTCCCTCAAATAATGTCACTGGAAATGTTGACAAAATAATAGGCTTCTCCCAAGTCCCAAAACACACCAAGCATCCAGGTTTCCAGTCTCCCTTCTCTCCCCCCTGGGTGAGGTTCCCTCTCTTCCCTCTCTCATCCCACTGTGGATCATTGCTGAATTGTTGCCACAACGTTGCCATAACATCGGCTCAGTTGTGCCCTGCTGGCCTGGCTGGTCTTCAGTTGAACGCTGCAGGAAAATGGACTGTAGTAATCCACTCGCACCATGACCGGGTCAGTGACTCTTTGTTTAAATAGGCCCAACAAAAATCCCCCAAAGAAGTAGGGCACTTCCTAATAAATCTGGCCACACTTGAAAGAAGTGCCCTTAAAAATGCATCTTTCTCTTGTATTCTTCCTCCCCTGGCCAGGTCACATGGGGACAATTAAAATGGGATTTATTTTTTCTCAAGCCTCGTTTTGTGGAGAGAGAAAGCAGAGAGTTGGATCCAGCCAGGCAGCCGTAGGTCGAAGGGAGCACAGAATCAGGGTTTACCGCAGGCAGGCAGCAATGTTCATTTTTCAGAGAAACGCTCTGCTTAAAGCTGATGCAGGGCAGAGTGATTTTCTCACCAGGGATTAGTATTAGGGTGTAAGAATATTTTTAGACTTCTCTCTCAGTGGACGTCATAACGTTATATTCCATTACAGTGGCAGCACTGATGAGGGTAGTTTGCATTAAATGCTCAATTCAAACACTGCCTTTTTCAAATCAATGTTTGATTTGATTTCTACTTTCATGTTTACAAACCCAGAGAAAATGTCACATTTGAGAAGGCATATGCTATGCACCCTGTGTAAGGTAAGGTCATGGTGATATCATTGCTTTATTCATAAGAATTCTGAACACATTCTTTTGCAACAAAGGAAAAGGGACTTGGATGAATAAAACATCTTAAGTGAATTTTCCCCTTAGTTTCCTTAACTTTAATCCTTAAGGGTCTATAATTGACGCACCCGTGTAGCATAATAAAACCGGTCATTTTAAGATCGATGTGGGCTGCGTCTCAATCCACCCCATCCGCCTATGTCAGGCGGTGGAAGGTAGCCATGCTACGGCGGTGTTTGTCGGACCATGACACGTCCCAAAAATGGTCTTCTCACAAAAATGTATGTAGCATCCTACAAACTATAGAAGGGGGAGATTCTCACGAACATGATGGGGTTCTCCATTTTGCTCTATAACCCCCACAAGGATCACGGGACTGGTTTTAAGTCAGTAATGCTGATGTGCCAACTTCTGTCTGTAGCATCCAGTTTGAGCGAAAAAACGAATATGACCCCACTATGGAAAAGGGAGAATCGCATGAACACAATGCTGTTCTCCATTTTTTTCCACAACCCCCACAAATGTCACAGGACTAATTTGAAGTCGGTAACACTGCTGTGCCAACTTCTGACTGTAGCAATTTTTGTCTTTGTGTTATTCAAAGCGGTTCCCCCCTTTTAGAGGTTTTTAATTCAGTTGCACAAAACATTAAGGTGAATTTCCCCCTTAAATCAAGTGAAAAAGTTAAGGTTGCTCTTGAGGTCCCTTAAATGCTTAATTCAGTATGGATAATGTAAACAGCATTTGTGGAGGTGAATGTTGCTTTCCTCTGCCCTGGTTTCAAAAAGAAAACATCCACCAGCTAGCTACTTAGCTAAACAATAGAAGGTGCACAATCCATGGCTACAAGGCCAAAGTTAACTTGACGTGCTAAAAAGTAATATAAACAAGTTGAGAAAAAGTTGCTAAAATAAGTGTTTTATTATCTTCTGACTGAATTTGTTTCTCTTGAATGTAGAAGTTCCATTTGCAATCTCCCAAAATAAATGAGATCTCTTTGACAAGACATTCAGTGAATCAGGTTGTCTCCATGGTAACCAGAGACTCTTTCTGTCATACATGCCTTCAAACTACTGCAAAACCTTACACCTTTTACTGCAGTGGGCTAAATAAATCAGGGTCACACAGAGTGTTTCTTGGTAGTCTTAAACAAATCTACTTTGAAACAAAAGTATATACCTCACACACATGGTTACGGGCTTAAAAAAAAGACAACTCTCTCTCTCTCTCTCTCTCTCTCTCTCTCTCTCTCTCTATATATATATATATATATACACTGCTCAAAAAAATAAAGGGAACACTTAAACAACACAATGTAACTCCAAGTCAATCACACTTCTGTGAAATCAAACTGTCCACTTAGGAAGCAACACTGATTGACAATACATTTCACATGCTGTTTTGCAAATGGAATAGACAACAGATGGAAATTATAGGCAATTAGCAAGACACCCCCAATAAAGGAGTGGTTCTGCAGGTGGTGACCACAGACCACTTCTCAGTTCCTATGCTTCCTGGCTGATGTTTTGGTCACTTTTGAATGCTGGCGGTGCTTTCACTCTAGTGGTAGCATGAGACGGAGTCTACAACCCACACAAGTGGCTCAGGTAGTGCAGCTCATCCAGGATGGCACATCAATGCGAGCTGTGGCAAGAAGGTTTGCTGTGTCTGTCAGCGTAGTGTCCAGAGCATGGAGGCGCTACCAGGAGACAGGCCAGTACATCAGGAGACGTGGAGGAGGCCGTAGGAGGGCAACAACCCAGCAGCAGGACCGCTACCTCCGCCTTTGTGCAAGGAGGAGCACTGCCAGAGCCCTGCAAAATGACCTCCAGCAGGCCACAAATGTGCATGTGTCTGCTCAAACGGTCAGAAACAGACTCAATGAGGGTGGTATGAGGGCCCGACGTCCACAGGTGGGGGTTGTGCTTACATCCCAACACCGTGCAGGAAGTTTGGCATTTGCCAGAGAACACCAAGATTGGCAAATTCGCCACTGGCGCCCTGTGCTCTTCACAGATGAAAGCAGGTTCACACTGAGTACGTGACAGACGTGACAGAGTCTGGAGACGCCGTGGAGAACGTTCTGCTGCCTGCAACATCCTCCAGCATGACCGGTTTGGCGGTGGGTCAGTCATGGTGTGGGGTGGCATTTCTTTGGGGGGCCGCACAGCCCTCCATGTGCTCGCCAGAGGTAGCCTGACTGCCATTAGGTACCGAGATGAGATCCTCAGACCCCTTGTGAGACCATATGCTGGTGCGGTTGGCACTGGGTTCCTCCTAATGCAAGACAATGCTAGACCTCATGTGGCTGGAGTGTGTCAGCAGTTCCTGCAAGAGGAAGGCATTGATGCTATGGACTGGCCCGCCCGTTCCCCAGACCTGAATCCAATTGAGCACATCTGGGACATCATGTCTCGCTCCATCCACCAACGCCACGTTGCACCACAGACTGTCCAGGAGTTGGCGGATGCTTTAGTCCAGGTCTGGGAGGAGATCCCTCAGGAGACCATCCGCAACCTCATCAGGAGCATGCCCAGGCGTTGTAGGGAGGTCATACAGGCACGTGGAGGCCACACACACTACTGAGCCTTATTTTGACTTGTTTTAAGGACATTACATCAAAGTTGGATCAGCCTATAGTGTGGTTTTCCACTTTAATTTTGAGTGTGACTCCAAATCCCGACCTCCATGGGTTGATACATTTGATTTCCATTGATAATTTTTGTGTGATTTTGTTGTCAGCACATTCAACTATGTAAAGAAAAAAGTATTTAATAAGAATATTTCATTCATTCAGATCTAGGATGTGTTATTTTAGTGTTCCCTTTATTTTTTTGAGCAGTGTATATTATATATATATATATGACATGGTACAGGTAAATTGTATTCAATTTCACACTTTATATACACACACACATCACAAAAGACTGAAATATAACAAAACCGTTTGACATAGAAACACCGGATTTTCGGCGGGTTTTTGAAATAGTTTATTAATTATGAAAAATATGAACAACATTACACCCATAAAGCCACTAGGTCATTAGACTGCAGGAAAGTGCTTCATTATGCCCTTACCTGTAACGGTTCCGTAACCACAGACACTGGGAGACGGGAAGCAAGTACAGGGTGAAAAAGTTAATCATAAATAGACATGAAACTAAACAAGAACAGCATCTGGACAAGAAAAACAAAACAACATCAATGCAGACAAGGGAATGAAACTGAGGACGTGCCAGATATAGGGGAGGCAATCAATGACGTGATGAAGTCCAGGTGAGTCTGATGAAGCGCTGGTGTGCGTAACGATGGTGACAGGTCTGCGTAATGATGAGCAGCCTGGCAGCCTCCAGCGCCAGAGTGGGGGAGCGGGAGGAGACATGACACTTACCTAAGGAAATGTTTGAGTGGTTTCCTTAAGGTAAACCCTTAAAGGAAACACTTAAGTTGTTTTATGCAACCAGGCCAATGTCCTCATATGTGTCATTATGTATTCACTGCACCTACAGCTCCATGATGGATCACATGGGGATACTGTATATTCCATCTAGCTGTTCCACCAGCCTCATGTCAAGTCTTCATGTGCACACTCTTAATTCTCCCCTCCATTCTCTACTTTGATTTGTGCTTGTCCGGAAGCCCCTCAAATACCTTGTGAATCATAGTCATTGGCTTCCTCTGCGCAAAGTGCTCTCGCAATGGCCTTTTTGGTGGGTTCGTAAAACCATATGCACGCACGCATGGACGCACGCATGCACACCAAAATGTGACTTGGAACTCATACCATCCAGTATGGCCAATCCAGGGCAAGAACACATCGTAACAGTTCTCTATATGTGGCTAAAACTGACATTCATGCTCAAGCAGAAGCCCTCGAGGTCCAATGACCATATAAAAAGATCACTGGGTTTATCTCTAATACAGACCTCTTAACGTCAAAGGGTTTTCAATTTTCATCCTCCCAAATTGCTTTTATGGATGTGGATGTTTCAAGCTCAAATCTATCAAGGATATTGTAGAGAGCACAGACATCAATACTCTCTAAGTGAATAGTTGAGAAGCACAGATCAGCAAAAAGGTGAAGAGAAAAATGGCACTTCATTGAGTTTTTCATTGATTGCTAGAAAGGCAAAGCAAGCAAAGAATGCGCAGACTTGCCGATTGGAAACATGGAAGCTTCTACTTATTCCAGAGAGGCTGATGTGAAGGACTAAAGTCACATGGTAGGCTATATGAATGGAGAAGGGAGCTGCAGTGTTGAGAGCTGAGAGAGCACTCAGTGATGTTCCCTGGAATACAAAGAGACAGCTTCTTCTGTGGGGAAGCCGGGTGCTGTTATTGTACGGCTCAGGAGGACCAGAGTGCCTGTGACCTTGAGTCCATCTTCTAGAGGGGATTACACCCACAAAGTAATGAGAATTGACTCGCATTGTTACCAGTGATATTGTGTGTTTGTATGTGACTTGAACAGGAAGTAGCCTCCTTACATTTCTCTCAAAGGTAAGGCTACCTAGGGGTTTGCTTTTTTGTGCAACAATATGTTTGACATTTGATACTTTGGGGTAAATTCAATTGTGAAGGACCAAGGCTGCTTCAGATGTATACGATAAAATGCCATAAAAAAAAACATTTTAATATATTGTACTATTCCTACTACACAGATGCAACATGAGATCCCCTCATGATGATAAATGCATTCATAATTCCTTCATCATCAATCCCCTCCCGCAGATCCCCTTTAAAAACCTTTAAAAGTCTAAGCCGTTAGGGTGTTGGGGGTTCTAATAAGTTAACATATGGAGCGCTTCCCGAGTGGCGCAGTGGTCTAATACACTGGCCCAGCGTCGTCCTGGTTAGGGAAGGGTTTGGCCGGCCGGGATTTTCTTGTCCCATGGCGCTCTAGCGAAATCCTAGTGGCGGGCCAGTCACCTGCAAGCTGACTACTGTCGCCAGCTGGACGGTGTTTCCTCCGACACAATGGTTGGCTTCCGGGTTAAGAAGTGTGTCAAGAAGCAGTGGGGCTTGGCAAGGTTGTGTTTCGGAGGACGCATGGCTCTCGACCTTCGCCTCTCCCGAGTCCATAGGGGAGTTCCAGTGATGGGACAAGACTTTAACTACTAATTGGATATCATGAAAAAAGGGGTAAAAAAAAGTTTACATATGGAATTGTTTTAAGATGGTCATACCATGGATTCTTTAGCTATTTGAACATTATTAAACATTATTTGATAAAATATTGAATTTGGCCTTTACTACTATAGCCCATAGAAACATTTAATCATAAGGAATAATGTTTTGAAATGTCTGTCCTATATCTAGGATATATTTTTATTTGACACATATTTAACCCCTTATTTTTGTTGGCACAAAACTACCTCCATACTTCCATTCATTTGTATGGGTTACATTCAGACGAGTCCCGTGGAGCTTGTGGGAGTCGTAGAGAAAAACGGAAAATACTATTGTGTTTGTGAGAGTCTCATCTTTCCATATTAAACCGTTTGGACGCTATAGACATTTTCGTGAGAATACTGATTTTCAGGATGTCTCATGGTCTGACAAACATCGTTGTAGCTTGGCCACCTCCACCACAGATGCATAAGGCCAACAACAAAAACAGATTCTCTAGCTTAAACTGACAGATTTTGATGGGGATTTGTTTATTATGTTACTTAGATTGACGCACAGGTGCGTCACTAGACTCTTCATTAATGTGGCTATTTAATTTGTGTGCATCTCAGCCCCAAGGTATCTATTAAGGCCCTCTTAGAAATAACATTTCAGGGCACCAGAGAGAAAGAGAGACAACTAGCCATCTCATTACGGGGTGTATATCTATCGGTGAGTGTAGCACATGGGGATGTGTGAAACTTACTCCTCAGCCTAAAGTGTCCCGCTTGTGTTGCTTCATTAGCTAGCTTATGAGGTGGTGCGATCGGCTAAGACGCTTGGGTAAGAAGTCACGTGTGTTTGTGAGGCAGAGGTCCTGAGTTAACTCTAGGTATGGGCCAAATCGGGAGGAAATGGTACTCACTAAGCAAGCAGCGTGAAGTCTTTTACATGAGCTGCATTAAATCAGTCAGTCACTCATGTGGCCACAGAATGTCCTCTCTCTCTCATGAGCAGGGGGGCCTTGGAGTGGAGTCAGAGTCAGCGTTGCCGGGGCAACAGCCTCAGTTATGTAACATCATATGGCAAGGTGTAAACAAAGCGCCCCAGCAGTGTTCCCTCTTTCCCTCCCCTTAACGCTTGCTTACAATAATAGGAGCATTTTAACAGCAATGCGTGGTAGCCCTAACAGAAAATATTGAAATATAGTTTGCTTGGGGACTTACCAGCTGTTTGTTCTGTGGCTTCAGATATATAATAGCATTTCATTTGAAAAACTGTCTTGTGTGATATTTGTATATAGTAGTGCTTATCACTGGAAGACAGCTCCTTGTAGTGAAGGAAAAATTAAAGAATTTATGTTACGGTGTTCTAGTGAGGCAAATCCCTTTAATATCATAAGCACTGTAAAATGGATGGTGGAAATAAATGAAAGCACTTCAACCTATATACTTCAATAAGGACATAAATCTATACTCTATGAAGAACAAATGTGCTAAGAGGAATATGTGCAGCCTTTATGCAAGCATGCCCCTGAGAAAAGCTTGCTTCATTTGTGGGCTTGTTTCTGCATTCAATGAGTATTTATTAATCCCGCCAAGAAAAACATACCAGAACGCAATAAAAAACCCACTTAAACATAGTTGTGTCCCAAATGGCACCCTATTCCCTACATTCTTCAATCTCAAGAAAACGAAGGTAACCTGCTGAAATGATTACCGCCCCGTAGCACTCACGTCGTTAGCCATGAAGTGCTTTGAAAGGCTGGTCATGGCTCACATCAACACCATCATGTCGGAAACCCTAGACCCACTCCAATTCGCATACCGCCACAACAGATCCACAGATGACACAATCTCAATCGCACTCCACACTGCCCTTTCCCACTTGGACAAAAAGGACACCTATGTGAGAATGCTATTCACTGACTACTGCTCAGCATTCAACACCATAGTGCCCACAAAGCTCATCCTTAAGCTAATGACCCTGGGACTAAACACCTCCCTCTGCAACTGGACCCTGGACTTTCTGACGGGCCGCCCCCATGCGGTAAGGGTGGGCAAAAACACATCTGCAACGCTGATCCTCAACACTGGGACCCTCACGGGTGTGTGCATAGTCACCCACGACTGCGTGGCCAAACACGACTCCAACACCATCATTCAATTTGCTGACGACACAACAGTGGTAGGCCTGGTCACCGACAACGATGAGACAGCTTATATTATAGGGAGGAGGTCAGGGACCTGGCAGTGTGCCAGGTCAACAACCTCTCCCTCAATGTGAGCAAGACAGAGTTGATCGTGGACTATAGGAAAAGGAGGGCCGAACAGGCCCTGATTAACATCGACGGGGCTGAAGTGGAGAGGATCGAGAGTTTCAAGTTCCTCGGTGTCCACATCACCAATGCACTATCATGGTCCAAACACACAAAGACAGTTGTGAAGAGGGCATGACAACACCTTTCCCCCTCAGGAGACTGAAAAGATTTGGCATGGGTCCCCAGATCCTCAAAAGGTTCTGAAGCTGCACCATCGAGAGCATCCTAACCGGTTGCATCACCGTCTGGTATGGCAACTGCTCGGCATCTGACCATAAGGCGCTACAGAGGGTAGTGCGTACGGCCTGGTATATCACTGTGGCCAAGCTTCCTGACATCCAGGACCTACAGTTGAAGTCAGAAGTTTACATACACTTAAGTTGGAGTCATTAAAACTCGTTTTTCAACCACTCCACAAATTTATTGTTAACAAACTATAGTATTGGCAAGTCGGTTAGGACATCTACTTTGTGCATGACACAAGTAATTTCTCCAACAATTGTTTACAGACGGATTACTTCACTTATAATTCACTGTATCACAATTCCAGTGGGTCAGAAGTTTACATACACCAAGTTGACTGTGCCTTTAAAAAGCTTGGGAAATTCATGGCTTTAGAAGTTCTGACATCATTGTCACGTTCTGACCTTAGTTCCTTTGTTATGTCTTTATTTTAGTTTGGTCAGGGCGTGAGTTGGGGTGGGCATTCTATGTAGTTTTTTCTATGGTTTGTTCTATTGTCCTTTTCTATGTGTTTGGCCTAGTATGGTTCTCAATGCGAGGGAGGTGTCAGTCGTTGTCTCTGATTGGGAGCCATATTTAGGTAGCCTGTTTTTCATTGTGTTTTGTGGGTGATTATTTTCTGTTTGCTGTTTCACCGTACAAGGAGCGTTCGTTTGTCGTTTGTTTGTGTTTGTTCAGTGTTCATTTATTCGTATTAAAACAATATGGACACATACCACGCGGCGCATTGGTCCTCACCTCATTCCAACGGCGAGCATTACAATCATTTGAGTCAATTTGAGGTGTACCTGTGGATGTATTTCAAGGCCTACATTCAAACTCAGTGCCTCTTTGCTTGACATCATGGGAAAATCTAAAGAAATCAGCCAAGACCTCAGAAGAAAAATTGTTGACCTCCACAAGTCTGGTTCATCCTTGGGAGCAATTTCCAAATGCCTGAAGGTACCACGTTCATCTGTACAAACAATAGTACGCAAGTGTAAACACCATGGGACCACGCAGCTGTCATACCGCTCAGGAAGGAGACGCGTTCTGTCTCCTAGAGATGAACGTACTTTGGTGCGAAAAGTGCAAATCAATCCCAGTACAACAGCAAAGGACCTTGTGAAGATGCTAGAGGAAACAGGTACAAAAGTATCTATATCCACAGTAAAATGAGTCCTATATCGACATAACCTGAAAGGCGGCTCAGCAAGGAAGAAGCCACTGCTCCAAAACCGCCATAAAAAAGCCAGACTACGGTTTGCAACTGCACATGGGGACAAAGATTGTACTTTTTGGAGAAATGTCCTCTGGTCTGATGAAACAAAAATAGAACTGTTTGGCTATAATGACCATCGTTATGTTTGGAGGACAAAGGGGGAGGCTTGCAAGCCGAAGAACACCATCCCAACCATGAAGCACGGGGGTGGCAGCATCATGTTGTGGGGGTGCTTTGCTGCAGGAGGGACTGGTGCACTTCACAAAATAGATGGCATCATGAGGATGGAAAATTATGTGTATATATTGAAGCAACATACTTCCAAAGTTGTGGCAAAATGGCTTAAGGACAACAAAGTCAAGGTATTGGAGTAGCCATCACAAACCATGACCTCAATGACCTCAATCCTATAGAAAATGTGTGGGCAGAACTGTGCCAGACAGGAGGCATACAAACCTGACTCCGTTGCACCAGCTCTGTCAGGAAAAATGGACCAAAATTCATCCAACTTATTGTGGGAAGCTTGTGGAAGGCTACCCGAAACGTTTGACCCAAGTTAAACAATTTAAAGGCAATGCTACCAAATACTAATTGAGTGTATATAAACGTGTGACCCACTGGGAATGTGATGAAAGAAATAAAAGCTGAAATAAATCATTCTCTCTACTATTATTCTGACATTTCACATTCTTAAAATAAAGTGGTGATCCTAACTGACCTAAGACAGGGAATTTTTACTAGGATTAAATGTCAGGAATTGTGAAAAACTGAGTGTAAATGTGTTTGGCTAAGGTGTATGTAAACTTCCGACTTCAACTGTATATACTAGGTGGTGTCAGAGGAAGGCCCAAAACATTGTCAAAGACTCCAGTCACCGAAGTCATAGACTGTTCTCTCTGCTACCGCACGGCAAGCGGTACCAGAGTGCCAAGTCTCGGACCAAAAGGCACCCCCAAGCCATAAGACTGCTGAACAGTCTGACTATTTATATTGACCCCCCCCTCTTCGTTTTTAAACTTCTGCTACTCGCTGTTTATTATCTATATATAGTCACTTTACAAATGACCTCATCTAACCTGTACCCCGCACGTTGACTCGGTACCGGTACCCCCTGTATATAGCCCCCTTATTGTTATGTAATTTTCTTGTGTTACTTTTTGATATATATATATATATAATTATTATTATTAATTTTTTAATCACTTTAGTTTATTTCGTAAATATTTTATTAAATCTATTTCTTGAACTGCATTGTTGGTTAAGGGATGGTAAGTAAGAATTTCACAGTAAGGTCTACACCTGTTGTATTCGGCATATGTGTCAAATAAAATTTGATTTGATTTGATAGTGCATAGTCAAAAGTAGTGCACTATGTAGGGAATAGGGTGCCATTTGGGACAGAGCTATGGTTGGGGATAATAGGCCCCAACCAGAAGCGACCTCCTTCCTCTCAACCCAGTCACATAAGAGGCCATTGTTCAGCAGGACAGTTCTGGAGGGCAGCTGTGCTTATTCACTGAAACCACCCAGATTATTAATAGCCATTCGCTGGTGGAGCCATTGGCTATGACTGCTGTGGAGGCAGTTCCCCTCTTGTAATGTGACCAAAATGTGCTTTTATTGGAACATTGTCACAGGTTTAAGTGGCATTGGCCAAGTGTTGGAAATCTGGGGTTTCTCGGCTTGAGGAAGGTTATCCTTGTGGACCGGATAGGAGCCCATAAGTGGAGGCTGATTAGTTGATACTCACACAGCTCTCAGTGCAGGTCTGACAGTGTTGACTAGCAGAAGTGGCTTTTTGAAGCAGGTTAGGAGAATAAGGTGAGGAAAAGGGTTAGGGTTGGCTAAAACGCTAAAATCGTCCCCGACATGACTCAACAATATCTAGCTACAACCAGGCCTGCCAGGCCTGAGAATAGTATTGGTTAACACAACAACCAGGCCTGTGAACAGTATTGGTTTACACTAATGCGATTCAGCTAAGGGGAGGAGGGATGACTCTCCATTCTTCAAATTAGACTGTGGTTGTGTCCAAAATGGCACCTTATTCCCTGTAAATTGACATTCGGGTCTATGTAAAGATGGCGCCGAAGAACATGGTTGACGTTTTACATTCCCCCAACCAATTGCGCTATTTTGTAATTTTTGGGCGTTTTGTGTAACTTACTTATATAATGTTTCTGCTACCGTCTCCTATGACCGAAAATACATTCTGGACATCAGAAAAGCGATTACTCACCACGGACTGGAAGATTCTTTTTCCTTTAACGAGTCCTACGAGAAGGATATCCTCCTTTCACTGGAACAGGCCCAGGTCCACGACTTTTGCATCTAGAAAGACCTTTTGCATCTAGAAAGACCGGAAAAGGGGCTGCAGATCGGGCAGCCTTCTGAGAATCCGGAGGTGAGTGAGTAAACTCCCACTGCCATCCATTCTTCTTGCTAACCTGCAATCATTGGAAAATAAAATGGATAACCAACGATTAAGATTATCCTAGCAACGGGAAATTAAAAACTGTAGCTAGCGGGATTTTCCATGCACCAGCAGAACAGAGACGCTACCTCTTGTAAGACGAGGGGTGGGGGTGTGTGTCTATTTGTCAATAACAGCTGGTGCGTGATGTCTAATATTAAAGAAGTCTCGAGGTAATGCTCGCCTGATGAGCTTATGATGAGCTGTGGACCACACTATCTACCAGGAGAGTTCTCATCTATATTATTCGTAGTCGTCTATTTACCACCACAGAACGAAGCTGGCACTAAGACTGCTCTCAACCAACTCTATAAGGCCGTAGGCAAAGAAGAAAATGCTCACCCAGAAGCGGCGCTCCTAGTGGCCAAGGACTTTAATGCAGGCAAACTTAAATCAGTTTTAACACATTTTTACCAGCATGTCACATGTGCAACCAGGGGGGAAAAAATCCAAGACCACCTTTACTCCACACACAGAGATGCATACAACGCTCTCCCACGCCCTCCGTTTCGCAAATCTGACCATAATTCTATCCTCCTGATTCCTGCTTATAAGCAAAAACTAAAGCAGGAAGTACCAGTGACTTGCTCAATACGTAAGTGGTCAGGTGACATCGATGCTACACTACAGGACTGTTCTGCTAGCACAGACTGGAATATGTTCTGGGTTTCATTTAATGGCATTGAGGAGTACACCACCTCAGTCATCGGGTTCATCAATAAGTGCATCGATGACGTCGTCCCCACTGTGACTGTACGTACATATCCCAACCAGAAGCCATGGATTACAGGCAACATCCGCATCGAGCTAAAGGCTAGAGCTGCCGCTTTCAAGGATTGGGAGACTAATCCGGATGCTTATAAGAAATCACGCTATGCCCTCAGACGAACCATCAAACAAGCAAAGTGTCAATATACGGGATTAAGATTGAATCCTACTACACCGACTCTGACGCTCGTCGGATATGACAGGGCATGAAAACTATTACAGACAACAAATCGAAACCCAGACGCGAGCTGCCCAGTGACGCGAGCCTATTAGACGAGCTAAATGCCTTTTATGCTCGCTTCGAGGCAAGCATCAATGAAGCATGCACGAGAGCACCAGCTGTTCTGGATGACTGTGTGATAACGCTCGCAGTAGCCGATGTGAACAAAACCTTTAAACAGGTCAACATTCACAAAGCCGCTGGGTCAGACAGATTACCAGGACGTGTACTCAAAGCATGCGCGGACCAACTGTCAAGTGTCTTCACTGACATTTTCTACCTCTCCCTGACCGAGTCTGTAATACCTATATGTTTCAAGCAGACCACCATAGTCCCTGTACCCAAGGAAGCCAAGGTAACCTGTCTAAAAGATTACCTCCCCGTGGCACTCACGTCGGACCCACTCCAATTCGCATACCGCCCCAAAAGATCCACAGATGACGCAATCGAAGTTGCACTCCACACTGCCCTTTCTCACCTGGACAAAGGAACACCTGTTCTTTGACTACAGCTCAGTGTTCAACACCATAGTGCCCACGAAGCGCATCACTAAGCTAAGTACTCTGGGACTAAACACCTCCCTCTGCAACTGGATCCTGGACTTCCTGACGTGCCACCCCCAGGTGGTAATAGTAGGCAACAACACGTCTGCCATGCTGATCCTTAACACTGGGGCCCCTCAGGGGTGTGTACTTAGTCCCCTCCTGTATTCCCTGTTCACCCATGACTGCGTGGCCAAACACGACTCCAACACCATCATTAAGTTTGCTGATGACACAACAGTGATCACCGACAACGATGAGACGGCCTACAGGGAGGTCAGAGAACTGGCAGTGTGGTGCCAGGCAAACAACCTCTCCCTCAGTGTGAGAAAGACAAAGGAGATAATCGTGGACTACAGGAAAAGGCGGGCTGAACAGGCCCCCATTAACATCGACGGGGCTGTAGTGGAGCAGGTCGAGAGTTTCACGTTCCTTGGTGTCCACATCACCAACGAACTATCATGGTCCAAACATACCAAGACAGTCGTGAAGAGGGCATGACAAAACCTTTTTCTCCTCAGGAGACTGAAAAGATGTGGCATGGGTCTTCAGATCCTCAAAAGGTTCTACAGCTCCACCATCGAGAGCATCCTGACCGGATGCATCACCGCCTGGTATGGCAACTACTCAGCATCTGACCATAAGGCGCTACAGAGGGTAGTGCGAACGGCCCAGTACATCACTGGGGCCAAGCTTCCTGCCACCCAGGACCTATATAATAGGCAGTGTCAGAGGAAAGCCCATAAAATTGTCAGAGACTCCAGTCACCCAAGTTATAGACTGTGTTCTCTGCTACCGCAGGGCAAGTGGTACCGGAGCGCCAAGTCTAGGACCAAAAGGCTCCTCAACAGCTTCTACCCCAAGCCATAAAACTGCTGAAGAATTCATAAAATCGCCACCAAACAATTTAAATTGACCCCCCACCCCCCTCCCTTTTGTACACTGCTGCTACTGGCTGTTTGTTTGTTATCTATGCATTGTCACTACGCCCCCACCTACATGTACAGATTACCTCAACTAGCCTGTACCCCTGCACACTGACTCGGTACCGGTGCCCCCTGTATATATACTGTAAAGTCTACACTTGTTGTATTCGGCGCATGTGACAAATAAAGTTTGATTTAATTTGATCTACTGAACAAAAACATAAACGCAACATGTAACAATTTCAATGATTTTACTGAGTTACAGTTCAATTCAAGAAACCAGTCAATTGAAATAAATTCATTAGCTCCTAATCTATGGATTTCACATGACTAGACAGGGGCACAGCCATGTGTGGGCCTTGGAGGGCATAGGCCCACCCATTGGGGAGCTAGGCCCAGCCAATCAGAATGAGTTTTTCCACACAAAAGGGCTTTATTACAGACAGCAATACTCCTCAGTTTCATCAGCTGTCTGGTGGCTGGTCTCAGTCCATCCCGCAGGTGACGAAGCCGGATGTGGAGGTCCTGGGCTGGTGTGGTTACACATGGTCTGCGGTTGTGAGGCCGGTTGGGCGTACTGCCAAACTCTCTAAAACGACGTTGGAGACGGCCTATGGTAGAGGAATTAACATTCAATTCTCTGGCAAACGCTCTGGTGGACATTCCTGCAGTCAACATGCCAATTGCACGCTCCCTAAAACTTGAGACATCTGTGGCATTGTGTTGTGTGACAAAACTGCACATTTTACAGTGACCTTTTATTGTCCCCAGCATAAGGTGCACCTGTGTAATGATGATGCTGTTCAATCATCTTCTTGATATGCCACACATGTCAGGTGGATGGATTATCTTGGCAAAGGAGAAATGCTCACTAACAGGGATGTAAACAAATTTGTGCACAACATTTGAGAGAAAACATTTGCGTATGGAACATTTCTGGGATCTTTTATTTCAGCTCATGAAACATGGGACTAACACTTTACATGTTTCTATTTTTGTTCAGTATAGAAGAGGTAGGGGTTTATCGGGGCATGCAGATTGCTTCTCTGTGGCTTGGCTAAACCAATAGCATGCTAAACCAATAGCATCCTAAACCAAGACTGTTCCCAAAAGGACCTACAATTTCTGCTGAGAAACAGTTATGACATGCCAATGCTTCTGTTGAAAACATTGGCTACTCTCAAGTCCAAACATGATCTTGCACTTACTTTGGCTGACGAGCCGGAGCTTTTACAGGTATTAACTTCTGGCGTAATGCGGTAGTTCTTCAGATTTTTATTCCTTTTACAGGCCCACGGTGCAGAGACATCAGTTCAACATCTAGTTTTGATTTACATTGAGGTTGAGGTGTCAACTAACGTGAATTCAACGTGAAATCCACAAAAGAATGTCACCATGTCATGAATTTCGGTTAAAAGTTGGGTGAAAAAAATATGACTTTTTTCGTTGATGACTTTTTGCAAATACAACCAGTTTCCCACGTTGAATCAACATCGTCACATTAATTTGTTGGGTTGAAATGACGTGGAAATAACGTTGATTCAACCAGTTTTTGCCCAGTGGGAAGTCTTCAACTTCTGGCATATTGCAGTAGCTCCTCAAACCAACTCATTATGGATGGACCAAAATTTAAAGAATGATTACCTGGAGGAAAATATCTAGTCCAGGGGAGGGTCATGTAATTTGTAATTGACGAAATGTCTTTATTTCTCTGTGTTTTAGAATTAGTTGCTTATTAGGCTATATATCGATGTGTGCCCGATGCCGTCCCTCATCTTTGATTCTCCGCTGGGCGCACAATATCAAGTGTGCCCATAGGCTATTTAGTGTGGTCTCAATCAAATGATCCATAGCCAGTAGGCTATGCAATATGCAAATTACACCACATCTCTCCTTTTCAGAGAACAAAGAATCCCACCGTACCTTCTCCGCTATGCAATCTGGTTTCCGAGCTGGTCATGGGTGCACCTCAGCCACGCTCAAGGTCCTAAACGATATCATAACCGCCATCGATAAAAGACAGTACTGTGCAGCCGTATTCATCGACCTGGCCAAGGCTTTCGACTCTGTCAATCACCGCATTCTTATCGGCAGACTTAACAGCCTTGGTTTCTCAAATGACTGCCTCGCCTGCTTCACCAACTACTTCTCAGATATAGTTCAGTGTGTCAAATCGGAGGGCCTGTTGTCCGGACCTCTGGCAGTCTCTATGGGGGTGCCACAGGGTTCAATTCTCAAGCCGACTCTTTTCTCTGTATATATCAATGATGTCGCTCTTGCTGCTGGTGATTCTCTGATCCACCTCTGCGCAGACGACACCATTCTGTATACTTCTGGCCCTTCTTTGGACACTGTGTAAACAATCCTCCAGACGAGCTCCAATTCATACAACACTCCTTCCATGGCCTCCAACTGCTCTTAAATGCAAGTAAAACTAAATGCATGCTCTTCAACCGATTGCTGCCCGCAACCGCCCGCCCGTCAATCATCACTACTCTGGACTAGAGGCCGATTAATTAGGGCCGATTTCAAGTTTTCATAACAATCGGTAATCGTCATTTTTGGACGGCAATTATGGCCGATTACATTGCATTCCATGAGGAAACTGCGTGGCAGGCTGACCACCTGTTACGCTATTGCAGCAAGGAGCCAAGGTAAGTTGTTAGCTAGCATTAAACTTATCTTATAAAAAACAATCAATCTTCACATAATCACTAGTTAACTACACATGGTTGATGATATTACTAGGTTAACTAGCTTGTCCTGTGTTGCATACAATCAATGCGGTGCCTGTTAATTTATCATCGAATCACAGTCTACTTCGCCAAACGGGGGGATGATTTAAGTGCAATCGCGAAAAAAGTACAATCGTTGCACGAATGTACCTAACCATAAACATCAATTTCTTTTAAATCTGCATATTTAGTTAAAAGAAATGAATGTTAGCAGGCAATATTAACTAGGGAAATTGTGTCACTTCTCTTGCGTTCATTGCACGCAGAGTCAGGGTATATGCAACAGATCTTTATCTAGCTTGATAGTTTCTGACAGACGCATGTCTGCTAACCCAAAGACTAGCCTGTCTCTAATTAGTTGTCCACAGTGTTCTGCAAACCCACAACCTTCTGGCCCGCAGCCCTGTGTGCAAATGTATGCCTGATATAAAAATGTGGTTGGAGGTGGCGTATGGATAGTGTGACGCAATTGCAGAGCCTCTGGAGGCATGCTGAGCTCTGTAATTGAGCTCTGTACCGCATCACCGTGCGCCTTTCAACATTTTTAACAATGCGGAGGGCTCTGTATAGCTCCGCATTGACATGATTGGTTGACAGTAGGTGAGGGCGGGAGTTCCTGTATAAACACAAACTGAATTCCTTGACAACTTCCTTCACAACAGGTCTTTGCTGCTCTGCGAAGCTCAAGAAGTATGAATGCCCTGACTTCTGCAGAGGTCATATCACCATAAATGCCGCACGGCCAATGCAGATGTCGGATTGAATAGGCAGAGCCTTTAAAAATGCACATGTCGGTCAATCCGACATCTGAAGTGGCCATACAACATTTACTTTAATGCAGCCTCGGGGCTTTCATACTTCTTGTGCTTTGCGGAGCAGAGCAATTGTTAAGGAAGTTGTCAAGGAAGTGAGTTTGTGTTTATACAGGACGTACTGCCCCCACCTACATTTTAGAGGTGGACGGCGATTTAGTAAGGAGCTTGATTTGGCCTCTGCATGCCTCCGGAGGCTCCGCAATTGCTTTACATCCTCCAGACGAAGCCTGCGACCACATATTCGGACCAAGCATAAATTGGCTTTAAGGCTGTGGTCTGTCCAAGAAGTGAGGGTAAACGGAAGACATGTTCTCTGCTATCCACTTTGTTTTAATTATTATTTTGGTTATAGGGAAGGGTCACTTGTTTTTGTTTTTTTCAAGCGTTCAGGGAGGGTTTAGATCAAATATATTTTTTGAAGGGAAGGCCATTGTAATGGCTTCTAGGAGTAGTGGGTGGAGGAGTCAGGCGCAGAGAGCAGGGTAGTTCAAAACGTGGATCTTTATTCCAAGAACAGAGTAACTGTCACGCCAAACACAAGGGCGCATAAATACTCAGTCCAACAAATAGGACGAAACTGTCCAGAAAAACGGAATCCACAATAATCCACACACCATGAACAGAAAAACAAGCCCGCACAAAAGCCAGCGGGCCTACCGGGTTTAAATAGCCCAAAACAAAACCCAAACAGGAAACAGGTGAAACTAATCAGACAAAACTAACTGAAACAGAAAAGAGGATCGGTGGCAGCTAGTAGGCCGGCGACGACGACCGCCGAGCGCCGCCCGAACAGGAAGAGGCACCATTTTCGGCGGGATTCGTGACAGCCATCCATTTTCATTTCAGAAAAGTCAGAAATTCTCCATGTAACCCTTATTATAAATAATGTTAATTGCCTTACCTGTCTGCATGGAAGAAAAGCAGTTACATAAAACATTTCATATCACACCCTCATGCGCTCTCTTTCTCTGCAATAATAAAACATCTAGCTCTGTGGGTGGGAAGACAGTGGTGAATGCAAATGAGGTTATGTCTCTTCGAGAAAATGAGACAGATGTGTGGGAGAGTGCCCTTTAGATCATATCTGTGCTGCATTATCGTCTTCTGTAGGCTTTGTTATATAACTGAACTTCTAAAAAGCATACACTTTTTAATATTAGAGAGAGAGATCAGTCCCTTATTTTTTCCCTAATTATTAAAAATATTATGCATTTGCTCAAGGTCAAGGAAAAACAACATACATACTGAATAAATGTACATATGTGAATATATTCACTCAAATAAACTGACCTACACCAACAAACTTGATATATTTAGCAAAACTTGTCTTTGTCAAAATGTACTAATATTACATACTGTATTCCATAGGCTATGTTCTGTGTGGTACTGTAGGATGCAGTTGAAAAAAGTTAGTCACAATGGGTGAGTGGGCTAGTAGTTCAATCAATCAATCAATTTTATTTTATATAGCCCTTCGTACATCAGCTAATATCTCGAAGTGCTGTACAGAAACTCTACAGGTTCAGTTCAACTCTACAGGTAGTCTGAGATGTGATGGTGGGCAGCTTTCACAGGACCACCTTTCAATAGACCTTTCAATGGAAGATTGACCACAGTCTGTGACTAATGACACTGGTGTAGTGTCAGAAAGTGTACCAGTGCATTGACTGTAGAAGGAGCATGTGCTTTCTTACTTCTTTCTGTACCCTTTGACAGAAAACACAAATTGGCCACCATTATAGACATGAGTATTTTTTTATTTAAATGGGATTAATTCCTAAATCTTAACTGCCTTGTTGAGTTTTCTGTGGTTTTACTGGTTGGCACTCTCTGTCCCTCTCAAACACCCACAGCCACACAACCCCTGAGTGCCGCCCCCTTCTATTACAACGGTTGGATTTTCAAATCAGAACAACGAGAGGTCTCAACATTTGAGAGAACCAATCAAACCCGTCACACAATTTCTGAGTGACTATTGCATTAACTAACACCCTCTTATCTAGAAAAAAAAGTGCATGTTCTAATTCATAAAAAAAGAGAGAGAAAAAAGCTGTAGAAAGTGCCTATTAAGTGCCAAATAAAGTAACAGGGTTGACCATAACAGCTTTGAGATTTAATCTGAAATCAGCCATAAATGGGCAGCAGGTAGCCTAGCGGTTAAGAACTTTGGGCCAGTAGACTAATAGTCGCTGGTTTGAATCCCCAAGCCGAATAGGTGATAGATCTGCCGATGTGCCCTTGAGCAAGGTACTTAACCCTAATTGCTACAGGGTTGCCGTCAATAATGTCTGATCCCTGACTATGACCCCAGTCTCAGAGGGTGTCTCAGGGGGAGTGGGATATGCCAAAAAATTATTTCCAATCCACACATGTATAATGAACACAACTAAGACAAATGTAAGCACCCACCTAATTATTATACATCTCTTTGTGGCAGGGGAAATGGAAGCTTGTTATGTGCAACAGGAAGGGGCAATTGAATTTAAGCTTCACAATTGTTTTTGTAATTGTTGAAACATTTCTAGCCTGTCTATCTATGGGTAACAGGGTTGACGTGTTATGCTCGACCCACTCAGTTTTCCACCACAAAACACCAGACATTTTCCAAAAAGAGTAGAACCAGCTCACCTGCTTTTACACTATGATTTGACTATTAGATGTTCAATGTTTCTTTTGAAAATAATATTAAAAAGGTATAGTTTCACCATTTTAAAACGAGTCCAGTTCACCTAACAGAGTTGACCTTAATTATTTATTTTTTACGTTAAAATTAATCACGAATCACATGAAAAAAAAAATTATCTGCAGAAATGACTTGGTCAAAAAAACAAAATAACTTGGGCTTTACAATGATGGTGAAAAGTGTTGGGGTTAAGTGAATTACAATCTTCCTGGAAGTCAAAGGAGGTACATGGAGGGACATGTCAAAATGCTGCATTTTGGCACTTTAGCAAGTCTTTATTCATAATAAAACTGTATTCATTGAATTCTCCATGTGGTCTATATTAAAAGGCACTTCATTGAATATAACAGGCATTTGGTGCGCAATGTCCACTTAAAATATTAAAGGGATGCAAAAGTCCCTCATTTCGTGGAACAACCCAGCAGCTATTCACACAGTTAACATATTATATAAATGAATACATTTCGCAATGACTGAAGATGGAATTAGGTTTAGTCCAGAAAACATTTATCACAGTGGGCTATTTCCTTCAACAAAAATAGCTTGGCCTGGCAATACACCCCTAAAAATAGTAGATTCACGTGGTGCTATTTTGTATGCATTCGTTATCTCCCTCCAACCATATATGCATGTTAGTGCACACACAGTTGAAGTCGGAAGTTTACATACACTTAGGTTGGAGTCATTAAAACTTATTTTTCAACCACTCCACTAATTTCTTGTTAACAAACTATAGTTTTGGCAAGTCGGTTAGGACATCTACTTTGTGCATGACACAAGTAATTTTTACAACAATTGTTTACAGACAGATTATTTCACTTATAATTCACTGTATCACAACTCCAGTTGGTCAGAAGTTTACATACACTATGTTGACTGTGGCTTTAAACAGCTTGGAAAGTTCCAGAAAATGATGTCATGCCTTGTCATGCCTCTGATGGGCTAATTGACATAATTTGAGTCAATTGGAGGTGTACCTGTGGATGTATTTCAAGTCATACCTTCAAACTCAGTGCGTCTTTGCTTGACATCATGGGAAAATCAAAAGAAATCAGCCAAGACCTCAGAAAAAAATGGTAGACCTCCACAAGTCTGGTTCATCCTTGGGAGCAATTTCCAAACGCCTGAAGGTACCACGTTCATCTGTACAAACAATAGTACGCAAGTATAAACACCATGGGACCACGCAGCCGTCATACCGCTCAGGAAGGAGACGCGTTCTGTCTCCTAGAGATGAACGTACTTTGGTGCGAGAAGTGCAAATCAATCCCAGTACAACAGCAAAGGACCTTGTGAAGATGATGGAGGAAACAGGTACAAAAGTATCTATATCCACAGTAAAACGAGTCCTATATCGACATAACCTGAAAGGCCGCTCAGCAAGGAAGAAGCCACTGCTCCAAAACCGCCATAAAAAAAGCCAGACTAATGTTTGCAACTGCACACGGGGACAAAGATCGTACTTTTTGGAGAAATGTCCTCTGGTCTGATGAAACAAAAACAGAACTGTTTGGCCATAATGACCATCATTATGTTTGGAGAAAAAAGGGGGACGCTTGCAAGCCGAAGAACACCCTCCCAACCGTCAAGCACGGGGGTGGCAGCATCATGCCAAATGGACAATGACCCCAAGCATAATTCCAAAGTTGTGGCAAAATGGCTTAAGGACAACAAAGTCAAGGTATTGGAGTGGCCATCACAAAGCCCTGACCTCAATCCCATATCACATTTGTGGGCAGAACTGAAAAAGCGTGTGCCAGAAAGGAGGCCTACAAAGCTGACTCAGTTACACCAGCTCTGCCAGGAGGAACGGGCCAAAATTCACCCACCTTATTGTAGGAAGTTTGTGGAAGGCTACCTGAAACGTTTGACCCAAGTTAAACTATTTAAAGGCAATGCTATCAAATACTAATTGAGTGTATGTAAACTTGTGACCCACTGGGAATGTGATGAAATAAATAAAAGCTGAAATAAATAATTCTCTCTACTATTATTCTTGATATTTCACATTCTTAAAATAAAGTGGTTATCCTAACTGACCTAAGACAGGGACTTTTTGCTAGGATTAAATGTCAGGAATTGTGAAAAACTGAGTTGAAATGTATTTGGCTAAAGTGTATGTAAACTCTCGACTTCAACCGTAGGTAGCGTCCCAAATGGCACCCCATTCCCTACATAGTGCATTACTTTTGACCAGGTTGTTGACCATTGTGTGGGGAATCTGTTCCACATAGAAAAACGGCCACTTCTGCCACGCACGTTCATTAGTGAGGTATTTCTGTTCGCAACGACAAAAATATACCTTGACCTTTTTCACTAGGTGATGTGTCATAGCTGAACACAGTGGTAGCCATCATGATTTGAGGCACACAGGCATGGGTTAAAAATAACCCACACGCAGCATCATCTGAATTCACATGTATCTTCTCTTAGCAGACAATGGGGTGCTGTGACTCAATTTATTGCAGTAGCAAGAATTCCAACTACTGTACAGTATGTTGAAGTATATCTCCATTAGATAAAACTCCCATAGATACAGTTCCCATAGTAGCTTATCTTACTTAACCTGATGTGAACCTCAAAGCCAACACATTGTTTTGAATGAGAAAAATGTACTATTTACAAATGTAGGAACCTGGAAACCTGGAAAATAATAAGGAAGTAGAAGGCAGACTCTATCCAAAGTCAAGGTGTGCAGGATACAATTCCATTGGGAATAGGCCTTTCTTAGTTCACATAAATGCAATTCAGTAACAGTCAAGTATGGAGTATTCTGTCGGGTGCATCTTACACAATTTATTATATTATGCTAGTATGCAATTTCATGTTTAATTTCATTAAAATTAAAACAAGTTAAATTAAATTGGATTTATACTCTATGGATGGGGAAAAAACAATAATGCCCGACTGCAATCACTGTATGGCACCCTAGTGTAGCTTTGAACTATGCTATATAATCTTCGATTTTCAAACTCATCCTACCTCAGTACCTCAGGCAAGTTCAAAGTCTGTTAGGCTTGAAAATAAATGGTTTAGTAATTGCAATGGGAGATCTGCATGGGAAAGCCCAGTCGGCAGTGGATGGGCGCAACGTGACCTGACAACAAGGAACCTCCGGGAAAACTGTCAGTCCCAAACTATGTGCAAAAGGAAGATCTTTAGGGGGTGCACGACAAACGACGCTTAAAATAAACACTCTTTTAGACACGGGTTCAGTCGTAAATATGGTCTAAACTTACTTAATATACGTTTGAAATATATTTTAATGAATATGGTAAAAAATAAGGCCCTGGTGATATTGTTTTTAGTAATTTATTTGGTCGTAGTTTGATCGTCGCATACCTCCCGGAGATGACATCCTGTGGTTGGGAGGCGGAGACGGGACCCCCGTTGACGTCAGTTGGCCTGTCTGTTTCCTGCAATAGAAAGTGAGAGAGGGAGAAGCGACAAAAACAGACCTTTACCCTTAAGGTGTGTTACACCAGAAATCCCTGACAACTATTAAGACCTCACTTGTAAGTATATATATATATATATATATATATATATATATATATATATATATATATATATATATATATATATATATATATATATATATATATATTTGTCGTAAATGTGGTTGAAACTTTGGGCTGCATGCATGTGGAAGTGTTCTGGGGTAACGTTAGTACTCTCACTGGGCGATCGTGTAGGCTACAACGCCTGTCGGGGACGTTCTTGCTGGTTCGGCTAGTTATTTGTATTCAATGTATTCACCGTTGTGTTTCGTTTAGCTCACGCCTGTGCTTTCACGTTTGCAAAGAAGGAATGTCACATTTTGGGATCAAACAAGTTAAGCTTTCAGAACCGTCGTTGCTTACTATAGAATCGTTGTTTTGGTGTAACGTTATACGTCTGCAGCATTCTAATGTGGTGTGTGTAATGTTGCTGTCTTGCTTGCTACTGAATGTGCCTGCCTTTTGCGCCAATAGGTAAGCCTGATCTATTGCCATTTATCTGATACATTAGCCATTTATCTGATACATAGATATTACGCAACAGATGAGAAAGTGTTCAAAAATAATGTCGCATATTTGTTGAATTAGGGAAGTGCCGCCGTAGTGTTGCAGAGAGCGAGGGGTTTTCCCTGACTCCTCCCTCAGTTAAAGCGCGTTCATGTGTTGCTTGTGCTACAGGCATAAAATACGCTATAACCCAGTCATTGTTTTTTTTATTTAGACTGCATTCCCTCACAATAAGATGGGAATGTTGTGATGTAACATGTATTGTATAAAGACATTGATGCATGGCCACAAGGAAATAGGGTTGTTTACCTGTTTTAGACGTGTCACTTGAAGCCACCGTTATTGGTTGGATAGATAGAGGCATTTGATTATGTCACAGGGGTTTGGTTATTCAGTGTTCATATTTCACAATGAAGGACATCATGTCCATTTACATGCGGTTACAATGTTGCTGTAAAATGCTGCAAGGTGACTGGAAGGAATCCTCCTAGGTGTGTGTTGAATGAGGCGTAAGTCTGTCGTCAGGGATTTAGAGAGAACATTCCTTTCGGACAGCTTTCGGATAGGACTAGGCCTACTGCAACATTTACTCAGCCGCTTATTGTGGTATCCTCATCAAGCTGTCAGTTTCAGGGTGTTTCCTCAAATATTTCTCAGCTGATACGCTCGCCGCACACGCACGGCTCGCTCTCCTCCAAATCACCAGCATCGTCTGAACTAAAGGTATTCGACCTGTCCTTCGTTCTCCCTGGGAGGCAGGTGGGAGCTTATGAACATGTTTGATTGTATGACTTTCATTGTCGTTCTTACTGGGCTCTGTGACCTGGTGCATGCGCGGTGTACATTACTGCCGATATATTTTGCGAGCTCAATGATGTCATTGCTGTAGCAGCGCACGTGTACCAGTATATGGTAAAAAATCCTACAGCTGTAGTAACGGACTGTTATGTAACATTGGCAAACGGAACAGACTGGATGGTGGAACAAAATGTACAGTGGAAGTGATTGATCTAGGAAGATCATGTAGGGAATTATCTATAAGCATAATACAGTATATACTATGTAAACGGTTTAGTCATTTTCAATACATGTATTTTTATGTATAGATAATGTATAGACTAGAGCAATGTATGTGAATTTTATGTAGGCTATAGATCATGTCTATAGAAATGTATCGGGAGGGACTGAGGGAGCTCTGCTGATCATTCATTCTGCTTGTTCTTTGCCTTGGGTTTTTGAAAGGTCAAGATTTGGTAACATTTAGCTTCAACATACTGCTGATGGTGTCTGCAGATGTTTCTTTTGCAGAGCTCAGATTTGCATGAAGTCTAAAATTAGTCACCTTTCATCCACTGTAAAAAGGGTATCATTAGCAGCAATACACTAAGATTAAACAGATCATACAGCTATGAGATCAAGATGTCCTTTCAGTGTTTGCTTATGTCTGATGGTGATGCAATGATCTATGGAGTGTTCACTTTAACAAGAAGATCCGTCTGATTGTAGCCCGCTAACCGCCTAAGCACCCTGGAGCGCTGACTACCCGCCAGACACAAAGCCTTATTGTTTGCGTCTTTCGTCATCTGAAACGTGTGTGTCGTCAAAGCGAAGGGCAGGGCAGTGTATCTGACATGGACTTGTCAATCAGTTGTTCACCAAAAAAACAGCCATCTCCTCTTGGTTTAGATCAGATTATAGATAGCCACTCCAAAGTTTATATTTACATGGAGAGAGATGCATTCACATCTCAGAGTCGGTCCAGAACTCACCTGATATCGGTAGAGGAGCACCCTGTCAGTGGTGCTGTATTGGATATTATGCCATGCCATCAAACTTAGCAGGAGCCTCCCAATGGGCAAAAGATGTTGACAAGACGTTGATAAATGTCTTTTCAACGTATTGTGCTCACTGGGCTTTGTTTTGTGTACGTTTGGACTGGAACAAGAATGTAAGCCTTGTACGTTTGAACTGGAATTAGAATTTATACTGTGTACGTTTGGATGGAATAAGAATTTAGACCATGTACGTTTTGACTAGAATAAAAATTTAGACCGTGCAGGTTTGGACTGGAATTAGAATTTAGACAGGGACAACTGTTAAACTGACAGACGCAACAACAGCAGTGTCCTTTCTGATTCTTGCCAAGTGAGAGAACGGGAGACTGCACACAGACAGCCACAGACACACACGCACACACACTTAGTAAGAAGATAAGGGCTGCTTAGTGTTTATTGATCTATGGTGTGTTGAGCTGACACTGACCCTCTCTGGTGTGTGTATGTGTGCTTTGTAGATGAACCCAGAGGGTGTTCCAGGTCCACCTGCATTAGAGAATTGACAACCTTTCAGAAGATGTGTCAGTGAAACAAACAACAAGAAAAGATGCCGCGAACCAAGCAGAACAACCCGAAGAACCTTAAAGGTGAGTTGCCAACCTGAATTGCTGCGTTTTAAATGTCCGTGTGTGTAGGCCTATGTCATGTCATGCTACTGTGTGCTGTGTTGTTACATTTTTGGGGGGCATGTAATGTGTATGTTTTTATTGATTTTATCAAACTCAGGACTCCCTGTAAATTGTTACTAAGTGTACTATCCTGGGTAAACAAATGAAAGGTCTTTAAAAAAAGAAAGGTCATCTTAGTTCAGACTTTAATTTAATATTCAAAAGCGAGAGATGGAGGGGGAAATAGAAGGGATCACTGAGCCATCTGTCCTCCCACAGTCCCCTAGTCCCTTACAGACTTCTGTCCACACTTGCCCCCTACCTACTTCTCTGTCCACACTTGCCCCCTACCTACTTCTCTGTCCACACTTGCCCCCTACCTACTTCTCTGTCCACACTTGCCCCCTACCTACTTCTCTGTCCACACTTGCCCCCTACCTACTTCTCTGTCCACACTTGCCCCCTACCTACTTCTCTGTCCACACTTGCCCCCTACCTACTTCTCTGTCCACACTTGCCCCCTACCTACTTCTCTGTCCACACTTGCTGACCAAATGTCTATAGAATCTGCTGAGCCGTGGTTGTCCACTTTCCTTTTGTGATTTTTTTCGTTTTGTCTTTTGTTACACAATTGTCTTCACTATTAGTGCTTGGTTTTCCAATCTGTGTGTGCTGTGGAACCTATAGGAAACAACTAGAATCAATTGTGTCGTTCTATGGTGGAACCTCCCTTTATGTCGTTGGAGTCCATATGTTAGTGTGTAGGCTATAACGGCTTATGTTTACAAGTGCATGACTGTTAATCAATAACAGAGCTTTTCTTCGACTTTATAATTTGCCTTTGATAGGCTAATTATCGGACAATTATGCGTTATCGCAGAGGCGAAGTATCTGTCAGAACCTAAGGCATGTACACTAGTAAGGAATTTATTTAGATGTTTGTGTGTGTTTCTATGTGTGTTGCATGCAAAGTCCATAAGAATAAAATGAGAAAAAAACGTACTTTGCCAATGTCGGCAAGCAGCGACCCAGATTTGACTGTTTATTTATCATAACACCCCCCCCATCCCCACCCACAAGTTTATTGCTTTGAGCTTACTTGGCCAAACAACGTAAATAATTTAGTTTTATAACAGCAGATTGCCCAATGGAGGACTGTGGGATAGTACATTTCCCCAGCCACATTAGACCAGTTACTATTTTAGAGCGAGTGGAAACGCCCAGTTTTATTAGTAGCAGGGCTAGGCAGAGGTAATGTAAATGTCATGTAATGTGGGTATATCCATGCCAGCTGTCCATATGTGGTCTAAAGGGTGGGGTTGGGGCAACATCATTTTGATGAGCTGTTATAAAGTTAGGATCAATCAATGTGAATGAGCAAATGAAAAAGAAGAAATGTCTGTCACCTAAAGGCAGGACCTAATTAATTAAGGAATGGAAGAAAAATGGATATTTCCTCAATTGTTTCCTCTGGCAAAGTATGGATTTTGTTTTGTTACACATGCAAATACTGCAGTGAACAAGGATGTCCTGTCCCGTTCTCTCTGATGCATTCCTCTGTTCCTCTTACCCCATAGTCCCCTCTCATACAGAAGTAGGACCTGAATTTGATCACCCCGTTGCAGGAGAAATTTCCACTTTGAAATTTCTGACTTGATTATCCCTTACAAAAATGTTTCAACCCCTACAAAAATACCCATGAATTTTAATCCATATAATAATCCACATTTCCTGAAACTGCAGGATTATTTTCCTGCTGTACAAAACTGGCTCAAATTAAGATCCAACATCTCTAGTCTCCCTCTCTTTTTCCATCTGAAGTTTCTCAGTGTAGTTTCAATAGGAGCTCAAGGAAATGAGAGGATCAGATATATTACAAATAATAGTTATTACTTGGTGCCTGTAGATGTAAATCCACCATTACAAATACTATAACAGTATTTTACAGCTTCTGGTACTTTATATTGAATAGACACGGGGTCGTTTACAGCTTCTGTATTGTGACTTTTGACCTTTGACCTGTTTCATCACCTCTCCCCTTCTGTGCTCAGAGGTTGATTAGTCAGACAGGAAATGCTATGCTGCTTAGTGCGTGGCGTGGCATGCTATCACAGGCAAACTCACATTCTGCTGAAGTGAGAGTCATACCACTCAGATCCTTGTAACGTTCTTCTTGGGAACCCCACACACCCTCCTCCCATTCCATTTTTTTTTATTGTGTGTGATTATGAAGGCATAAGTTTCAAGTTTTAATGTCACATGCACAAGTACAGTGAAATGCCTTTCTTGCAAGCTCTAACCCCAACGATGCAGTAATCAATAACAATGTAATACTGAAAATAACAAGGTAGAACCAAAACACAAAATATATCAAAATAAGAAGAACACGATAAAATAAGTAAGCGTACTATATACAGGGTCAGTTCCAGTACCATATTTACAATGTGCAGGCATACTGGATCGATAGACGTAGATAAGTATAAGGGTAATGTATGATAAACAAAGTAGCAGCAGCATATATGATGATTGTATGTGAGTGGGTGTGTGTAGAGTCAGTATAAATTTATGTGCATATTATGTGTGTGAGCAAATTATGGAGTGAGTTTTGTATGTGTGTTGGAGTATCAGTGTGCATAGTGTGTAGGGCCCTGTGAGTGTGCATAGAGACTGTAATTTATTGTTATTTTAAACTCAGATAGTCCGTGTAGCCATTTTCTTAGCTATTTAGCAGTCTTATGCCATGGGGATAGAAGCTGTTCAGGAGCCTGTTGGTGTCAGACTTGCACCGGTACTGCTTGCCGTGCGAAAGCAGAGAGAACAGTCTATGGCTTGGGTGGTTTGAGACTTCCACCATGCTCGAGACAGCACACCAGGTGTTGTTGACGAAGAGGCAACCCTCTCCCCCCTTGATTTCCCAGAATCCACTGTCCTGTTGGCACGGTGAATGGAGAATCCATCAAGTTGGATAGCCATGGGGGTATCTTGCCCGAGAGCCATGTTTCAGAACAGCAGAGAATATTGCAGTTGCGAAAGGCTATTTTAGAAAAAAATCTAAATCAGTGTTGAAGGCCGAAGTTCCCTCCATTTTCTTTTTGGCTTGAAGCTCTGTACTGACTACTGGTACCATGATTACCAACAATCATGTCAGTGAGGGAACCACCCTTGTGTGTATTTGTCTGTGTGTCACCATGTATTCTCTTTAGGTTCTCACATTGGGTCCTGTCAAGAGATACACAAGATTCTTTGTTTTATTGACTCTCAACCCAGCTGTATGGGCAGGGTGCAATCAGGTGAAGTTAAAACAGGGTGAAGCTCCGATGTGTGTGTGTGATGTCAACATGACAGGAATGCTGTGACGCAGTTTGCGGGTAGTAAAGCAGGAAGTCAGGAACTCTGGACCCCCATCCAGGTCTTCTGTTTACTTCAAACAGCTGGTTTCCAACAGCTTTGGCATGGCAGGCGCCAGGTCATAACAGTAGTTCCCCTTGGTCTAGCCTGCCACTTCCCCCATCACTGACTGACAGATTCACACTCAATGGCCATCATACATACATTCACCATTGAGACACAGCTCCTCGGGATCTGCTTTTTTTTTTTTAATTACATATGCAAAATATTTGCTGAAAATGTAATTATTCTCCTTACCAAGTGTCCATGATCTTGGATTATTTCTTGTGTTGGATTATTTATGTCAGTGGTCTTGTAAACTTTATGATGTGTAGACTGGTACTGTTCAGTTTATGTTGTGTTTGGTCGGTGTTGACTTGCAGTAGCATGGCACCTCAGCTCACCCCCTAGCTACCCTCACCTCATATTCCTTTTTATTGTGCCCCTGAAAATGCCCAGTCTTGTTAACCACACCAGTTTTTATTATAGCACCGAGCTTGCATTCCTCCTGTCTTATAAAAGGTTTAATCTCACCAAGGCTCAGTATGTCTGGACCCCTGCTTTAGCAAACAAAACACTGTCTGCAAAATGGTGAACAATTGCTATGCAGGGGTCCACACATTTTTACAAGGTTTTACATTTTACCCTTTTAGAGGGAAAAATACATTCAATCTCTGCAAACTGTATAGGCTATTGCATTAACTGGGTAATAGCTTAAGTTGATATAGTGTGTGCTCTGTGTGTGTATAACGGCTCTGTTAGCCAGTTGAATATTTCACCAATACGGTAGTTTCTGACCATACCAACATCACTCTGCCTGTGTCCCAATAAGCACCCTATTCCCTATATATTACTTTACCCTATGGGCCCTGGTTGAAAGTAGTGCACTACATAGTATAGAGAATAGGATGCCATTTGTGATGTAGTCTGTTAATAATCAACCCATGGATCTGCAATCAATGACTTCATTGCTACCAGTGGTTACTGGTTAGGTATTTTGGGGTCAGAGTCCCTGGTCTAACTCACACAGTAAACTAGAGATATGGGAGACACACTCATTCTCACTTGTTTATGGTTTCAAGACTACAATAATGTGTTTTTTCGTCCTGCTTGGTGCGTGTATTTACTGTATTTATTTAGGCTATTCACTTGTCTTTTTATGGTTTCAACGACACAGTGTTTTTTTTTCTTTCTGTAATGCATTTGCTGTAGTTAAGCCTATTTATTTATTTACAGGATTTTATTTCGTTAACCAAAACTAACACACTCAGAAGGGGGAAGGGTAACATGATATCTTGTCTCCTCTATTTGGTCAAGAGGTTAAAGAGCGACTGCCTTTAAAAAGCAACGAATCCCTTTGAAAACGTCCTATGTGGTATTGATGTGAGTCAGAAACAGCTATTCTAGTGTCAAAATTTAGTACAATGTGTAAATACGATAATTTTGGTCATAAAGTCAGTCTTGTCGAAAACGGGGTTTGGGACATCCATGTGTCACATCCATGTGTCACAACGGGTTTTGATTTGACTGTTCATTTACCCACTAACATGGAGTGGACAGCTGCGGTGATTGCTCTCTATCCAATAGCAGTCTGTTTACATAAAACAACACGTCACACATTTTTTTACTTGAGAAATGCTGCACCACACACCTTAATTGCAAAATTGCACAACTAATGCGTCAAAATTAATTATAGATGCCTTGAGTTATCTTAGACTAATTCTGTGGATTTTTCAGGAAGTGAAATAGGCTTCTGTGTCTACAGTGTCTCATGGGGGACAAACATCCTTAACTTCTTTGATATAGGGGGCAGCATTTTGCGTGCCCATAGTGAACTGCCTCCTACTCTGTCCCAGATACTAATATATGCATATTATTATTACTATTGGATAGAAACCACTCTGTAGTTTCTAAAAACTGTTTGAATGATGTCTGTGAGTGTAACAGAACTCATATGGCAGGCAAAAACCTGAGAAAAAATCCAAACAGGAAGTGAGAATTCTGAGACTGGTTGATGTTAAAGTCATCGCCTATTCAATTCCCTGTAATATATGGATCTGTTTGCACTTCCTACGCCTTCCACTAGATGTCAACAGTCTGTAGAACGCTGAATGAAGCCTCTAGTGTGATGTGGGGCCGGATGGGAGGTGTTTCAGTTATTGGTCTGGCAGATTGCCAGTTCTTGCTCACGCGCTTTCCTGATGATATCGCCTTGCGTTCCATTACTTATACAGACAAGAAGAAATGCTCCGGTTGGAACGTTATTCGATATATATGATAACAACATCCTGAAGATTGATTCTCTACTAAGTTTGACCAGTTTATTCGACTTGTAATATAACTTTTTGAAGTTTTCGTCCGACGTTTGCCTGCATCTGCGTGAGCGTTTGGACACGTGTACTACACATGCTAGCAAAAGTAGCTAATTGGACATAAGTAATGGACATTATCGAACAAAACAACGATTTATTGTCGAACTAGGATTCCTGGCAGTGCATTCTGATGAACATAATCAAAGGTAAGGGAATATTTATGATGTAAATTCGTATTTCTGTTGACTCCAACATGGCGGAGAAATTTTGTTAAATCTGAGCGCCGTCTCAGATTATTGCATGGTGTGCTTTTTACGTAAAGTTAAAAAAAAAATCTGACACATGTATCTTTCATCAAAGTTTATGATGAGTATTTCTGTTATTTGACGTGGCTCTCTGCAATTACTCTGGATATTTTGGAGGCATTTCTGAACATGGCGCCAATGTAAACCAAGATTTGTGGATATAAATATGCACATTATCGAACAAAACATAAATGTATTGTGTAACATGATGTCCTATGAGTGTCATCTGATGAAGATCATCATAGGTTAGTGATTAATTTTATCTCTATTTCTGCTTTTTGTGACTACTATCTTTTGCTGGGAAAATGCCTGTGTTTTTCTGTGGCTATGTGCTGTGCTAACATAATTGTTTGGTGTGCTTTCCCCGTAAATCCTTTTTGAAATCAGACATGTTGGCTGGATTCACAACATGTGTAGCTTTAATTTGGTGTCTTTCATGTGTGATTTCATGAAAGATTGATTTTTATAGTAATATATTTGAATTTGGCGCGCTACATTTTTTTCTGGATTTTGGCCAAGTGGGATGCTACCGTCCCACCTATCCCAGAGAAGTTAACCAAATGCAGAATCGGTCAGGAAACACCTCCAAGACTGAAATCTAGTTTTTCTAATGAGCAACAGAAAACACATGTGCCAATCGGTGTGTTCAGTGGCTCTTTAAGAGTGCTCTGTGCTGCTGGTCTGGCTCCTCTCCTCTGTTAGCTCTATGCCCTACCAGGCCTCTGCGGACTGCTCCCCTGCCCTGTCCTGATGCACAGTGAACCCCTCTGAATTCCCAGCTCAGGGCCACCGGAGGGTTAGGGTCTGAAAAGTCACTATGGGCCCAGGTCAAAAGTAGTGCACTATAAAGAGAATAGGGTGCCATTTGTGACGCAATCTAGGAGATTCCCTTTCCCTCCATACTTAGGTCCTCCTCCCAGGAGAGGAGCCCCCATCCTGTAAGCAGTTAAGTCAACTTAGTAAGCACTTTACCCAGGGCTGGATTGGAGCCTGGATTGGACCCTATATGCTTGACACCAGATTCTTAATATCCTCAGTAAATAGCCCAACAAGCATGCTCTATATTACTGGCCAGGTCTCTCTTGTAAAATAGGTCTCATGACCTCAATGAGACGTCCTGGACAAATAAAGGTTAAATCAATCAAACGATATGTTGTATAGCATAGTGTCTGTCTGTCTACTGTACTTTGAGTTTAGCTCAGCTAGAGTCAATGGTGCAGAGAAAGAGCTTACACCCTGACTCCTGTGCATGGATTTCTACACGTTGTGTCATGCTTAGGAAGCCAAACCAGTGTGTTAGAAACCAGCAAGATTCACACAAAGGGAACTTCTGCCCCAGAGGCAGGAAGAACCCAGGGTTTTAGCAACAGTAACTAGTACAACAGACAGGCTGGAACAGGTTCATGGACGTCTGTTTAACTTAGTGTTGACCTCTGAGAACGGGAGAAGCCTTTCACTTTGAGAGGAAAGAGGAAGGGAGGGAGCTGAGAAAGACAGGGAGGGGACAAGGGAGACAAAATATCATTTTTATGGTCATATTTTGTGTGAATGAAATTGAATACGTTGAAAAAACACACACAGGCTGTTCACTCTGTCATCTGTAATGTGGGTTAAATTGTAAGCCATCTCCTTTACAAGAGGGAAAAGGCAGTGTGTTTTACTGCTTACTGTGTTTTCACTTTCACTGGAAGCCACCAAAGAGACCGTAGCCAATGTGATAGATTTATATTCAACAACGGAAAAGTAGACCTATGATTTCCAATATGTAGTTTAGCTGTAACTCTTGACAACATTAGAATACTTTTTCCCCCACCATTTGGTCGGGATTCAAATCATCAGGGGTGTCTCTCCAGTCTCCAAGAGCAGCTTTTTTATCACGATGGGGGTGTTTTTTCTCTAAAGAGGTGGGAGTTCACTGACAAATCACCTAGCCTAGAGGAGAGGGCAGGGCAGGTCTTGGTCTGCTCTGATGACCTCTCCATTACCGGCAAACATATGTTCTTGAGGAAGCACTTAACCGATGGCCAATTTCCAACAATCTCAGATGGCAGCAGTCCATACAGGTAATTAGATCCTTTTGGATGTGAATTTCCAATGAAATAGGCCAGAACTCGTTGATAGTTACTTGGATAGGAACCCAACCCACGACTTGACTCTCAGGCCCTCGAGCTGCAGTTGAGTTAACTTCGTACTAGTTCATTTTTTAAGCTGTGGGATTGGAACGCTTGTGTTGTTTTCTTGTTCTCAGTTGTTTATTTTCTCTCTCTCTCTCACTGTTTGAGGCCTACTTTCTTTTATTCCTCCCACCTCCTCTCAAACCATGCGCTCTTTTCAGACACTTTCGGTTTGAATGTCTGTCAAAAACACTGCCTGTTTATCAGACACTGTATGGTGACTAATACCAGTGCTCACACCACCCACATTTCTGCGCAGAGAAGGCCCTGTGTGTGTGTATCTAGTGTGTGTTACCTGCGTCCTACTGTGAAAGCAGTGAAACATTTTATTTCTGTTCAGTTCTTCCAGTACTTCTCAGAATGTGCCTTACCCTTTAAAATGGAACTCAAGACAGTTTATAAATTGATTGTCAACTGTATAATTTACTTGTCAGAGCTTTGATGTTAAATCCATTTGACCTCGATCACCTTCTGACAGCAACCTTTTGTATTTGAACGAAACCTTCCATACATACTAGTGATGCACCGATATGTCATTTTTGGCCGATACCTGATATTTCCTTGCCCAAAAAATGATACCGATAACCGATATTACATTTTCTTGTGGCCTTTTAAGCATTCTAGTACAATTAAATAGTTAACACACACATGAATGCAGCGGTCTAAGGCACTGCATCTCATTGCAAGAGGCGTCACTACAGTCGCTGGTTCGTACCCAGGCTGTATCACATCCGGCCGTGATTGGGAGTCCCATAGGGCGGCGCACAATTGGCCCAGCGTCGTCCGGGCCGTCATTGTAAATAAGAATGTGTTCTTAACTGACTTGCCTAGTTAAATAAAGGTTACACACACACACACACACACACACCACACTGACCAAAAATGTATTTTGCTGGCAATTACGTATGTCCCCATAATCAAAACCTATTTCTTTCACTTATTTGCTGTGCTGTTTTGTGGTTCATTTGTTCAGTCGTTTCATTCTCAATCAGGATTTTTATGGAACGCCGTTTGGGTCTTTGCGTGTCAAAAAAGATACACGTCAAATAACACTATTTTGACGTGTCAAATAAGCTTGTTGACCAATCAGGACATGAATATGACTGCACGTCACATAATTTAACGCGTTCATACATTTTTTACGTAGTTATTACACATTGATTACACTATCACTCGTATTTCATATGTCACAACGATTAATCGCCACTTATGCTATGATGCTGGTAAAGTTGACTCGCGCACCTACAGTGCTGGTCACAAAATAAAGCTAGCTAGCTCATGGATGCAAACAATGTTCTTCCCCAAAAACATAGCAAAACAACAATTTGTTTCAGTAGCTCTAGTTAGCTAGCTAACTACAGTGGGGAGAACAAGTATTTGATACACTGCCGATTTTGCAGGTTTTTCTACTTACAAAGCATGTAGAGGTCTGTAATTTTTATCATAGGTACACTTCAACTGTGAGAGACGGAATCTAAAACAAAAATCCAGAAAATCACATTGTATGATTTTTAAGTAATTCATTTGCATTTTATTGCATGACATAAGTATTTGATCACCTACCAACCAGTAAGAATTCCGGCTCTCACAGACCTGTTAGTTTTTCTTTAAGAAGCCCTCCTGTTCTCCACTCATTACCTGTATTAACTGCACCTGTTTGAACTCGTTACCTGTATAAAAGACACCTGTCCACACACAATCAAACAGACTCCAACCTCTCCACAATGGCCAAGACCAGAGAGCTGTGTAAGGACATCAGGGATAAAATTGTAGACCTGCACAAGGCTGGGATGGGCTACAGGACAATAGGCAAGCAGCTTGGTGAGAAGGCAACAACTGTTGGCGCAATTATTAGAAAATAGAAGAAAATAGAAGAAGTTCAAGATGATGGTCAATCACCCTCGGTCTGGGGCTCCATGCAAGATCTCACCTCGTGGGGCATCAATGATCATGAGGAAGGTGAGGGATCAGCCCAGAACTACACGGCAGGACCTGGTCAATGACCTGAAGAGAGCTGGGACCACAGTCTCAAAGAAAACCATTAGTAACACACTACGCCGTCATGGATTAAAATCCTGCAGCGCACACAAGGTCCCCCTGCTCAAGCAGGCGCATGTCCAGGCCCGTCTGAAGTTTGCCAATGACCATCTGGATGATCCAGAGGAGGAATGGGAGAAGGTCATGTGGTCTGATGATTCAAAAATAGAGCTTTTTGGTCTAAACTCCACTCGCCGTGTTTGGAGGAAGAAGAAGGATGAGTACAACCCCAAGAACACCATCCCAACCGTGAAGCATGGAGGTGGAAACATCATTCTTTGGGGATGCTTTTCTGCAAAGGGGACAGGACGACTGCACCGTATTGAGGGGAGGATGGATGGGGCCATGTATTGCGAGATCTTAGCCAACAACCTCCTTCCCTCAGTAAGAGCATTGATGATGGGTCGTGGCTGGGTCTTCCAGCATGACAACGACCCGAAACACACAGCCAGGGCAACTAAGGAGTGGCTCCGTAAGAAGTATCTCAAGGTCCTGGAGTGGCCTAGCCAGTCTCCAGACCTGAACCCAATAGAAAATCTTTGGAGGGAGCTGAAAGTCCGTATTGCCCAGCGACAGCCCCGAAACCTGAAGGATCTGGAGAAGGTCTGTATGGAGGAGTGGGCCAAAATCCCTGCTGCAGTGTGTGCAAACCTGGTCAAGAACTACAGGAAACGTATGATCTCTGTAATTGCAAACAAAGGATTCTGTACCAAATATTAAGTTCTGCTTTTCTGATGTATCAAATACTTATGTCATGCAATAAAATGCTAATTAATTACTTAAAAATCCTACAATGTGATTTTCGGGATTTTTGTTTTAGATTCCGTCTCTCACACTTGAAGTGTACCTATGATAAAAATTACAGACCTCTACATGCTTTTTAAGTAGGAAAATCTGCAAAATCGGCAGTGTATCAAATACTTGTTCTCCCCACTGTATATAGCTAGGTGTCATCATCTAAAATAACCCTAATTTATAAGAGTTTTCATTTGATTAAATGGTGGTCGGACCCATCTATGTGAAGCTAGCCACAATAAGGATTAGCCACAATAGTGGACTTTGCGGTTAGCCTTCAAAATAAAAGTATGGCATAATTCTACTATTTGTATTCATTTGCATCACTGTCAATGACATACTTTTATTTTGAATGCAAACCGCACATTCCACTATTGTGCCTAATCCTTATTGTGGCTAGCTTCACAACACATAACCCGGTCCTGTTTGAGCCTTACTAGCCAGATGAAGATAGCTGGCTGCTTAAAACGTTAGCTTTGGGCAACAGGGTTAAGTTGCTGGCTAGCTAAAAATGACTTTTTTTTTTAACCATTAACGTTAATACTGTCAGTCCTCCATAGGAAACCTGTTGAAATCATAGAAATATAGATACTAGAATAGACACCAGAGCTATTGCCAGAGAATGTATTGTTCATTTCTCTACCATAAGCCGCCTCCAACATCGTTTTGGAAAATTTGGCAGTATGTCCAACCGACCTCACAACGGCACACCACGTGTATGGCGTCGTGTGGGTGAGCGGTTTGCTGATGTCAATATTGTGAACAGAGTTCCCCGTGATGGTGTTGGGGTTATGGTATGGGCAGGCTTAAGCTACGCACAATGAACAGAATTACATTTTATCAATGGCAATTTGAATGCACAGAGATACGAGATCCTGAAGGCCCATTGTCGTGCCATTCATCCGGCGCCATCACGTCATGTTTCAGCATGATAATGCACGGCCACGTGTCACAAGGATCTGTACACAATTCCTGGAAACTGAAAATGTTTGGGATGCTCTGGGTCGACGCGTACACAGCGCGTTCAGTTCCCACCAATATACAGCAACTTCGCACAGCCATTGAAGAGGAGTGAGACAACATTCCACAGCCCACAATCAACAGCGTGATCGACTCTATGCAACGGAGATGTGTCGCGCTGTATGAGGCAAATAGTGGTCACCAGATACTGCCTGGTTTTCTAATCCATGCACCTACCTTTTTTCTATGGTATCTGTGACCAACATTCCCAGTCATGTGAAATCCATATCCTAATGAATTCGTTTCAATTGACTGATTCCCGTATATGAACTGTAACTCAATAAAATCTTTGTTATTGTTGCATGTTGCATTTATATTTTTGGTGGACTGGTGGCCATCATTGTGGAATTTACAATTTCAGTTAAATTTCAAATTCAATGTTGCACCAGATAAATTGCAGTTGTCTGAAGGGATATGCCCATTCTATGAGTTGTATTTCTAAGATTGAAATGACACCCACCCATTTTCAAGAGCACCATAACCTCAGATTATGTAAAATAGGGTCTAACCTATAACATATGTGAATATGCAAGATGCTTTTACGTAGATATTAAGTAGTAGATCCCCAAATGCCCAATAAAAATACAATATAGTCATTAAGCTGGAATTGTGTATTAATGCGAATAGGAAATGTGTGTTCACCAGTAGGCATGTCCCAAAACTTTGCTCATCACTACTCAAATTACATTATCAGTACTGCCTTACCATTCATGTATGTAGTAAAACAAGGTATTATTGAGTAGAACTTGTAAGGTAGTGATGAATAGTAAATTAATTGTTTTGTTTTCATAGGTTGTGGCAATATACTGCCAATATACTGCAATATACTGCCACCTGATGGCGACTACAAACAATTGCATAATAGGAACTATTACCAATTGATGGTCCTCCAAAATAAATATTAGTGCTTCAAAAAGTACTTATAAGTCCTTGAATTTTACTTGCCACTGTCTGTATGAACCCTGTTACCCAGAAAGACTCACAGCTGTAGTCGCTGTCTAATGTGATTCTAATGTATTGACTCAGGGGTGTGAATACTTTGGTAAATTATATATTTCTGTATTTCATTTTCAATAAACGTTTTCATCTATTTTGAATTGAGGCTGTAACACAACAAAATGTGGAATAAGTGAATGGGTATGAATTCTTTCTGAAGGCACTGTATGAATACTTTCTGATGGTACTGTATGAATAAGTGAAGGGGTATGAATACTTTTTGAAGGCACTGTAGGAATACTTTCTGAAGGCACCGTATGAATACTTTCTGAAGGCACCGTAGGAATACTTTCTGAAGGCACTGTAGGAATACTTTCTGAAGGCACTGTAGGAATACTTTCTGAAGGCACTGTAGGAATACTTTCTGAAGGCACTGTAGGAATACTTTCTGAAGGCACTGTAGGAATACTTTCTGAAGGCACTGTAGGAATACTTTCTGAAGGCACCGTATGAATACTTTCTGAAGGCACCGTATGAATACTTTCTGAAGGCACCGTAGGAATACTTTCTGAAGGCACCGTAGGAATACTTTCTGAAGGCACTGTAGGAATACTTTCTGAAGGCACTGTAGGAATACTTTCTGAAGGCACTGTAGGAATACTTTCTGAAGGCACTGTAGGAATACTTTCTGAAGGCACTGTAGGAATACTTTCTGAAGGCACTGTAGGAATACTTTCTGAAGGCACTGTAGGAATACTTTCTGAAGGCACTGTATGAATACTTTCTGAAGGCACTGTATGAATACTTTCTGAAGGCACTGTATGAATACTTTCTGAAGGCACTGTAGGAATACTTTCTGAAGGCACTGTAGGAATACTTTCTGAAGGCACTGTAGGAATACTTTCTGAAGGCACTGTATGAATACTTTCTGAGGCACTGTAGGAATACTTTTTGAAGACACTGTATGAATACTTTCTGAAGGCACTGTAGGAATACTTTCTGAAGGCACTGTAGGAATACTTTCTGAAGGCACTGTAGGAATACTTTTTGAAGGCACTGTAGGAATACTTTCTGAAGGCACTGTAGGAATACTTTCTGAAGGCACTGTAGGAATACTTTCTGAAGGCACTGTAGGAATACTTTCTGAAGGCACTGTAGGAATACCTTTTGAAGGCACTGTAGGAATACTTTCTGAAGGCACTAGGAATACTTTCTGAAGGCACTGTAGGAATACTTTCTGAAGGCACTGTAGGAATACTTTCTGAAGGCACTGTATGAATACTTTCTGAAGGCACTGTATGAATACTTTCTGAAGGCACTGTAGGAATACTTTCTGAAGGCACTGTATGAATACTTTCTGAAGGCACTGTAGGAATACTTTCTGAAGGCACTGTAGGAATACTTTCTGAAGGCACTGTAGGAATACTTTCTGAAGGCACTGTAGGAATACTTTCTGAAGGCACTGTAGGAATACTTTCTGAAGGCACTGTATGAATACTTTCTGAAGGCACTGTAGGAATACTTTCTGAAGGCACTGTAGGAATACTTTCTGAAGGCACTGTAGGAATACTTTCTGAAGGCACTGTAGGAATACTTTCTGAAGGTACTGTATGAATACTTTCTGAAGGCACTGTAGGAATACTTTCTGAAGGCACTGTAGGAATACTTTTTGAAGGCACTGTAGGAATACTTTCTGAAGGCACTGTAGGAATACTTTCTGAAGGCACTGTAGGAATACTTTCTGAAGGCACTGTAGGAATACTTTCTGAAGGCACTGTAGGAATACTTTTTGAAGGCACTGTAGGAATACTTTCTGAAGGCACTAGGAATACTTTCTGAAGGCACTGTAGGAATACTTTCTGAAGGCACTGTAGGAATACTTTCTGAAGGCACTGTATGAATACTTTCTGAAGGCACCATAGGAATACTTTCTGAAGGCACTGTAGGAATACTTTCTGAAGGCACTGTATGAATACTTTCTGAAGGCACTGTAGGAATACTTTTTGAAGGCACTGTAGGAATACTTTTTGAAGGCACTGTATGAATACTTTCTGAAGGCACTGTAGGAATACTTTTTGAAGACACTGTATGAATACTTTCTGAAGGCACTGTAGGAATACTTTCTGAAGGCACTGTAGGAATACTTTCTGAAGGCACTGTAGGAATACTTTCTGAAGGCACTGTAGGAATACTTTCTGAAGGCACTGTAGGAATACTTTCTGAAGGCACTGTAGGAATACTTTCTGAAGGCACTGTAGGAATACTTTTTGAAGGCACTGTAGGAATACTTTCTGAAGGCACTAGGAATACTTTCTGAAGGCACTGTAGGAATACTTTCTGAAGGCACTGTAGGAATACTTTCTGAAGGCACTGTAGGAATACTTTCTGAAGGCACTGTAGGAATACTTTCTGAAGGCACTGTAGGAATACTTTCTGAAGGCACTGTAGGAATACTTTCTGAAGGCACTGTAGGAATACTTTCTGAAGGCACTAGGAATACTTTCTGAAGGCACTGTAGGAATACTTTCTGAAGGCACCATAGGAATACTTTCTGAAGGCACTGTAGGAATACTTTCTGAAGGCACTGTAGGAATACTTTCTGAAGGCACCATATGAATACTTTCTGAAGGCACTGTAGGAATACTTTCTGAAGGCACTGTAGGAATACTTTCTGAAGGCACTGTAGGAATACTTTCTGAAGGCACTGTAGGAATACTTTCTGAAGGCACTGTAGGAATACTTTCTGAAGGCACTGTAGGAATACTTTCTGAAGGCACTGTATGAATACTTTCTGAAGGCACTGTATGCGTCTCTCACCTCAACCAACCACTATTTAGAACACTACTCCCTGATGCCAGTAGGTCTGACCTCCTGACTGGCCCTCCCTATAGTGTGTGTGTGTTTCTGTGTGGGTTAGTAATGGTGACTATTTCTCAATCCGTTGGACTGAATCATTGATTGTGCAATTGTTGACTCTTTTTAAACTGAAGTTCAAGTGAAGAGCTGGCGAACAGAGGCCTCCCCACTACACCCCCCGTTCGCACACACGTACGTAGACACAGACACACAGACACACAGACACACAGACACACGTTCCATAGGTGAGCTCAGCAGCCCGGGGCTCCATTCCAACACCACTTCCTGGAACCTTGGTATAGCGGCATTGATGTTGGCATGCTTAGAAAGGGACATGTTTGCATTTTGACCGACCCGGACTGAGGGGAAAAACCGCATGGGAGCGGTCGAGCCCCCTTTCAATTGCATCCGTCCGCGTCAGCACTATAAATCTGGAACCGTGGGAGAAGTCCCCTGCGGTCATGAAACGGTCCAATGATTGGACCTAGTGTGGTTTTGACACCCGTTCAGGAATCACGACACAGCGGGGGAGGTAAAGTAGATCCTCCCTCTATCTGATCTGCTTTAGAGAATGTGTCATTCCCAGAGAAATGCCTCTTGAACAAAACACTACACCTCTGTGTGAAGTTCACACACTGCGTTCTGTTTTCCCTCAGGCTCCTTTTATGATTGGGGAAAATGTGAGTTAATTCACTTCAGTTCATATAAAAAGGATTTGGAAAAACAGCTTTGGGTGAAAAAGAGAGGCAGTAGAACTGACGTATGCCAGCCGGAAACTCTTAATAGGGTGGTTGCGTGGGGGTGTATTTGTGTGTCTTTGTGTGTGAGCGCAGTGTGCTGGCAATGCCTAATGGTTTGCACAAGCGAAGCCTGATGTAGCGGTTGCCAGGGCAACGGATCAGCATGAGTCTTAGTGTGCAGGTGCTGTTCCTTGTGTCCTACTCCTGGAGCCTCCTACGATGAGAGAGAGGGAGGAAGGGAGGGAGGAGAGGGAGCACTGGGCAGCTCAGGTAAGACTGATAAAATGGGTTTGATAGTAGTGAAGTACATAAACGAGGGAGAGAGTGATTTTAAGAAAGCCTAGTTACAACACTAACAGGGGATGAAATAAAGGGGGAAAAATAACAGAGGGAGAAAAAGGGGAAGAAGAAGAATTTCACACAAAAGGACTCCAGAGTCTTTGAGGACAGTCCTGGACCTCAGCTGATGCTCGGTAGGGGCCCGTAAGAAAAGTCATACTACTGCAAAGAGCAGGGATGACTGAGGGAGAGAATGAGAAGTAGAGAATGGGAGAGAAGAGTAGTTAACAGAGTAGGAGCAACAATGCAATAAATTCAGCAAGCCAGAGTGACTGGCAGAAGAATAGCGGTGTGGAGAATGGGGGGCTATGGCTATTGGGAGGGTTGGCACAGTGACAAGACAGAGTGTGTGGACGCACGTCAGCTTAGATCTACCGGCCAGAGAGGACAGCCATGCAGTGTTACCCCCCCTAAAGTCTCTTTTCGCTTTCTGCTCCACAGTGACATACTGAAGGAAAATAATAACAGCCAGCCTCCTCGCTGGCAACAATGATATGCTCTCTGAATCCCTGAGTCTCTAGGCTGGGGTTTGAATCACCACTGTTCTCATAATGTTTCCCTCTTTTCCTCCCTTTTCCATTCACCATCTCTAGTCCAATAATGGAACCCCTCAAATCATCAAATAGCATTTATTCCTTGGCCTGTAAGTGTACCATGTGGCCTTTTGGTTATAGGGCTCTGGTCAAAAGTAGTGCACTACGTAGGGAATAGGGTGCCATTTGAGATGCAATCCATGTCAACAACCTATTGGCAGCGGTGGTCATTACTATTAATGACACAGTTAGTTGCCTGAACTTAATAGCTAAGCAGATCATTAATTCAATGTCAACATTTATATTCTGCATTCATACAGTGAACACACATTAGACCGTACACCATCTGACGCACACACATTAAAGAGCCGTTACATACTTAGGTTGACACACACACACACACACACACACACACACACACACACACACACACACACACACACACACACACACACACACACACACACACACACACACACACACACACACACACACACACACACACACACACACACACACACACACACACGTTAGCATATGCAGGGCTGTATGATACGAGCACAAATTACTCCTGTCTCTCTTTTTCACGCACGCATGTACACACACCCTTTCTCCAGCCTTGCTATACGATGTTGTCTTTGACTACAGGTGGCAAACAGGCTTTGGCAGGTGGTCTCGACCTACCAGATGTTGGGGCTGACACATGGGTTGAGAGGGGCAGGTGGGCGGACAGAAGGGAAGTTAGGTGGAATTTATGTGGTGGTTGGGTTAAGGTCACGCTAAAGGCTTAAAGTTGTATCTCTAGCGACACTACTGTACCGATGCATCAAGTCTGGAACCAACAGGACCCTGAACAGCTTCTACCCCCAAGCCATAAGACTACTAAATAGTTCGTCCAGGTAGCTGTTGTTTACCTATTTTACGATCTGCGTTGACCCTTTTTTGACTCGTGACATACACTGCTGCTACTGTTTATTATCTATCCTGTTACCTAGTCACTTTATCCCTACCTATATTTACAAATCTACCTCAATGACCTCGTACCCCTGCACATCAACTCGGTACTGGTACCCCGCGTATATAGCCAAGTTATCGTTACTCATTGTGTATTTATACCTTGTGTAATTATTTTTCTATTATAAAATATATATATATATATATATCTCTGCATTGTTGGGAAGTAAGCATTTCACTGTTGTTTATGAAGCATGTGACATTTGTGTGTTAAGGGATTGGTTTTGCATGGGCTGTCTGTCACCGCAACACTGTGAACTGTAAGCTCAAGCTCTCCTATCTTCAGCACACCTGTGTGTCCCCTTGACCAGAGCCCTGGTCAAAAGTAGTGAACATTTCGGGAATAAGGTGCGATTTGTGACACAGCCTCCGTGGTGTGTTGAGGGGGAGGACATTCCGAGGTGAATTGTCTTCAAGGTCCAGTAGAATGATGCTGAAGGTTCTCTGTAATAAGCAACACAACATCTATCTGACATTATTGGGAAGATTTGTTCTACACAGGTTTTGTTTTGTTAACTAATGCTGTGTATTTTTGTCGTTGTAATATACTGTTCAAGGTCCAGTTGAAGGATGGTCTGGAATGAACAGCACAACAAGCAATCTGGTGCCATTCTCCACGATGCTTATGTAATGTTAACTGGTGCTTTGTGTGTTTGTTGTTGTAGCCCTACAGATATTCCTGTCTGGTTTTGTAAGGATTAGTGCTGAGCGATTTAGTGCTTTTTGAGGTTGTTTCGGTTTCGATTATAATTTTATTTTTTATCACGGTTTCGGTTTCAATGTTATTTTTGTAAACATTTAATGCATAATGAAATAATGACATGACAATGATTATTATTTGCAATTGAAATTCCAAAGCCCAAAATAGTGAACATTCAATTGCCAAAACATTGAAAATATTCCATTGTCTCTGTCAGGTCCACATTGGGTAGACATCAATAGAAAAATAAGAAATTACTATGAAATAATAAAATATTTCAGTTGTGTATATTTTTATTTGATTACTATTATTTTTTATTCCTTAGTCATCATCTCATCTTTACTCAGACAGTTGCAGTCAGCCAGCCAGACCATCTTATCTATGTGCTCCCAATACTGTGCTATTTAACTAGCCTGCCTAAGTATGCTGCAGAGCTGTCTGACTAAATTATTTTACTAGTTCTTCAAAGTAGATAAGACATACTTTCACAAACTGTCTCTGTCCCACTCATCGTTGTGTTGTGTACATTCCTCAATTAGTTGTTTTAATAATTGAACCCCCCCAGTACCGGTAATGATGGTCTTGTGTGGGTGCGTGGGTGTGTGTGGGTGTGTATGGATTTGTAGGAAGGGAGAGGAGGTGGAGGAGGAATTGAGTGTATAGGCCTATGGTCTGAAGTGTGTGCCGGTGTCAGCATGGCCCTGTCCTTGGTGGTGTGGACCTGATGGATTCTAGCGGGTGGGTCGATGTTGATATATTGAAAGACCCCCACTGTGGGTGTGTGAGTCATCAGGAACATGAATGTGGGGTCAGCAGGGTCGGTCAAGTCAATATTATACACACACACTCACTAACTAACTCCTGAGGGATCGGGTTCAGACGGTTCCTGACCTTTCACCTCTCAGACAGTGTACAGGCAGCAGAGTCCGTACTGACAGGTGGCAGTCAGGTGTAAGGGGTTGATGTATTGTCTGGACTCTGGAGGATCTGGTTTATGATGGGAAACTCACGCTCCACTCCTCCACTCCTCTAGTCCTTGTCAAAAGTAGTGCACTAAATAGAGAATGGGGTGCCATTTGAGACACAGCACTTCAGTTTGTTGACCAGACTCACTTTGGAAATAGCCTTTTCTAATGGAAAAGCCAGTCAGCCATGACACCAGTGTTTCTTTCCAAGCTGCCTCCCAAATGGCATCCTATACCTAGTAAACAGTGCACTATATAGGGAATAAGATGCCATTTGGGACTCCAGAAGAAAATGTGAAAAATGTTGACCAAGGCCCTGGATATTGAGGGTGTGAAAGAGAGCGAGTAGGAGATGAGGTGTTGGAGAAAGAAAGAGAGACCAAGGGGGGGGTCTACTGTAAAAAGAGTTGAAGGGGTCTATGCCAACAGAGCTGACTGAGGTCCGTTTGTGTTGCTCTACATAGTTCTACGTACATTTGTGCGGCTGTGTCTGCTCCGTTTGCGTAGCCTTTGTTGAGCTCTTAAGGATGCAATGGAAATAGCTGTATGAGTAAGGGGGATGGAGGAGGGGGAAGGGGGGATGAAGGAGGAGGGGGTTGACTGCCTGCTGGTTGTGTAACATGTGGGCCGTCTTCCTTTAGCAGCTGTTGCCATGGGGAAAAATGGCGAGGGGAGGTGGTTTCTGAGCTCACTACGCCTCACTCGCATACTCAGGAGAGAGAGACTCTGACTGTCTGGGGATTTCTAAGCTCCCTGCGACTGTCCCAAACCGACTTGTGTTGTCTGTCTGTCTGTCTGTCTGTCTGTCTGTCTGTCTGTCTGTCTGTCTGTCTGTCTGTCTGGGGAGGCTGAGAGAAGGTGCTTAAATTGTATGATTGTTTTTTCGAGATACTGTAGATCCCACTGAAACAGGATTGTGTTTCTAAACAAAGCATAAATTCTGTTTTAGAGGCCCTATCATTTGCCTGGATATTATCATGAACTAGACTATACGTAGTTTATTTTATAGAGAGTGAGAGTGTGTGTGCTCTCACATGGTGTGTGTGTGTTTATGACTACAAATTCCGCAATGAAACTGCTGGGCTGTGACTCAATGCTCCCTCAGGTGTTCCTTATAAAAAAAATATATATATACGTATACAAAGAGCTATAAAAAATCAACTGTGTCTCTCCCAGTTTTTCTGTGTGTGTGAGTGAGTTTGCACGTGTGTGGGTGCGCCAATGACTAACTGGGGTGGGTCTCAGGAGTGTGTTGGTGGAGGCACTCTGTAACCAGGTGACTGACAGACAGACAGAGAGAGAGGCTGCTGTAGCACCAGCTTGCAGAGAGAAGAACACAGCTGAGACCAAGCAGCAAGTACACAGCACACAATGTGCAGCACTCCCTCTGCTGAGACTTCCTGGTGTGTGTTTCTGTGAGAGAGAGGGTGATTCTGTGTGTGTGTGTGTGTGTGTGTGTGTGTGTGTGTGTGTGTGTGTGTGTGTGTGTGTGTGTGTGTGTGTGTGTGTGTGTGTGTGTGTGTGTGTGTGTGTGTGTGTGTGTGTGTGTGTGTGTGTGTGTGTGTGTGTGTTTGTGTGTGTGTGAGAGAGAGAGAGAGAGGAAGAGTGTATGTGTGTGTGAAATAGTGGGAGAGAAATAAGGAGAGTGTGTGTATACTGTGTGTGTGAGAGAGCGAGAGGGAGAGAGCGTGTGTGTGTGCACTTTTCCCTGTTTCTCTTTTTATGTGTGAGTGTGTTTGTGTGTGTCTGTTTCTATGTAGGAATGTGTGTTTGTGTGTGTTTGTTTCTCTATGTCTTTCTCTGTGTGTGTGTGTGTGTGTGTGTGTGTGTGTGTGTGTGTGTGTGTGTGTGTGTGTGTGTGTGTGTGTGTGTGTGTGTGTGTGTGTGTGTGTGTGTGTGTGTGTGTGTGTGTGTGAGAGAGAGTGTGTGTATACTGTGCATGTGTGAGAGAGCGTGTGTGTGTGCATGTTTCTCTTTTTATGTGTGTGTGTGTGTGTGTGTCTGTTTGTATGTGAGAATGTGTGTTTGTGTGTGTGTCTGTTTCTCTGTGTCTATTTCCGTCCTGCTATGTGTGTATGTGTGTGTTAGCTTCACTCATTAGTCCCTGTTTGTGTATTAGCTACGGATGTCCTCCTCGGCAGGAGCGAAGCAAGAACTCGTGGTCCAGCAGCAGATAGGATCAATGCACAGGACAGATCGATGTGTATTCAAAGCTGCTGTGGGGCCATGGGATGTTGTTGTGAACCACAAGTGGGTTAGCGGCTAATCTGCTCTGCTGTTGAGCAGTGTGTGTGTGTGCAGAGGCGTCATGCCCATATGGGTCACAAGGGTACACCCCCTCAGATTTGACAAGTTTTAATTTTATTTTTAAGACGTTCATTTAATTACTACACTTAATATTTATGCCCACGTTTTATCATGATTATTCATAATCATATCTGTCAGCTGTATTTTGAGGAGGGGGCACAGTGACTGGAACCCCCCCCCCCCCCCCCCCCTCTTATTCTCCTTAGTAAGGGGTTCCTTTCAAGATGCACCACGTAGAAAAGACACACATTGTTTGATTTGACTTTAGCTGCCGTGAACGGCAGGACTCGCAGGAGGTATGTTTGTAAATTCATTTGCTCAAGATATGTAGCCTATTGATTCCTTCCTGATTAATATAATGAACATGTTTTGTTGTTTATCTGTAACACTAGCAACAGCCATTTTATGAAGTTGGCTTTAGCTAACCAGCTAGATAGGTTCCCAGTCTCCCAACCTCATAACTAGCTACCAAGCCAATTCAGGGTATCAATGGAGTTCGAGTTGCTTGTCTAACTATCTTAGCTTGCATGCTTGCTGGCAAGGTTGATAGATTTTAGAAAAGCAAGCAATTACTAAATGTACTGAATAAGACATATTTTTCCCCCAAGATTTTACTAGAGACACAGAGAAGGATATTTAGTTTCTTTAAAAAAAAGAACCACCAGTCGAGGATACATACAGTTCAAGAGGTATGCTTAGATATACAGAACATACTTGGTTTAAATGTAATCTGGCATTTTATGATAATATCATGATATTTGTGTATTAATTATGATGCCATGATATGTGCCTGTATTGATGATGTGTATTAATAATTTTTTTATTTCACCTTTATTTAACCAGGTAGGCCAGTTGAGAACAAGTTCTCATTTACAACTGTGACCTGGCCAAGATAAAGAAAAGCAGTGCGACACAAACAACAACAGAGTTACACATGGAATAAACAAACGTACAGTCAATAACACAATAGAAAAGTCTACATACAGTGTGTGCAAATGAGGTAAGATTAGGGAGGTAAGGCAATAAATAGGCCATAGTGGCGAAATAATTACAATTTAGCAAGGAAAGACTGGAGTGATAGATGTGCAGAATATGAATGTGCAAGTAGAGATACTGGGGTGCAAAGGAGCAAAAAAATAAATAACAATATGGGGATGAGGTAGTTGGGTGGGCTATTTACAGATGGACTATGTACAGGTGCAATGATCTGTAAGCCGCTCTGACAGCTGATGCTAGTGTTAGTGAGGGTGATATGCGTCTCCAGCTTCAGTGATTTTTGCAATTCGTTCCAGTCATTGGCAGCAGAGAACTGGAAGGAAAGGCGGCCAATGAGGAATTGGCTTTGGGGGTGATCAGTGGAGTACCTGCTGGAGCGCGTGCTACGGGTGGGTGCTGCTATGGTGACCAGTGAGCTGAGATAAGGCGGGGCTTTACCTAGCAAAGACTTATAGATGACCTGGAGCCAGTGGGTTTGGCGACGAATATGAAGCGAGGGCCAGCCAACGAGAGCATACAGGTTGCAGTGGTGGTTAGTATATGGGGCTTTGGTGACAAATCGGATGGCACTGTGATAGACTGCATCCAATTTGCTGAGTAGAGTGTTGGAAGCTATTTTGTAAATGACATCGCCAAAGTCAAGGATCGGTAGGATTGTCAGTTTTACGAGGGTATGTTTGTCTGCATGAGTGAAGGATGCTTTGTTGCGAAATAGGAAGCCGATTCTAGATTTAATTTTGGATTGGAGATGCTTAATGTGAGTCTGGAAGGAGAGTTTACAGTCTAACCAGACACCTAGGTATTTGTAGTTGTCCACATATTCTAAGTCAGAACCGTCCAGAGTAGTGATGCTGGACGGCGGGCAGGTGCGGGCAGCGATCGGTTGAAGAGCATGCATTTAGTTTTACTTGCATTTAAGAGCAGTTGGAGGCCACGGAAGGAGAGTTGTATGGCATTGAAGCTCGTCTGGAGGTTAGTTAACACAGTGTCCCAAAGAAGGGCCAGAAGTATACAGAATGGTGTCGTCTGCGTAGAGGTGGATCAGAGAATCACCAGCAGCAAGAGCGACATCATTGATGTATACAGAGAAAAGAGTCGGCCCGAGAATTGAACCCTGTGGCACCCCCATAGAGACTGCCAGAGGTCCGGACAACAGGCCCTCCGATTTGACACACTGAACTATATCTGAGAAGTAGTTGGTGAAGCAGGCGAGGCAGTCATTTGAGACACCAAGGCTGTTAAGTCTGCCGATAAGAATGCAGTGATTGACAGAGTCAAAAGACTTGGCCAGGTCGATGACTACGGCTGCACAGTAATGTCTTTTATCGATGGCGGTTGTGATATCATTTAGGACCTTAAGCATGCCTGAGGTACACCCATGACCAGCTCGGAAACCAGATTGCATGGCGGAGAAGGTACGGTGGGACTCGAAATGGTCGGTGATCTGTTTGTTAACTTGGCTTTCGAAGACCTTAGAAAGGCAGGGTAGGATAGATATAGGTCTAACAGTTTGGGTCTAGAGTGTCTCCCCCTTTGAAGAGGGGGATGACCGTGGCAGCTTTCCAATCTTTGGGGATTATCATCCCATGTACTGTGTTGTAATGTGGATGTAACATCCTAGGCATTTTAGTGCAGTCTGTTGTGTGATTAACAACAGTAAGTATGTGAGATTAACAACAGTCAGTCTGACAACCTCATTAAAATTACAATTGAACATAATGACTATGGCTCAAGATTGCAGGAAAAAAGCTGTTTCGGGTGTTTGAAAAATTGTAAATTCTCCAATTTCCACCCCTCCCCCAATCTCACATACTTCATGCCCCCTCTAAAATAATGGGTGCATTACACCTATGTGTGTCTGTATTTGTGTGAATTAGGCACCAGATCTTTTTGCCCCTGCATCCTGCTTTGGTTAGATTGTTTTGAGAGAGATATAGCCAAGTTATCGTGTATTTATTACTTATTTTATTATTACGTGTTTTATTTTCAATTATTCTATTTTTCTCTCTCTGAGTTGTTGGGAAGGGCCCGTAAGTAAACATTTAGTCTGCACCTGTTGTTTTATGAAGCATGTGACAAATAAGATTTGATTTGAGTGAGCGAGCGAGCGAGAGAGCTGACGCTTTGGTAGGGGAAGTCAGCACAGTGGCAGCCAGGGCTTTCCCTGATTTAGAGCAGGGATTAAAAAAACTGGACGAGAGGGGTACGAAAAAAAGGGAAGGCAGAAAGAGAGAGAAGGAAGGGAAGCTTGGCTGCATGCTAGCTGCCGCTCCAGCAAAAGGGGAGGCAGGCAGAAGTGTAAAGAGAAAGCTCAGACGCTTGTCTCACTCAGTGGAGTTTGGAGTGAGTGAGTTCTCAGACAGACAGACAGACTTTGACCAGACGGAGGCTCTCTGCCTTCCGCTCTGTTCCGCTGTGGCATTTCAGGAGTTGAGGAGGGGGCAAGAAGGAATGTCAGCCGGTTATTGTTCGGGAGGAGCATGTCTGACTGACCGACTGTGTGGGGAATGTTAGGTCAGGTGTTCCCCTGTAAGCTACATGTTGTCTGACTCGAAGGAAAGACGAGAAGAGAAGACAGACTTCAGACTACACAACAGAACAGAGTTCTCTTGCACAGGTATTGTGATGTGTTTGTGCGTGCGTGCGTTGATTTATGGTTGCGTGTTATTGCAACAGCATTATATACTCATATAGAGCTTGTTGAGTTTCAGTTTTCTCCTCTACTGTATCCATGTTTTTCATTGATCCCCTCTATCTTTACCTCCTACTGTATCAATGGTTTTCATGGTGGAAATATGGATTTTTTAGGGCCGATATTGATTTTTGGGGGTGAAGGAGGCCTATGGCTGATATTTTAGACCGATATTCAAAAGCATTATATTTGTAAATTTTTATGACAAATGTTCCCAGAGATTTATGCATACATTTTTTTCTCAAACAATATATATATATTTTTTTTACAAATTTAACTACAAAGCAACATAATTGTAATACTTGAATACTTATTTGACTGGTAAATCTCTTGATAAACTGGATGAATTAAGATGGCATAGGCCTACTCACAAAACAGGTGAATGTGTAGTCAGTAAGAGTGTGTGCATGCATTGAGTTATTGAGCTTGTTTTCCTTCCATTTGGGACTTACACAGAGTGTACAAAACATTAAGAACACCTTCTTAATATTGAGTTTGCTTAAAAATCCTTCTTTAACCTGTCTCCTCCCCTTCATCGTCATTGATTTGAAGTGGATTTAACAAGTGACTCAAATGGCTAGTTCAGCTATCTGTCAAGAAATGGGCGTATTGTAACTTGATCCTACTGTTACATATCTCCCCATCGCTCAAATCACTTGCTGCTGTTTACTGCTACTATGAGAACTAGCTCAATGGCAATGACATTTGCAACCAATCCATACATGTGAATAATATTTAACAAGGAGACTGAGGGTAGAAAAAAAGCTGAAAAAACTATGCACGTTCTGTCTGTGACTCAAGTCTGCCCATAGTTTGTGAAGTGAGAATGCACACTCGCTCGTGCTGATCTACAGCTTTCTTGGCCCCTAAACCTGCAGGAAGATTCTTAGGTTGCTAAACCTATTTCCAACCTTTATTTAGGCAGTTATTTAGGCAGTTTAAAACACTTCCTCCTTTCCCTATTACAACAATCATCTAATCTGACTATCAACTGTCAATTTACGATTGCGGCTGGTCAGATCAGCACACCAGTAAATAGCTAACCTTACACCCCAAGTCAGATGGCTCGTTGCCAAGAATGGTACATGTTCAAAAGGATAACCAGCTAATGTTGGCTAGCTACGTTGGCTATTATCTCCTCATATCTTAGCAGGGGTGTTTATCTAGCCAGCTACAGTAGCTAGCATAGTAGCTAATCTAGCTAGCACCACAGATGAAAGGGTTAGTTATAATAATCTTTGCTAACAGGGCACATAGCTATCTGCTTAGCTAGCTAGCTTGTTTATTGCATGCATGTCCGGGCACGTCGACACAAGCTTTATTATTAGTGAATTAACTAAACTAATATTTCCAGTCACAGCTAGCTTGCAGCTGATTTTCCTAGCTAGACATTCCTCTGCATTCTGCAGTGCTCGTGGCATACAGTACCAACAGTTTTGCTATGTAAAGGGACTATCGGCAAAGCCAACAGAGAAGGGCTGAATAGAAAAGGCAAATATCGGCCCGATATATCGGCTCGGCCGATTCTCGGTCCTTCACTATCCTCATTGATCCCCTCTTTCTTTACCTCCTCTACTGTAGCCATGGTTCTGATTGACTCCTCTCTTCACCTCCTTTCGTTATCTCTCTCTCCTTTCATCTAACTTCTTAGACCATTAAGAGTGCTGCTGCTACTTTGTGGTGTTTTTGTGTGGCACTGTGAACTGTTTATGTCATATCCTGTCCAGGTGGAGTTGGGATTGAGGCCTCCCTTTTCCCTGATCCCTGATCCTTTTTGAATTTGTTTTACCTTTACTGTAAAATAATACGTATCAAGGTTGGAGGATGGTATGTTATGGATGATGTGTAACATCTTAAAGAGTGCCTGTGTCTTTAAGAGTGTATAATAAGAAAAATAGCCTAGTGGGGATATGTTTTTTGTTCATTATATGTGCCCAACCAGATGATGCAGGTAGCCTAGTAGTTAGAGCGTTTGGCCAGTTACCGAAAGGTTGCTGGATCGAATACCCGAGCTGACAAGGTAAAAATCTAGCGTTCTGCCTCTGAACAAGGCAGTTAACCCACTGTTCCCCAGTAGGCCTTCATTGTAAGTAAGAATTTGTTTTTTACTGACTTGCCTAGTAAAATAAAGGTTACATTTGAATGTAAAAAATGTAAATGCAGGCTACTCTCTGTCTGTTGGCCTTGACATTGGCAGGATGGTTGATCAGGGGCTAACAAGGCTAAATGCTAACTCCACTCCCACTAACTCCTCAGTCAGTCCAATCAGTGAGTGAGTCCTTAAGCAGGGCTTACTTACTGCACATGTTTGTGGTGTTTCTTCATGGGCAGAGTGACGTAGGACCAAGGAGGACGAGGTGAACCCAGCAGGATGAGCTGCTGGATGGGGGTTGATTACATAACAGACAGCCAAGTCCCACAGATGAGAGCTGCGTGTGTGTGTGTGTGTGTGTGTGCTCGCGCATATGTGTGAGAGGAGGTGGTCTTGACTGACTCTTCACCCACCATGAGCTCATCAGCTCATTCAGACACAATCCCTGCTATGCATGGTTTAATATTAGCTAGTCCCTATCACAGCAATAGGGTGATGTGTGTTTGTGCATGTGTGTCTGTTTGTGGTGCATGCGCACAGTCATGTTTGTGTTTCTATGTGTGTAAGGTTGCACATTTATTTGTGTGTGTGTGTGAGAGAGAAAGAGAGAGAGAGATCTCCCTCCCTCAGTGTTTTGTTCCACATAGCCATGGTCTCCCTGCTTTATTTCATCAAGGTATTTTAATGACATAATCATCCTACTACCTCTGCTAGAGGTACAAGGACACCATCTCAAATGGCACCCTATTCCCTTTATAGTGCACTACTTTTGACCAGGGCCCACCATTCACCATAATGAAATTAAATGGTGGGGAAAACAAGCTTACAGGATTGTTTCAATCTCTTTACCATCTGGGTGCAGTAATACTCTGTAACAGTGATACACGACATTAACCTGATGTTCAGTGGATGTCTTTTGTTATGCTGTTATACAGGTGCAAAAGAGATGGAAGGGAAAAAAGGAGAGAGGAGGAGAGAGTGGGGAGGGGGAGAGAGATGGAAAGAGTGAGGAGTGGGAGAGATGGCGAGAGTGGGGGGAGGGTAGAGAGAAGGCTCTCCTCTGTCAGCGGTGTTCCACTGGGTGTGATTATGTAATGTTACCTCCTGCCTGTCGTGATTGGCACAGAGTAACAACGTGAGGCAGAGGCATGGCAGCAGCAATAACATCAAGGTAGCTAGCAAGCAGTGCCTCTCTCCTCTCAGCCTACTGAGACCCTCCTTTATTTCTGTGGACTGGTGTCAGATTCCACTGATTTTATGCCATTTTGCAACAGTAACAAGCTTAATAGTGCACATTTTTGACACTCCTCGTGTCTTCCTTATCTTTCATATTTAGCTATAATAAGTGAAGAACATTTTATTTTCTGTGCACTCAGTTGTTCAAAAGAAAGACATTATCTTTGATAAAGGTCTTGGCCGAGCAGTTAATTTCAGATGCATAAAGGAGCATTTGAACGTGGCCTTTCTGTCCCATTCCTGCGGTTCTGATCGCAACCATTATTGACACAAACATTATGCTGCGGTCTAGAGAAAAGCCTGATATAAATGCCTCTCATAGGGAATGTTATTAAAGAAGAGGCAGGCTTCTTCAATACAGTCGTTGTTCATCTGTCCTTTTGTCACTGTGGATGGGAGGCAGGGGGGTTGATCGAAGCAATTGCTTTAAATCAGAGGAATTCTTGTAATTTCATGTTTGTGTGTGTAACCGTGTGAGTTGTAAAATGTAACCCTATGAATATTACACACACACACACACACACACACATACATTAACTCAGATGTTCGTATCCTGCCATGAACATTCCATTAATACAAACACAAACACACACACACACTCTTAATCGTCCATTAACACACTCATGGATGCACACACACAGTACCAGTGAGAAGTTTGACACACCTACTCATTCCAGGATTTCTTTATTTTTACTATTTTCTACATTGTAGAATAATAGTGAAGACATCAAAACAACAATGTGGAATCATGAAGTAACCAAAAAGTGTTAAATCAAAATATATTTTATATTTGAGATTCTTCAAAGTAGCCACCCTTTGCCTTGATGACAGCTTTGCACACTCTTGGCATTCTGGTGTTTTGCGGGTACATTTGTTTTTCAACTGGACAATGACCCAACACACCTCCAGGCTGTGTAAGCGCTATTTGACCTAGGAGAGTGATGGAGTGCTGCATCAGATGACCTGGCCTCCACAATCATCCGACCTCAACCCAATTCAGATGGTATGGGATGGATATCATAAGGTGAATGCACCAATTTGTAAGTCGCTCTGGATAAGAGCGTCTGCTAAATGACTTAAATGTAAATGTAATGAGTTGGACCGCAGAGTGAAGGAAAAGCAGCCAACAAGTGCTCAGCATATGTGGGTACTCCTTCAAGACTGTTGGAAAAGCATTCCAGGTGAATCTGGTTGAGAGAATGACAAGAGTGTGCAAAGCTGTCATCAAGGCAAAAGGAGGCTAGTTTGAAGAATCTCAAATATATTTTCTTGAACACTTTTGGTTACTACATGATTCCATATGTGTTATTTCATAGTTTTGATGTATTTACTATTATTCTACAATGTCAAATATTTTTTTAAAGAATGAAAAACCCTTAAATGAGTAGGTGTCCAAACTTTTGACTCGTACTGTAGTTCTTTGTTGTTTACAGGCTGAGACCTTTATTCCTGTCTAAAATTACCACAGTACACTACTGCCAAATTATCCCAGTGTTTCCCTAATTAGTGTTGGGTTTGTTTTCACTGTTTGGGTTTTGTTTTGCAACAATTTACCAGAACACATAAATGCCTATTTATTTACCACCACTTCACAGTGACATTGCAAAAAACAGTGTGGTAACTCACTAGTGCAGTATCCCAAATGGCACCTTATTCCTATGTACAGATGTGCACTTCTTTTGATCAGGGCCCATACGACTCTGGTCAAAAGTAGTGCACTGTATAGGGAATAGGGTGCCATTTGGGAATTAGCCTGTGTTTGTCCCTGGCCTTGGTAAATATTTATCTGATTGAGTGAAGCCACTTGTTTAGGTTGGCTGGTTATTTTAGCCTTCAGGACTTCCCCTAATAGCCATATCCAAAACTGAAACCCAGGGAAGTTCCCTCTTTATATAGCCAGGCCCAAATAGGCAGGCCAAAACTCCATTCAGGTGGTCTTTTCTAACTGCTCTAACACTAAAAGGGCATTATAATAATTTTCACAATTTCATAGTATTATTCCAAACTCAGTGTGGAAATATACTGTACAGGTATATTGGAAACACTTGAGAAATGAGGGCTACAGTGTATATTGAACGCAGGTGGTCCCACACAGATGTGGTTCCTGATTTAATTAATAAATTAACATCATCATGCTTAGGGTAATGTATAAAAATGCTGGGCAGGCCAATATTTTGGCTACCATGGCTACACCCTCATAGAATGACAATGCCAGGGCACGAGTTGTCACTGAATGGTTTGATGAGCATGAAAACGATGTAAACCATAAGCAATGGCCGTCTCAGTCACCAGATCTCGACTCAATTGAACACTTGTGAGATTCTGGAGAGTTTTCCACCACAGTCAACAAAACTACAAATGGAATTTATTGTGGGAGAATGGTGTCGCATCCCGCCAATAGAGTTCCAGACATATAAAACACAAGGAAATCACGTTTTTGGCTATACAGGGCCTTTAAGTTGTTTAAGTTTTAGTTGAACAACGAATTGAGTGATTCATTTTGAAAGATGCCTTTAAGATGCCACATTAATTGTGTATCCCCAGTTTTGCTATAGGCCTACGATCTGTTAAATTTCCCTCTAAATAAGTAAGCCTACCTAATTAATGTTTTTGTGCATTTAGTAAGTTAACACCACAGCTGCTAAGACAAAGAACAGAGTCTGAGTTGTTTACCAGGTCTGAGAGAGGAGGAAAAAATTAACTGGCTCACTCAACACCTGTATCTCCTCCTTGTTGAGTTAGAAGTTGGGCAGAAGGCAGTTGGCAGAGCCTACCACCCCAACTCCCGTTCTCCCCCCTCCGCTCCTCCCTTCCCTCTCCTTCCACCATTGCCTCTGGCACTTCAGAGGAACGCTCTTGCTCCAAAAAGAGAGAGCAATAAAAAGAGCTGAGCGAGAGAGAAAAAAGAACGAGAGAGCTGAGAGCCGGAACCCCTGGAGGGTACCAGAGCTTTTTCTAGTGAGGTGACCATACTCCACCACTGTGTTTTGGCTGGCCCAGCTCCCCTCCTTCCTCTTCCCCGTTGCTCCTATCTCCACCTTCCCTCTCTTCTGCCCTGACAGGAATTCCCCTTCTCATCGCCAAGTTACTGTGGCTACCGCTGCAGCTCCACAGCTGTTTGGCCAAAAATGATGACTTATGACTGTGTGTTGACTGATGGATGAGTATGTAAGCTATACAAAAGACTTGTTGTTTGCGTTTCAGGACAAAGGCCAGTCGTCAAGTGTTTGTTTAATGTGAGATCAGACTAGCTAGCTTCTATATAGTATCTGGATGGAGAGATACATACTTTACAGTAGTCAGTATGTAGGCTAGCGGTTAGAGCATTGGGCCAGTAACCGAAAGGTCACTAGTTCGAATACCCGAGCCGACAAGGTGAATAATCTGTCGATGTGTCTTTGAGCAAGGCACTTGAATTGCTCCAGGATCACTGTTGATAATGGCAGACCCTGCTGGCCCAGCTCCCCTCCACTCTGAGGGTCTCGGAGGGAGTGGGAATTAAAAAATATATCTCCATTTCACACACGTGTATAATACACACTTGTACTTTTGTGAAATAGGACAAATATAAGCACCCACTAATGCTATTATATATACCCCCCATGACTTGTACACTGTGTGTGTGTGTGCGCTGAATGGGTGGACTGCTCCCCAGGGGTTGCGGGAGCGTTCAGGGTTGAGTGCCGCTAACTGCCACCATCCACAGCAACGTGTTTGATGAGAGCAGAGGTGACAGGGAGCAGCTCGGCTGCTGTCACTCATGGAGCAACTGTAACAACAACGGCAACCAATTTAATATGGACAGTCATATGGTAAGGGGCCAGGGATGAGGGAATGGACATTTTAGGAATGAAATAGAGTTCATGTAGCCTTCAGTTTTTGCCTCAGAAAACTACTGTCTGTTTTAAAGTTTATCCACAGTAGACCTATCTGAAGCAAATGTTAAATGAACATGCAAGGTGTGGGTTTGTTTTAGATAGAACAGCTTGTTAGTGTAACCGGTGTGAAATGGCTAGCTAGTTAGCGGGGTGCGCGCTTATAGCGTTTCTTAGGCGTAGTATTTTTCAAGGGTAGCCTAATATTAATGTACCACACACCCGTGCTGAATTTCTCCACACAGTCTTCTGGAGTTGTGTGACTGAGGCTGTGTCCGAAATGACACCCTATTCCCTATATCCCACCCCTAGGGCTCTGGTCAAAGGTAGGGCACTATATACTGTAGGGAATAAGGTGCTCTTTGGGACTCAGACCTGCAGTGAGTGAGTGGCAGAGGCTTCTCCAAACGACCTGCTTCAGGTAATGACTGTGTTGATGTAGCATTTAGCTTTAGCCAAGTGTGCAGAAGACATGGCGACTTCGGGCTAAAGTATCTATTTAATTAATGTGATTACGGAATGCATAAAAGAAAGCCTCAGCCGTGCGACAATCTCCCAGCCCTCATCTTACCTCCGCGGGTCCGAAGAGCTTGTGTGTGGTTTGTTGTGCGTGTGTATGTGTGTGACTGCATGTGAAGTTAGATTTTACACTCAATCTAATGGAACATGCTTCCTGCCCCGCGCGGTCCCGGTCGCCTTGGCTGGCTGTCAGTCCGTGGAGTCAGTTGAGTGGAACTGCAGTCTGGATGTTCGTTCTGTCACACACACACACACACTAGCTTTGGTTCACGGCCCCTAGAAGAACCAACCAATGGGGAACTTGAGATTTTGACCCGATCAACTTTGACATGTGGCTTGTTTTGTTTCCCGTTTTGGAGTTTTATGCAGAGAAAGGAAAGAGTGTGTGTGTGTATGTGGGTGTATATATATATATATATATATATATATATTTGGGCTGGCTGTAGCATTTCAATTATAATTTCTCTCCCCTGTCTTAATCAATCAGGAAGTGATACCAATCACATGGACTGATTTCTCCATTTTCTTTTCCCTAATTTCTTTACTTAATTAGCGTTTTGTTTAATTTGTGTTGTTTTATTTGATCTATTTATCAATTTCAATTAGATCAATCTTTACCCATTCCACTGTTACAACATATTTTATGACATTTTACATTCCGTGAGTGATTTGTAAGACACATTGAATCACATACCTGTGTGATGTGTTCCTGATTGTTTGTTAAATGTAAATATCAACCAGCAATGTCATTTAGTTCTGTTTTCTAGAGCCAGTCTGAATCATTGGGTCTATTTCAGCACCATAATCACACCTTCCATGATCGGCAACTGAGAAAGAAACAAATCATAATTTAGCTCTGCTTGGCCATGTGTTTTGGTTTGGCAGTCTGTCTCTTTATTTACACAGGCCAGATTTTTGTCTAATAGCGATGGAAGTTTCAGAATTCACATTTGCCACCACCCGCGCCATTACGCAGACACACACCCACACAAACCTCCCAACCAACACATCTCAATCTGACTACTGTAGTTTTATATACAGTACCAGTCAAATGTTGACACACCTACTCATTAAAGGTTCTCTTACTTTTGACTATTTATCTACATTGTAGAATAAATAGAAGACATCAAAACTATGAAATTACACATATGGAATCATGTAGTAACCAAAAAAGTGCTAAACAAATCTAAATATATTTGAGATTCTTCAAAGTATCCACCCTTTGCCTTGATGACAGCTCTGCACACTCTTGGCAATCTCTCAACCAGCTTCACCTGGAATGCTTTTCCAACAGTCTTGAAGGAGTTCCCACATATGCTGAGCACTTGTTGGCTGCTTATTCTACAATGTAGAAAATAGTAAAAATAATGAAAAACGCTTGAATAAGTCGGTGTGTCCAAACTTTTGACTGGTACTGTTCAAGGAAGATTCCCACCAATCAATGGACGCCTGTTTGCTGCCTGCCGGTCTACTACCTGCCTGCCTACCTACCTCCCACTGTTTCCTGTGGGGCCAGCCGCACTGTAAAGAACCCACACCAAAACCTGTGTGTGTACATGTTCGAAACCAAACGTGTACGTTGTGACTGGGTGTTCGTCTCAGTTTGTGCATAACGCATGTTGTGTCCATTCACTACCTTGCCTATACATACCACAACCATCTCCCTCCCAGTCTATCCCAATGGAGCGAGACGCGCCGAGCCCCAACAGGGAACGCTGCACCATCCCATCCTCCCACGCTGCCTCCCCTCCTCCTTTCCTCGCAGAGTGCTTAGTAGTCGGAAGCTGATCCCGTAACTACAGAGAGAGAGACGGCGAGAGATTCGCTTGAATTATTTGTTTGTCATGCTGCACGGCTTTTGGGAAGCGAAACTCTCAGACGTGCAGTCAGCACTGAAGTCTGCGTGGTTTCCTTTTTCTTTCTCCTCGTTCTCTCTCTCTCCATCCCTCCCTCCATGTCTACTAGGATTGACGGAGAGCGTCGGAGCACTCAGCACAGCACTGCAGTCTAGCACAGGGTAGTCTGGGTGGTTATTTCTTTCTCATCCTCACACACTCTCTCCATACCTCCTGGTCTATTAAGGCTGATGGAGCCAGTCGCTCCAGTGAGTGTCTGCGGGAGTGGGGAAGGTCAAAGCAGTGTGCACTAGCCTGTAAGTCTGCTGGTGATGATAGACTGTTGGGTAATAGGACACTAGTCACTGGGCTTCCTCATCTCATCTACCACAGTGTGTGTGTCACCCTATGACTGTAACCAGGAGCTTACTGTACTTCCTAGAATACTGGGTGTAGGGTCTTCTTTTTTTGGTATCTTTTCTTGTCTGTGATTGTTTTCTCCAGACCCATGGGCGTCTCCAATGGTTTCTTGTAAGGGTGCGACCTAAACATGTGTCAGACAGACCGTACTGTACAGTAGCTATCTTCTTCAGGAGGTCTCCGCTGAGAGCTGCAGAAAAAGCAATATCTCATTTTCAGACGACAGGAAGAGTGCCTGAGGTAGCTCTTTGAGTTACACAACCTTCATCTCCCTCCCTTGCTGTGACAGAGAAGTGGGGGGTGGCTGTCTGTTCCTATCTCATCTGCAGCAGCATCAGTCTCACTTTCTCTCTCTCAATTCAATGGGGCTTTATTGGCATTGGAAACATTTTATATTGCCTAAGCAAGTGAAATAAACAAACAGAAGTGAGAAGACAACAGCATCAACAAAAAAATATTAGAAATTAGTTTCCACCTCATTTTGTGGACAGTGTGTACATAGCCCGTCTTTTCTCGAGGGCCAGGTCTGCCTACGACGGCCTCTCTCAATAGCAAGGCTATGCTCCCTGAGTCTGGACATAGTCAAAGATTTTCTTCATTTAGGGTCAGTTAGTGGTCAGGTTTTCTGCCACTGTGTAGTCTCTGTTTAGTGCTAGATACATAGTGCACTATTGGCCCTGGTCAAAAGTAGTGCATTATATAGGGGATGGGGTGCCATTTGGAATGCAGCCAATAATAAAGCCATCCACCATACTGTTTGCTCTGCAGCCCACCAGGCATTGTGCTCCATTGTTGAACTGAACACACATATGCCAATCACAGATGGACTTAGTTGTTTGGCATAGTGGGCATGGCTAGGCCCAGGCACCAGAAGGGCAGAGCAGGCTGTTGAGCTGAGCTAAATGTGTTACTGCCTGGCAGGGGGAGGTGGGCAGGCAGGGGATGAGGAGCTTGGTGGTTTTCTAGTAGCAGGCTGAGACGGGTAGCAGGTAGTGGGTGCTGCCTGTCACGAGCCAGGCGTCTGCTGCAGATGTGCCCTGCACCTCATGGGCACACTCCTCCAATTGTATTAATTTGGGCCTAATGCTGACAGGAGCCCTGTTTCATTGAGTTAGAGTAAGCTATGCTCCTCCTCCTGCTTGTTGTGGCTTGGTGTTTTGGGAATTCACTAACATGTGGGCGTTGTAGCCAAGTCAATTATGTTTCACATGTGGTGGTTGTGATTTGTCATTTTTGATCCATGGGGATCAGTTTAATCACATTCCACCTCACACTGAAGTGAGCAAAGAGTGGGCAGGGTGTGTGTGTGTGGGGTGGGGGGGGGGGGGGGGGCAGCCTGCAATGAGGATAGGATTCCTGGTTGTCATGGTAGCGCCAACGATGACTCGTTCTAGGCCCACGGCTCTGCAGCTTAATTGACATGCATCCTGCCCACACAAGCCCCTTCCACCACCAATCTGATCCCCAGATATAATCACGTTGCCTGGATCAAAGTTTGACATGAGGGTCTCTACCTGGAGACTTTGTCTGCATCCCAAATGGTACCAAAAAGTAGTGCACCAAGTAAGGAATAGGGTGCCATTTTGGATCCTGCCTCTTAATGGGTTGCTGACTGGGCTCATCCTCACCATATCAGAGATTTGAGAGTGAATGAGAGGTAAAACAGAGTGAGATACTGTAAAGGGAATAAAATAGGGAGAGATAGGGGTTAAAGGGAGATGGAGAGACGGAGCGGTAAAGAAATTGGAAGTAAAAAGTGGGCGGTAGGGCGAAAGAAAGAGGTAAGAGAGGGAAAGAGAGAAAAGCGAGGGAAAGAGTAGGAAGGAGAGGGAAGCCACTTAAGGATCAGAAGCCATCCGTCACACCTCTGCAGCTGATCCATCTGCCCTGTAGCAGCTCTGCCCACACACACAGGTTGTGCTTAATTCAGAATTAAATTGAGTTCTTTAATTTGAATTGAAGTGGGAAACAGGATTCAGAAATTTTAATGAATGGAAACAGAATTGAATTCAGTGAAATGTTCTGAAATTCAAAATGCATCTTCTACTCTATATTAGGTGTAGTCTATACAAATATACACTTAGTGGACAGTTTTAGGTAAACGCACAACTCCTCAACCTTGTCACTGATGGGCTATTGCAGCAGACGACCACACCGGGTTCCACTCCTAACAACTAAAAACAAGAAGAAGCAACTCCACTGGGCACACGATCACCAACGCTGGACAAAGATCGCCTGTTCCGACGAATCCCGGTTCCTGTTGCGTCATGCTGATGGCAGAGTCAGGATTTGGGGTAAACGGCATGAGTCCATGGATCTATCCTGGTGGCAGTGGTGTACTGGTGTGGGGAATGTTTCTGGCACACATAAGGTCTCTTGATACCAATAGATTTTTATTTATTTAACCTTTTATTGAACTAGGCAACCTGTTTGGGAAAGGCGTGCCGCTAGCGGGACACCTCGACAACATCCGGTGAAATTGCAGAGCGCCAAATTCAAATTAAATTATTATAAATATTTACCTTTCATAAAATCACAAGTGTAATACATCAAAATAAAGCTTAACTTCCTGTTAATCCAGCCGCTGTGTCAGATTTCAAAAAGGCTTAACGGCGAAAGCAAACCATGCGATTATCTGAGGACAGCGCCCAGCACACAAAACCATACAAACATTTTCCAGCCAAGTAGATTAGTCACGAAAGTCAGAAATAGCAATAAAATTAATCACTTAACTTTGATGATCTTCATATGGTTGCACTCACAAGACTCCATATTACACAATATATTTTCGTTTTGTTCGATAAAGTCCATCTTTATGTCCAAAAACCTCCGTTTTGTTGGCGCGTTTTGTTCAGTAATCCATTGGCTCAAAGTACCAGTAAAGTTTGTATAAACATGTCAAACGATGTTTATAATCAATCCCCAGGTTGTTTGTCTAAATAATCAATAATATTTCAACCGAACAATAGCGTCGTCAATATAAAAGAAAAACAACGATCGTTGGGGTCGCGCGCCCCAAACAGCTCTGGGACTTTCCACTGTCCACTCATTGAAAGTGGTCATTCTCCCTCATTTTTCAGAATAAAAGAAACTGAAACAATGTCTAAAGACTGTTCACAGCTAGTGGAAGCCATAGGGAACGCAATCTGGGTCATATCCCTTTGTATGGTGGATAGGCTTTCAATGGAAAAACACCCATTTAAAAATAATAGCACTTCCTGGATGGATTTTCACCTGCCATATCAGTTCTGTAATACATAGACATTATTTTAACAGTTTTGGAAACTTTTGAGTGTTTTCTATCCAAATTTACCAACTATATGCATATCCTAGCTTCTGGGACTGAGTAACAGGCAGTTTACTTTGGGCGCGCTTCTCATCCGGAGGTGACAATACTGCCCCCTTTCCCAATCAGTTTTTAAGAACAAATTCTTATTCACAATGACGGCCTATGAACAGTGGGGTTACCTGCCTTGTTCAGGGGCAGAATGACAGATTTTTACCTTGTCAGCTCGGGGATTCGATCTAGCAACCTTTCGGTTACTGGCCCAACACTCTAACCACTAGGCTACCTGCCACCCCAATGCCATGCCCCAAAGAATTTAGGCTGTTCTGGAGGCAAAGGGGGTCCGACCCTGTACTAGATGGGTGTACCTAATAAACTGGTCATTGTGTACATAAAACATGTCGTTATATACATGCAATTGTCAGGACCAACTCTTAAAATGAATGATCAAGGAAAACAAAATCACAAAAATGTTGTTCAATATGTGGAAAATAATCCCTGAATGCATTAGTTTAACCCTCAAGTTGAGCATGAAGCTTTAAAAATAACAAACAAATGAAATGGTTGATGGAAACATAATTAGCTATTCTAGCACTAAGGTTAAGAGTATATGAACATTGTTTCCAGATAAAAGTAACTGTATCTGACCTTGCAGATTCAATGAAACATTCATGTTATATGACAGAGTTGAATTTATTTGAATTGCACTGAATGAAATGCTATTTCCTGTCACTCAAACTGAAATTCTAATTCTACATCCTGTGGGGTGTGGACAATTCAATTTTGAATTTCAACTCATGAGTTGAATGGGAATCAATTCTGAATTTATCACAACCATGACATATTATACTGGGTGTTATGTTCCAGTTTTGCTGCTTGAATACATGGTGAAAGCAGCTGCCTAAGTTGTAATAATTAACTAACTAACTAAAATAAAGGAATTCATCTATGAAAGTGTAACCAAAGGGTGTTATAACCTACTTGTACTACTACAGACTCTGCCTAGGTTGGTGCAGTGCCTTGTGTCAAATGGAAAACAGCTGCATTGAACTGATTTATAGTCTCTGCTTTCTTGTATGAAATCATCTTATGAACTTCAGATTTTTCTGTTTTCCTTAAGCCTGCACTCGACAGCAGTCCACTCACTGGCAACCATAACATAGCTTCATGAGTTCAATACCCTAAAACAATGTTGACCCTCCCTCCGTTTAAATTCCAGTCAGGTATGTATCCCAAATGGCACTCTATTCCCTATATAGTGCACTAGTTTTAGAGGACTCTGTTCAAAAGCAGTGCACTATATAGGGAATAGGGTGTCATTTGGGACACAACCCGTTTTATAGATGATTGTGCTCTGTTCATCGTCACCGGCAACATAAATGCAGTGTTTATTTTTTACGTTATATTTTATTAATCATGTAAAAATTGCATGATTAACATCTCTCCATTTTCTCCCTCTCGCGAAACACGTAGCTGTCTGGCTGTCATCCCAACCATGTCAAACATCACATCATAAAAGGCTCTTCTGAAAGCTTGCCTTTAATAACAGGGGTACTGTAATAACACACACAGTAATAACAACAGTAGCTACGAATCTTAATGAGGGGAATAGGAACAACAATATAATAATTCCCCACGGTCTTAATAACTCCTAGCATTCTGATTAAGTGTGTACCCTTCATCCCAAATCACACCCTATTTCCTTTATAGTGCACTACTTTTGGGGTCCCTGACATTTGGACCCTTGTCATGGGCCTTGTTCAAAAGTAGTGCACTATAAAGGAAATGGGGTGCCATTTGGTATGCAGCCAGTGCCTCCCTTTCTCTCTCCTTCACTGCTTCATACTGTAACTGTGTTGTTCACCACGGTTCAGAGGTGGCGGCGTTCACCACGGTTCAGAGGTGGCGGCGTTCACCACGGTTCAGAGGTGGCGGCGTTCACCACGGTTCAGAGGTGGCGGCGTTCACCACGGTTCAGAGGTGGCGGCGTTCACCACGGTTCAGAGGTGGCGGCGTTCACCACGGTTCAGAGGTGGCGGCGTTCACCACGGTTCAGAGGTGGCGGCGTTCACCCCGGTTCAGAGGCGGCGGCGTTCACCCCGGTTCAGAGGCGGCTGCGTTCACCACGGTTCAGAGGCGGCTGCGTTCACCACGGTTCAGAGGCGGCTGCGTTCACCACGGTTCAGAGGCGGCTGCGTTCACCACGGTTCAGAGGCGGCTGCGTTCACCACGGTTCAGAGGCGGCGGCGTTCACCACGGTTCAGAGGCGGCGGCGTTCACCACGGTTCAGAGGCGGCGGCGTTCACCACGGTTCAGAGGCGGCGGCGTTCACCACGGTTCAGAGGCGGCGTTGTTCACCACGGTTCAGAGGTGGCGTTGTTCACCACGGTTCAGAGGTGGCGTTGTTCACCACGGTTCAGAGGCGGCGGCGTTCACCACGGTTCAGAGGTGGCGGCGTTCACCACGGTTCAGAGGTGGCGTGCACCATGGTTCAGAGGTGGTGTGCACTCAGTACTGGGCATAGTGGCTTTTACTTAATAGGTGTCTGTCAATCATTTGGTGTGTGTAATCTGATCTATGGTGAATGCTGTCCCTGGTCTCATACCCCATATTACCCCTCAGATTGTTCTGTTGTAGTAGTAATCAGTGAAGATTAGATTGCCAGTGTGGTCTAACGCAATACATGTACAAACAATAAAGCATAATAGTAAAAGTCTATCCTCAAATCCCCTGACCAATGAAAATTAGTATTATTATTTTAAATTAGGTTGCAATAATATCATTTGTGGTATGCTTTAGGGAGCTTTGGGGGGGTAGTTATCGTGAATGCCTCGTAGGCAATGTGGTTCTATGAACTGAAGCTGAGGGAAGTGTGTGTGTGTGTGTGTGTGTGTGTGTGTGTGTGTGTGTGTGTGTGTGTGTGTGTGTGTGTGTGTGTGTGTGTGTGTGTGTGTGTGTGTGTGTGTGTGTGTGTGTGTGTTGGAGGGACTCTGTTACTCTGTGGTTACTGATCCTGTCACTGGAGGCATACCAACCAGGCCTCAGTGCCAAGAACATGCTATCAGTCTGTATCCCCTGTCAGAGGGTTATCTCAGTTCACGCACTCATTCATACACACATGCCACAACATGCTCCCAAATAAGTAAATACACACACGTGCGCAAACTGTGGCTGTTTACGATTGTTAGGGGTGGTGGGGGGGTCACAATTTCGTCAGACGATGATTGTCAAGCAAATAACTGTTGGTCTCACGGTAATTGACAGTTAATTAACAAACACATAATATCCTGGCTACCACACAGCCTACAAGCCACTGAAGCAGACCTTTGGAACATCTACATTTTCAAAAGTCTAATAAATCCATGTAATATAGCCTACACCTTCACAATAAATCCATTAGTCTATTTCAAATGGCTGTGGGCTACACTAGTTCATTTAGCAGACAAAATTTGCTTAGAATTCCATGGTATTATTTTATAGTATGAAGAATACAAATGAACAAAGCTGAATAAAATAGAAATGATATTTTCTCCAAGCGATTTGAGGGAGTGAGCACATGCGGCTATTCTGTGTTGTGCGGTTAACAAAGAAATAGGTATTCCTATATGCTTAATTTAGAGTTATTAATGTAACTTTAGTTCTACAAACGTTGGGCTGTATGTTTTGTAAGGCTGCATGATGCGACTAATGATGATTTGAAAAAAGTCGCTTGAAAGGCTTGAGCTCTGCTTTGTTTTTTTTGCGTAGACTTCAATTTGACAAGCACTTGATAATGCCTCCAATTTTCCTGCAGCATCCCCTTTGTTTGGCCGTAATGCATCCTAAAAAAATCCATGACTTTTGCAGGCTACAAGTGAAGACAGACACATCCGGGACGCAACTGCTCGCGTCCTAATTCAATTCTGAGGTGCATATTGAAGATATTGTAAGAACTACATTTACTTTTCGGCAGCCAACAAGATGAGTAGGCCTAACGAACAGCAAAAGCACAAGCCTATGTTAATCTAATATCCCCCATTGTACAAAGTCGACCTATTCTGTGCGAGAAATAAATATTCCTAACATGGTCTGGGACAGTTGTGGGATGCGATAGATTACAAATTAATACAACCAGTAGAATTTAAAAAAAACTTTACCTACTGTGGCTTACGCAACAGATCAGAATGTTTAGCTTAAAATGTTGATAGCCTAATAGTTTATTTCTTCACATCATAAGTGCAGCAATGCTCACATGGTAGTAAGCTTAAGGTCAAGGGTGTGAATAAATTTGGGACAAAGACACACACTATAAAAGGTCTAATCGAGATGGAAATATTACACAGCCATGTGAGTTGTGTTGTGATGTAGCCTAGGTTGTGCTTGATCTTATCGATACATTGATCCTCATGGAATCCCTTCAGTTTCTTAAAGGTAATTAGAATTACATTATCACTCTGCGTTAATTTGTTTAGCTCATTTTCCACTAACATGTATCATGCATATGCTGTGGAATTGAGGCATTTTAAGAGCTCTCAACACTGTCCCAATTCGTACCTTATTCCCTATAGTGCACTAATTTGGAAAAGGGCCCACTACTTGTCAAAAGTAGTGCACTAAATTGGGAATAGGGTGCCATTTGGGACATTACCTATGTGTGTACTAGCCCTAAGAGCTGTTCTCATAATGATGGTTTTTGTAATACTCTGGTGTTATCCCTTTGCCATGTAAGAAGGTCTGGTTCTTATTATAATAAAAAACCTCTCCATACCACAACACCAGTGTAGGAAGCATCCCCAGGATCATTAGTTATTTTCTACATTGCCTATAGTGTGGATAATAATCAGCCTCTTACTTCTGGTTTGTTTCTCTGTGCTGAAAACCAACAGGTATCCTTCCTTTCTTGTGTTGCAGATAAAATCGAAGAAGCACAGAATGAACTGAAAGATACCAAAGCCGGCGCACAGAAAGGTATAATTTCTAAATCGATGAGTAACGATCAAAGGGAATTAATGGAATGCTTTCACTTTCAACATATGCTAGTTAGCTAAGTGTATGCTGTGAGGGGAATTTATTTTCCTGTCCATACTTACAGTAACGCAGTGATTTGTAAAGAACGTACTGTGCCATTTTACGTACTGCTGGTGTTCTGTGGCAAATGCTGGGAGTGTCTTTTTGAGCTCATCATAGGAAAAAGTATTGGTCATTTGTGCGCTGTGTCAGTGGAGTCCAGTCATTACATTATGGAGATTACATTTTTAACACAGGAAAAACTGCCTGGATATTTTCTGACAGTCAGTTTATTGAAAAAGCCTTGTGGCTTCACAATACATTTTGTCCTCTGATGTTAATGATAAATTGATGTAGCCTGTGTCAACCCTATGATAATACTGATGTAAACAGCACATCATTCAATGTACCCTAAAATCAGTCAACTCAAAATGTTCTTGTTTTTTGTACGATACATGCAAGGAACATTTTAATTGGTCAATCACAGAAGCTCATGAGGTGGAATACGGCGCAGGCTTTGTTTTTGAAAGGGGTGATGCTAACTGTACAAAAAAACTGCTGTACAGAGGGGTATCCTACGACGCAAGCTAGATCTACTCAGTGTTTTCTAAAGCTAACCAGCTTCAGTTAGCTTGACATTCCAGCTCAGTGCATTCAGAAATTATTCAGACCCCTTGACTTTTTCCACATTTTGTTAAGTTACAGCCTTATTCTAAAATGGATTAAATTGTTCTCCCCCCAAGCTACACACAATACCCCATAATAACAGAGCAAAACCAGGTTTTTAGAAATGTATGACGAATAAACAGAAATACCTTAATTACATAAGCATTCAGACCCTTTGCTATGAGACTCGAAATTGAGCTCAGGTGCTTCCTGTTTCCATTGATCATCCTTGAGATGTTTCTGCAACTTGATTGGAGTCCACCTGTAGTACATGTTAATTATTGGACATGATTTGGAAAGGCACACACACCTGTCTACTATATAAGGTCCCATAGTTGACAGTGCATGTCAGATCCAAAACCAAGCCATGAGGCCAAAATAATTGTCCGTAGAGCTCTGAGACAGGATTGTGTCGGCACAGATGTGGGGATTGAAGGTCCCCAAGAACACAGTGGCCTCCATCATTCTTAAATGGAAGAAGTTTGGAGCCACCAAGATGCTTCCTACAGCTGGCCAAACTGTGCAATCGGAGGAGAAGGGCCTTGGCCAGGGAGGTGACCAAGAACCCGATGGTCACTCTGACAGAGCTCCAGAGTTCCTCTGTGAAAATGGTAGTACCTTCCAGAAGGACAACCATCTCTGCAGCACTCCACCAATCAGGCCAGACGGAAGCCACTCCTCAGTAAAAGGCACATGACAGCCCGCTTGGCACCTAAAAGACTCTCAGACCATTAGAAACTAGATTCTCTGGTCTGATGAAACCAAAGTTGAACACTTTGGCCTGAATGCCTGAATGCCAAGCGTCACGTCTAGAAAGAATATCACTCAGATAATACACTCAGATAATACATTGAATGGCACAAATGGTTACATCTGTATAGATGATTTGTAGTATGTACCAGGTGAGGTGGAGGTCATCACCACTAAATAAGTTCATAGGGACATTTGGGGAATTTTAGGTGTGCAATTTTTATCCCATCAATGTGTGCCACGGTTAAAAAAGTTTGGGAACCACTGATATAGAGAATAGGGTGCTATTTGGGACGCAGACAAATATTTACTCATGCCTTGAATGCTGTTAAGGCTATGTTGCTTAGCTAGGAAGATTAGTGTTAGTATGCCAAAGAGATTACTACATCAGGAAGGTTCCGGTATTTCCTCTATCCCTTTAGATCCCCCCTGCTCTCTGAGCAGGCCCTACATAGTATCCATCCTAAATGGCACCCTTTTCCCTTTATAGTGCAGTACTTTCAACCAGGGCCCAAAAGTAGTGCGCTAAATAGGGAATAGGGTGCCCTTTGAGACATAGACTCAGTCTCCTTTTGAATGAGGTTGGGTGGGGTTATGTGTTGAAGCGAGAGGATTCGGAACTAACAATGTATAGATCGTCTATATCCCCTCTCCAAATACACCACCGGTGATGTCACCAGGCCTGTCAATCATAGGTTAATCCCCATGGAAAGGCACTATCAATAGGTGCTACTAGGACACCATTTCAATGGCTTCTCATTTTCCTTGTCTTTCAGTCATTTTCCTCCCTTGCTTTCTAACTCATGGCCATTCCCTGCAATGTACTATGTCATCCAGAATAGTAATCTGTGCTAAAACATGGCTGGTGAAAAAAATGCATTTCATTGCAAGTGCAAATAATTGATTTATACTTATTAATTTATAAGACCACCAAGCGTTACTTAGTGTCTTTTTAGAAAGTATTCACACCCCTTGACTTATTCCACATGTTGTGTCACAGCCTGAATTTAACATGTATTAACTTGAGATTTTGTGTCACTGGCCTACACACAATACCCCACAATGTCAAAGTAGGAAGTAGTTTTTTCCCCAAAATGTTTACAACGTAATAAAAATGAAAAGCTGAAATGTCTTTTGTTATGGCAAGGCTAAATAAATTCAGGAGTAAACATTTGCATAAAAAGTCACATAATAAGTTGCATGGACTGTGTGCAAAAAAAGTGTTTTAACATGATTTTTGAATGACTACCTCATCTCTGTACCCCACACATACAATTATCGGTAAGGTCCCTCAGTCGAGCAGTGAATTTCAAACAGATTTAACCACGACCAGGGAGATTTTCCAATGCCTCGCAAAGAAGGGCATCTAGGAAAGGGAAAGGGGGATCTAGAAAGGGAAAGGGGGATACCTAGTCAGTTGTACAACTGAATGCATTCAACTGAAATGTGTCTTCCGCATTTAACCCAACGCTCTGAATCAGAGGGGTGCGGGGGGCTGCCTTAATCGACATCCACGGCGCCTGGGGAACAGTGGGTTAACTGCCTTGCTCAGGGGCAGAAGGACAGATTTTCCTTTTTATTTATCTTTATTTAACTAGGCAAGTCAGTTAAGAACAAATTCTTATTTACAATGACGGCCTACTCCGGCCAAACCCGGACGACGCTGGGCCACATCCAGGATGTGATACAGCCTGGATACGAACCAGGTACTATAGTGATGTGTCTTGCACTGAGATGCAGTGCCTTAGACCGCTGCACCACTCAGGAGCCCAGTGAAGTTAGCATTGTGAAGTTATTAATTACACTTTGGCTGGTGTATCAGTACACCCAGTCACTACAGAGATACAGGTGTCCTTCCTAACTCAGTTGCCGGAGAGGAAGGAAACCACTCATGGATTTTACCATGAGGCCAATGGTGACTTTAAAACAGTTAGAGTTTAATGGCTGTGATAGGAGACAACTGAGGATGGATCAATATTTTAATTACTCCACAATACTAACCTAATTGACAGAGTGAAAAGAAGGAAGCCTGTATAGAATAAACATTTTCCAAAACATGCATCCTGTTTGCAACAAGGCACTAAAGTAGTACTGCAAAACAATTGGCTAAGCAATTAACTTTTTGTCGTGAGTATAGTGTTATGTTTGGGTCAAATTCAATACAGCACATTACTGAGTACCATTCCCCATATTTTCAAGCATAGTGGTGGCTGTATAATGTTATGGGTATGCTTTTATCGTTAAGGAATGGGGAGGTTTTCAGGATAAAAAAAATTATGGAATGGAGTTAGGCAAAATCCTAGAGGAAAACCTAGTTCGGTCTACTTTCCATCAGACACTGGGCGAAGTATCCACCTTTCAGCAGGACAATAACCTAAAAACACAAGGCCAAATCTACACGAGTTGCTTACCAAGAACACAGTGAATGTTCCTGAGTAGCCGAGTTACAGTTCTGACTTAAATTTACTTGAAAATCTATTGCAAGACCTGAAAATGGTTGTCTAGCAATGATCAACAACCAATTTGAGAGCTTGAATAATTTTGAAAAGAATAAATGGACAAATGTTGCTCAATCCAGGTGTGGAAAGCTCTTAGAAACTTACCCAGAAAGACTCACTGCTGTAATCGCTGCCAAAGGTGATTATACAAAGTATTGACTTAGGGGTGTGAAAACTTATTTAAATCAGATATTTCTGTATTTAATTTTCAATACATTTCTAAAAACATTTTTTCAATTTTCCTTCTGGGGTGTGTGTAGATGGGTGAGAAGAAAATATATTCAATCAATTTTGAATTCAGGCAGGAACACAACAAAATGTGGAATACTTTCTGAAGGCACTGTAGGACCAATATCTATCTATGTCAGGGACTAATAGGAATCCTGACATCATTTTATGGGTAATAGGAGGGGAACAAAATGTAAAAGCCAGGAAATCATGACAGGCCTATAGGCCCTGGTCAAAAGTAACATAATATATAGGAAATAGAGTGCAATTTGGGATGAACACAGGGTAAAGCTAACCTTATGTAATGGGTCACTAAAACCACACTCTTTACCCTTTGATGGGTACGATCACATATTTGTGATCATTATTGAGTGGTCTCTGCAGCGTACCATTGCAAATACAGTTGAAGTCAGAAGTTTGCTTACACTTAGGTTGGAGTCATTAAAACTCGTTTTTCAACCACTCCACAAATTTCTTGTTAACAAACTATAGTTTTGGCAAGTCGGTTAGGACATCTACTTCATGCAGGACACACGTAATTTTTCTAACAATTGTTTACAGACAGATTTATAATTCACTGTATCACAATTCCAGTTGGTCAGAAGTTTACATACACTAAGTTGACTGGGCCTTTAAACACTTGGAAAATTCCAGAAAATGATGTCATGGCTTTAGAAGCTTCTGATAGGCTAATTGACATCATTTGAGTCAATTGGAGGTGTACCTGTGCATGTATTTCAAGGCCTACCTTCAAACTCAGTGCCTCTTTGATTGACATCATGGGAAAATCAAAAGAAATCAGCTAAGACCTCAGAAAATAAATTGTAGACCTCCACAAGTCTGGTTCATCCTTGGGAGCAATTTCCAAACGCTTTAAGGTACCACGTTCATCTGTACAAACAATAGTATGCAAGTATAAACACCATGGGACCATGCAGCCGTCATACCACTCAGGAAGGAGACGTGTTCTAGAGATGAACGTACTTTGGTGCGAAAAGTGCAAATCAATCCCAGAACAGCAAAGGACCTTGTGAACATGCTAGAGGAAACAGGTACAAAAGTATCTATATCCACAGTAAAATGAGTCCTATATCGACATAACCCGAAAGGCCGCTCAGCAAGGAAGAAGCCACTGCTCCAAAACTGCCATAAAAAAAAGAGAGACTATGGTTTGCAACTGCACATTGGAAGAAAGATCATACTTTTTGGAGAAATGTCCTCTGGTCTGATGAAACAAAAATGGAACTGACCATCGCTATGTTTGGAGGAAAAAAGGGGAGGCTTGCAAGCCGAAGAACACTATCCCAACCCTGAAGCACGAGGGTGGCAGCATCATGTTGTGGGGGTGCTTTGCTGCAGGAGGGACTGGTGCACTTCACAAAATAGATGCCATCATGAGGTAGGAAAATTATGTGGATATATTGAAGCAACATCTCAAGACATCAGTCAGGAAGTTAAAGCTTGGTCACAAATGGGTCTTCCAAATAGACATTGACCCCAAGCATACTTGGCTTAAGTACAACAAAGTCATTGGAGTGGCCATCACAAAGCCCTGACCTCAATCCCATAGAAAATTTGTGGGCAGAACTGAAAAAGAGCAAGAAGGCCTACAAACCTGACTCAGTTACACAAACTCTGTCAGGAGGAATGGACCAAAATTCACCCAACTTATTGTGGGAAGCTTGTGGAAGGCTACCTGAAATGTTTGACCCAAGTTAAACAATTTAAAGGCAATGCTACCAAATACTAATTGAGTGTATGTAAACTTCTGACCCACTGGGAATGTGATGAAAGAAATAAAAGCTGAAATAAATCATTCTCTCTACTATTATTCTGACATTTCACATTCTTAAAATAAAGTGGTGATCCTAACTGACCTAAGACATGGAATTTTTACTATGATTAAATGTCATCAATTGTGAAAAACTGAGTATAAATGTGTTTGGCTAAGGTGTATGTAAACTTCCGACTTCAACTGTATATGATTGGAACAGTAGCAACAGAACATATGCAACAAACACATCTAAACAGCATTGTTGTCTGAAAAGCACGGAACACACGGAACACATCCACAGCCAAACTCATTCTATAAACCAGTCTAAATAACAGGTTGTGCTTACAAAAAGCATAACACAAATTAGTGACCTAACAGCTAGACTTGTTTAGAATATAACACATCTCTGGTGAGCACAAGATAGAAGTGTAATATTGTTTAGAAAAAAGATGTCAGCTAAGCTAACAGCAGCTACATTATTTATGATGGCAGCCATGTTTTTTTTGACAAGTGTAAACTCCTTAATCCCAGAAGGCCATTCACAATAAAATGCAAACAAACAAGATGGCTGCACCCATTGCCGGAATAAGATCAACTTAGTTAGGCAACTTTTCAGCATATAACAAATCTTCGATGTGCTTGTTATAGTGTATACAAACACCGGAGCACATGACTTGACAAGTCATTTACAGCTTTTGACAAAACACAAAGGAAATAAAATGTTATCATCTCAGATTATCACCTCAATTACAAGCGTACTGCCTAGCCGTAGAGTGAAAGCAAAACAGGGTTGCCAGATTTGGGTGAAACCATTTTATTGAAGTTTGTAGTAGGTAACGTAAACTCACGTAAACTCGTACATCGCCTTGGTCCGTACAATTGCCCTTATTTTAGCGCCCCAAAAACGTAATACTTCCAGATCAACTGTAATGTCAATACCATTGTAAAGCACAATTTCTCCCCTTTACAACATTATCAATTACATGACCTAAACGCTGGCCGTTTCTGCATAATTCAAGCAGGCAATGAGCCACGTCGGGTCTTTTTAAAAATGGCGGGTGGGGAAGCGAAACTAATGCGTGATAGTGAGAAGGAGAGATGTGTGGGAAAATTGCTTTTTTTCACTCGATCTGTTCAATTTATCACCTTATCGCCTCTAAAATGTAAATAATACACTATAAAGAGTTTATATAATGTGTCATTGCATACCTATTTGAAGGTTTGTGTCGAATTTGAATCAGGTTTTTAGGGCGGTGCTAAAGTGATCTTAGAAGTAAACAGCGGCTTTGAGAATGATGATCGCATGCAATCATCCCCTTACCCCTGTCACTGTCCATTTCTTGTTTTTAAATGATGAGAGAAGTGCTACACCTGGTGGAGAGAGATTGTAAGACATAAATAGTTGCTTTATGCGTGCTGTACGTTACGACATGACACGTCACGATGTAACGGAGGGTCCGTTTTTCTACTTTTCTCCAATACTATAGAACCATTAGTTCACACCCCCGATTTTGAAGTCAACACAGTCGCTACAGTCCCATTCGTTTTTGTAGCCTCGTTTGAATTTTGCGTTTGCGCACATTTGTACGGAATGGGGTGAGTTTACGTTAATACTTTAAGTTTATACAAATGTGACCACGTTCTGGAAGGAGCTCGATAACTGGTCCGCACATGTAACATTCAGCCCATAGATGATGCCAATGTATAAACCTAGATAATTCTGATTAGCTCCATAGTTTACGATAAACTATATATACACACATATATACACAACCGCACCTCACTAATGCCATGGTCTCTGCACACAATATAGCTGATTACACATAGTCACCATTTAATCTGACCTTCCGAACAAACTACCGCACTTTGTTGATTACGTGACCCTGTTCTCACTCTCCTCCGCTCTGACCAGGCTAAACCTATCCAAGCCATAATACTTACTGCATTTGATGACACAAAATATCTTCATCGCTTGGCGACGAGGCAGGCATCTTTAGGCTAAATGTCCAGTGGTGATAATACGTTGACAGGATGATCAAATGTAGGCACCGCTGTAGCCTAGTTTTTCCTGGGTAGAATAAATTAAATACATTTTTAAAAATGAACATAAAGCATTTAGGATGCCAGCGTTTCCCTTAGCCATGGTCAGCATATGTAATATATGCTCATACCCCGCTATCACTTTGGTTTGTTCAACACTATTGTATCAAACACACCGGATTTAACACCTCAGGTTTCCCACCTGTCACGTGTTTGCCCTCTCTGGCCTCTAGGTCACCAGGCTGCTCGTTATGGTGCACACCTGTCACCATCGTTACGCGCACCTGCACGTCATCAGACTTACAGTGAGGGAAAAAAGTATTTGATCCCCTGCTGATTTTGTTCGTTTGCCCACTGACATTGAAATGATCAGTCTGTAATTTTAATGGTAGGTTTATTTGAACAGTGAGAGACAGAATATCAACAAAAAAATCCAGAAAAACGCATGTCAAAAATTTTATAAATTGATTTGCATTTTAATGAGGGAAATAAGTATTTGACCCCTCTGCAAAACATGACTTAGTACTTGGTGGCAAAACCCTTGTTGGCTATCACAGAGGTCAGACGTTTCTTGTAGTTGGCCACCAGGTTTGCACACATCTCAGGAGGGATTTTGTCCCACTCCTCTTTGCAGATCTTCTTCAAGTCATTAAGGTTTCGAGGCTGACGTTTGGCAACTCGAACCTTCAGCTCCCTCCACAGATTTTCTATGGGATTAAGGTCTGGAGACTGGCTAGGCCACTCCAGGACCTTAATGTGCTTTTTCTTGAGCCACTCCTTTGTTGCCTTGGCCGTGTGTTTTGGGTGATTGTCATGCTGGAATACCCATCCACGACCCATTTTCAATACCCTGGCTGAGGGAAGGAGGTTTTCACCCAAGATTTGACGGCACATGGCCCCGTCCATCGTCCCTTTGATGCGGTGAAGTTGTCCTGTCCCCTTAGCAGAAAAACACCCCCAAAGCATAATGTTTCCACCTCCATGTTTGACGGTGGGGATGGTTTCTTGGGGTCATAGGCAGCATTCCTCCTCCTCCAAACACGGCAAGTTGAGTTGATGCCAAAGAACTCAATTTTGGTCTCGTCTGACCACAACACGTTCACCCAGTTGTCCTCTGAATCATTCAGATGTTCATTGGCAAACTTCAGACGGGCATGTATATGTGCTTTCTTGAGCAGGGGACCTTGCGGGCGCTGCAGGATTTCAGTCCTTCACGGCGTAGTGTGTTACCAATTGTTTTCTTGGTGACTATGGTCCCAGCTGCCTTGAGATCATTGACAATATCCTCCTGTGTAGTTCTGGGCTGATTCCTCACCATTCGCATGATCATTGCAACTCCATGAGGTGAGATCTTGCATGGAGCCCTAGGCCAAGGGAGTTTGACAATTATTTTGTGTTTCTTCCATTTGCGAATAATCGCACCAACTGTTGTCACCTTCTCACCAAGCTGCTTGGCAATGGTCTTGTAGCCCATTCCAGCCTTGTGTAGATCTACAATCTTGTCCCTGACATCCTTGGAGAGCTCTTTGGTCTTGGCCATGGTGGAGAGTTTGGAATCTGATTGATTGATTGCTTCTGTGGACAGGTGTCTTTTATACAGGTAAGAAACTGAGATTAGTAGCACTCCCTTTAAGAGTGTGCTCCTAATCTCAGCTCATTACCTGTATGAAAGACACCTGGGAGCCAGAAATCTTTCTGATTGAGAGGGGGTCAAATACTTATTTCCCTCATTAAAATGCAAATCAATTTATAACATTTTTGACATGCGTTTTTCTGGATATTTTTGTTGTTATTCTGTCTCTCACTGTTCAAATAAACCTACCATTAAAATTATAGACTGATAATTTCTTTGTCAGTAGGCAAACGTACAAAATCAGCAGGGGATCAAATACTTTTTTCCCTCACTGTACCTGGACTCCATCACTTCCCTGATTACCTTCCCTATATATGTCACTCCCTTTGGTTCCTTCCCCAGGTGTCATTGTTTCTGTTTCAGTTTCATGTCTGTGCATTGTTCGTGGTTCTTGTTTTGTATTATGTTGCTTTTATTTATTATAATACTCACTCCCTGAACTTGCTTCCCGACCCTCAGTGCACATCGTTACATCGTCTCACACGCGCAGACCCTCAGACAGGCTAATACCACAGCCTCTTTCAGATAATATTAATTTAATATAGATCATAATAATAATTATATAATTATAAATAATACTATAGATACTTGCTGCTACTGCTATAAGCAGAAAGGATAAGAGATTGAGTGGTTAAAAATACAGTTTTATAAACGCCTAATATGAAGCAGAAAATGCGATATTGATGCAATGAGGGGTGCAGAGAATAGCGGCAAAATACAACAATCAAATTCTAGAACAGCAGCATAGAATTCTGGTACCGCGTGCAAAATAACTCACACTGTAAGGCCGTTATTAATACTTAGTGAAGTAACCTTTTCTGTAAGTTCTATGTTTAAATGTCACTATTTTTCAACTTCATATTCATCATCTCCATCACCACCCCAACATCAACATATGTGAAGATGGAACGTTTATACAGTATGTTTTATTGTAAAAAAGATAGACAATAAGTGATTCTCATGACATCATCAACCAATTAGTAAGTATTAGGCGATGCCTACTCATAGTTGGTTAAAATCACACAATGCACACGATGATGTCATTGGAAACACTTGTCTTTTTCCCCACAAAACATAGACTGCCGTTTTCCCATATGTTGATGTTAGGGTGGTGCTGGAGATGATGAATATGAAGTTGAAAAATAGTGAAATTCTCTCTCCAGGATTAAGTGCAATCAGAGATTGACTTCGTTACTCGACATGTTTGCATATTCTCTAATACACATGCACTACCTATTTAATGTATGCATATACAATGTATATACAATAACATTGCATTAAGGTACACATTTATAGGGAACAGTTAGATTTTTATTAATCTATCCTCAACATCATTATGAAAGGGAAAATGTTAAGGGATGGTTTGAAAAGGAGTGGGAATGAGGAAGAGAGCGAGGGAGAGGGTGGGTTTTATACTGTAATGATGCGTGGGCCTCAGTGGCTTCAGACGCACAGCTAGCGCTGCTGAGGAGAACTTCCAGAGCCCAAAACAAGAAGCCTCATCCATGAGAACGAGCTGTCGGAGACAAAAGGCAGTGAGCGGTAAAGGTTGGCTGGTGTTGATGTTGAGGATGGAGGTTTTACAGACCAAACGACAGACATAGACAAGTGATTTGCTGCTACCGTTAAAAATCTTGATGCACAGGTAGAGTACAGCCTTTTATCTTTGGTAGAAAGACCGATGGTTAATGCAACTGGTGATGCGTTTTATTTTGTAAAATACCCTAATTGATTATCATGCTCTGAATATTTTGTACAAGATAAAAATAAACTAGGAATATACCTGCGTACAGAATTGTTTGGATAAAATTGACAGAAAAATGTGAGAGGAATTTGTTAATTGAGGAGTGTTGCTTAACAAACTTCACTTCCAATTAATCAACAAAACAGATGCTTGGTAGCACAGTTTGCAGGGTGGTTTCTTCTAACACAGGCCAAACCATATTTTTATCTGGTTGGTGAATTCTTGGTGAATCATATCTATTCTTCTCAGTGAAGATGTCGGATCATTTTTATTTAGCATTTTGCATAAACTATAAACTGCAGCTCAGGCAGTAGAGCATGGCGCTTGCAACGCAAAGGGTCATGTGTTTGATTCCCGCTGGGACCACCCATACGTAAAATTAATGCACGCATGACTCTAAGTCGCTTTGGATAAACATGTCTGCTAAATAGCATGTTGTTGTTGTTATTATTGTTATTGTATATTATATAATATTATTTCAATATACATGCTAATTTCTCTTTTGTTTTCTTTACAGGGATCAATGAGGGTGGTCGAAGAAGTGCAGATAACATAAAGGCACTGAAGAGGAAAAAGGTTGTGGCAGAAAACCAGCTGAAGAAAATACCCAAATCTCCTGTGAAGAAGTCCTTGCAGTCCAAGACCTCCGTGGCAACACTCCAAGCTGCCTCGTCCAAGGAAGCCGCACCCTCTTGCTCCTACCCCAACAGCCCTTCTCAAAACCCTGCCAGCTCACCAAGCCAGAACCGAGATACGGAGTATGTCCAGCCTAATGCTGAATCCTCTGAGGGAGTGACATCCTCCATTGACAATGATAGGCTAAACCAGAGGGATACGTCCTTCTCAAAGCCACAGTCTCTCGATCCCATCAGTGGTAAAGAGGAATCTGTCTCTGGTGTTGGGGAGTCTCAGCAGCTCAAGGACAGTAAGAGTGGCGAAACAAGCTGTGAAGGTGACTCTCCTTACCATGCTGGCGCTCCCCTTGAAGTCTTGCTCAAGGCTATGGAACCAGACTTCAGCTCCTTGGCAGAAAAAAAAATATATTTTCCAGTCACAGCCGTTGAAAAACCTGGCCGAACTCTTTCTGCTCAGTCTAATAGTGAAGTAAATGCTATGCCAGCTATACATTTTGGACTCCAAACTCAGCCTGCGCATATGCAGAATGACTTTGTAAATAAACAAGAGACCTACACAATGCAGTCCTCTACCCAGGCTGTTCCCTTGCAGACTTTGCAGCATGCTACACAGCATTTCAGCAACTGTGGGGAAAAGCCTGGCTTGCAGGTGAGCTTCAGTACTGGCTCCTCCGATTCACCTGTTCCCTCAGGCTCCAATTCCTTGCCTCAGAGCCAGCCACCGGTGGTGCACACATGCCAGTCCCTATCGGCTAGTGTCCCTAGCACCATTCAAGTCCCTGTTACACCTGGTTACAACCCAGTCCAGAAGGCCACGGTTGTGAACTTTGGGCTTGAACAGATGTGTAGCATCTCAGCAAAGGACCAAAAGCCTAAGAAGCAGGGGAAGTATGTGTGTGAATACTGCAGTCGGGCATGTGCAAAGCCCAGTGTGTTACTCAAGCACATCAGGTCTCACACAGGAGAGCGGCCCTACCCGTGTGTTACTTGTGGCTTCTCATTCAAAACTAAGAGCAATTTGTACAAGCATAAGAAATCCCATGCTCACGCAATAAAACTGGGGCTTGTGGCGAGTTCCGACTTTGGAAGTGGGTCCCTCTCCGTGGAATCTGACAAAGCACTTGGAACACATTCAGATGTGGAGGAAAGTGGGGACAGCGATGAGGAAAGTAGCACAGCAGACCTGGACCCTGACTCGTCACAAAGCAGTGTTGCAGCGTTCTCTGAGAGCAGTTTGCAGAGTGCAGGCACAACACAAGGCAATCATGGGGATGCAGGGGACCCATCAGCTGTTTTCCCTCTGAGTCAGAGGGGCTATGAGTCCAAAGGGACAGCTAGCCTCCCAAAAGTGGTTGTCTATCCTGTCAATGTCTCCCCTCAGCGGGCGGACAGTCCAAGAGTCACAGACTCCAGCCCTGAGCAGGCTACTGCCCAGCGGCAAAAGGACTTCCAAACGGCACATCTGAGATCCAGCATCACCGTCCTGTCGTCCTTGAAAGAGGTGGATTGCACAAGCCCCCTACAGGATGCAGGAAGTGAGGATGAGGATCAGCAGTGCAGGACTCCACCAGGAGGCGGACATGGTCAGCTTCAGAGGCAGCAAGCCACAGACTTTTCTCAGCAGCAGCAGGGCAAGTGTCTGCTTAGTCCCCGCAGTTTAGGCAGCACAGACTCTGGTTACTTCTCACGTTCTGAAAGTGCAGACCAGGCCATGAGTCCCCCGAGTCCCTTTGTCAAAATAACCCCACCAACAGACATGGATGTCACCAAAAATGCACTTCCTAATCTCCCTGCAGTGGTTGCCACTGTTATGCATGTGGCTTCTGTGGAGAAGCCACGTGTTGTGCAAGGACAAATGCGTCCTCCGTTAGAAACAAAAGCACTCTCTCTCGAGGAACGAATCTCAAAGTTAATATCGGACAATGAGGCAGTGGTTGACGACAAACAGCTGGACAGTGTCAAACCAAGAAGGACTTCTCTTTCTAGGAGAGGTAGCATAGACTCCCCCAAATCGTATATATTTAAAGACTCTTTTCAGTTTGACCTTAAACCAATGGCGAGAAGGTCGAGTTCCAGCTCAGACATACCCAAGTCCCCCTTCACCCCCACAGAAAAATCTAAGTCAGTATTTCTTCTATCTGTACCCAATCAGTATACACCAATGGACTGTTTACCAATAACAAGAAGTAATTCTATGCCCACAACTCCAGGGCACTCGGGTCTCCCACCAAACATTGTCCAGCAACCCCACCCACTACGGATCTGTCAGTCTTTTGATGACAAAATGAGTTCCTTAAACGATGATGTGTTTTCATCTGCCCCCTCTACCCCAAATCCAGCAATACATTCTCGTACTCTTGTACGACAAGTAGCAGTGGAGGATTTCTCCACAAGTGAGGGCCTTACCTCAGTCCGTTCCATGGACGAAGGCTACCATGGGTCTAGCATCTCCACTGAGTTAATGCAAAGAAGCAGGTCTTTTGAGCATGCACAAGACCCAAACCGAAAGCCTCTGCAGAGCAAAGGCACAATGTATGAATGTGAGACCTGTCGCAATCGGTACCGAAAACTAGAAAACTTTGAAAATCACAAGAAATTCTATTGTTCAGAGCTCCATGGTCCGAAAAACAAGCCAGTATCTGTCAGAGAGACTGAGCAGGATGTTTTTCAACATGTCATGCAGCAGCCGTTAGTCCCCAGAACAGTTATTTCAGGTATAATGGACCAACAGCAATCAATTAGAAAAAGAAGGAAAATGAAGAGTGTTGGTGACGATGATGACCAATCACCAACTGACACCAATCCCCCATGCTCTGTCAGTTTTGATTCTTGCCAACTATCAACAGCCAGTTCAGGTCGGCCATTTTCTCAGCACTCTATCATGGTTGATCTACAGCCTAAAAGCAACCCACCGCAAATAACTCAAAATCAGCTAGTAGCAAGAGGTACAGATGCATCAGAATCAAGACTGTCACCGATCAGAGAAACCCAGGTTAACACCTCTGGTAAAGAGAGAGGCGACCTACAGAGGCAAGGCAGCGGTACATCAGTTATCAGACACACCAACTCTTTAAGCAAGCCCAATTCCTTTGAGAACTCTGAATCTATTGACAGGGCCTCTCCTGTTGATTTCTTGTACAAAGATGGCCATAGCACAGGAAAAACTAAGACCGATGCTACTGCCAATCTTTCATTAGAGAGCTACCATGAAAAGATGTCCATTCCTAAATGTGCCGACCAGGGGAAACAAGGGATGGAAAACCGTGTTGACAGCACATTAGCAGCAGTGGCTGAGAGCTGTGCTGCTGTCCAGCAGTCTCGTCTGGTTCGCCAAAATAACATTCCTGAAATCCTGGTCACAGAGGAACCTGATCGGGAGCATAACGGTCAGAGCACTGAGCAAGGGGAAAAGGTTGCAGATACATTCAACTGGCCCCAGAGGAGCGAGAGCCTGTCCAAACTACCGACAGAAAAGCTTCCACCCAAGAAAAAGAGAATTCGTCTGGCTCAGATGGAGCACTCCTCTGGAGAATCGAGCTTTGAGTCCTCACTGTCTCGTAGCCTCAGCAGAGACAGTAGCCTCTCAAGATGCTCCAGTATCTCAGCCTCCTTCGACCGGGATGAGCCATCCAGGTCAGAGAGCCCCTCCAGAGGAGAATTTGTCAACAAAATATCTGAGCCTCAAGGGCTACCAATAGCCTTCAACACCCTGGGGGTCCCTGGCATGATAAGACGTGCTGCCTCAGAACAGATCAGTTGCACTCAACCCTCAGTGGAGATCTTGTGCGACTATCGCAGCAGGTCCTTTGACTTTGGCAGTGTCTCCCCCAGCAGGTCTCTGCCACCCAACAGGTTAATGTCACCAATGGAACTGCCAACGAGTGCTCAAGCCTTCCCGTCTGTACAGGTACCTCTCATTGAAAGGCGAAGGGGGCCCTTGGTACGCCAGATGTCTTTAAAGATTGGGCCAGAGAGTCAGCAACATGTCGGGAGGCATGCCATACCTCTCCAGAGGCTCCCCACTGTATTCTCTACATCTCAGCAGAGGCCTCAACAGACTGCCAACAAGCCTCCCCTTGCCCAACCCTTTATTGTGCATTCTGGAGGAACTCTCCCTCAGAAGAATGAAAGAATGGTGCAAAGCATTAACTTGGGCAGCCAAGGTCAACTGCCTCAAATCCATGGCCTTCCACACCCTTGGCACCTAACGTCGAGGGTTCAGACATGCCAAAATATACAGCAATCTGTGGTTCATGTCGTGGTCGGCCAAGATGATGCCCAGAACAAATCTGCTGACTCTCAAGACAAGAAAAGCTTTGTGCCCAAATACCAACTGCAGTGTCCTGCTCTGAGACCAAGCCAAACATACTCTCTCTCTACCACACAGGGTACTCAGACAACTTTACCAGTCTTAACAATACCTATTGCCAATCAGATGCAAAGTATTTCGAAGTCTTCAGATGTTCTACACAATGTCTGTGTGGCACAACCGTGTTTTCAGATTGTAGACAATAAGACACAATCAATAGTCTTGCCTGTAAGCCTACAAAATGACCCACCTTCTCAAAACCTACCAGGTGCTCTCCAATTGCCACAGATACTGATAACTCATGAGCAGATGCACCCTTCCCTCTCTGTGGCGAGTAACCTGTATGTTGTAGATACTGACACAAAGACTGTACCAGAAATGAACAAGGACAGGCCTCCAGCATCTACTGGCCTTCAAGTAAAACACGGTTTAGTTTCCAATACCCAGAACCATATTGGTGAAATTCAAAGAGCTCCCTCCCTGGGGTCCTTACACTGCACCCAGAAAATGGCAGCTGTGACCCTTTGCCTACAACAAGAGCCCATTGCCTCAAGCAAGAGAATGCTCTCCCCTGCCAACAGCTTGGATATCGCCATGGAAAAACATCAGAAGCGAGCAAAGGATGAACATGGTGCCGTATGCCTCACTGATGGCAGGTCAGTCAACTACCTGAACTCCAAGATGGCGGAGGTAACTAGGCAACGGAAGCTGATGCTAGTCCGGCAGGTGTGCACCACTGAACCAGTGGACAGTCCCATTGAAACTGAGGCCCCTCCACTGCAACACGAGAAGCCAGTAGGTGAAAAGGACGCCCAGACTCCTAAGAACTGCAAGACTATGACACCTGAAAGCACCGGAAAGGATGAACCATCTTCTGTAGTTCCCCAGGAACAACCACGCTCTGCATTAAACACCGCTCCAGGGAGTCATGTCTCCTCCTCTGTGCCAGCTAACGCCTCCCTGAAGCCTCAAGACAAGAGCGAGGAAGAGAGATGGTCTTCCGCCAAGTCTCCCATTAGGCCCTCGACTTTCCATGGACAGGTGAAATTGGCCTCATCTGTATCTGTCGTCAACACACGAGACAGCCATCGCCTGTCTTTCCCCAGCCTGAAAACTGCCACCACCTTCACTTGGTGTTACCTGATGAAGAGGAGGCCTCTGCATGTCCCCCAGACGGACCAGAAGGTCTCGGCCTACTCCACCTGGGCGGTGAGCCCCAACAACCCCAACCCACTGGGCCTGTCCACCAAAGTGGTGATGTCTCTCTTTGACTCCAAGCAGAACTCCAAGAAAATACACTACACAGAGGCCATAACGACAAGTATGAAATCCGACATCTTGGCCTATTCAAGCAAGCTAAAAGACGTCATGCCTAAGGTAAGAACCACATTTACATTTATTTCACATTTATTTGTAGAATTATCTGTGTTTAATTTTCCATAATTTAATCTCTTAATCCAATTAAATATATCCATAATTTCATGATAGAAATTTGTGAAGGGCATGTTATCTTTTCTGTCTTGAACTTAGTTAATTTCTCAAATCAACTAACTCCCTAGGTCCTAAAGCCTCAGAAAACTGAGAATAACAGCAAAGTGCAACCTGAGAGTCAGGTGAGCAGCGAGTCAGACAAGGATTCTTCCTCATCCAAAATAGAGCCACGGAGGGTCAAAATATTTGATGGAGGGTAGGTGTCTTAACCGTAATATAAATATTTTCATTGTCCCCTCAATTTGAATAGTTTTTGTAAGGATTCAGTCATGTTGGGTGTATGCACTTATTGTTTTTCACCTTCTTGTGAACCCTGCAGATTCAAATCTAACGAGGACTATGTGTACGTGCGTGGGCGTGGTCGTGGTAAATACATCTGTGAGGAGTGTGGGATCCGCTGCAAGAAGCCCAGCATGCTGCGTAAACACATCCGCACCCACTCGGACGTACGGCCCTATCACTGCACCCACTGCAACTTCTCCTTCAAGACGAAAGGTCAGAGCTTACGGCAGCAGTAGCGTGGTTTGGTTTCTAATAAATGAATCAATAGCGGTTATATCTGTAAACTGCTTATAAACCCTTTATAAATACAAGTTATATTATAACGTAATGTATATATTACATTATAAACTGTGAGGTTTGTGCCCGGAATTCTGATTGGCTGAAAGCCATGGTATATCAGACCGTATACCACGGGTATGACAAAACATGTATTTTTACTGCTCTAATTACTTTGGTAACCAGTTTATAAACTGAGCAAAAAAGAAAAGTCCTCACTGTCAACTGCGTTTATTTTCAGCAAACTTAACATGTGTAAATATTTGTAAGAACATAACAACATTCAACAACTGAGACATAAACTGAACAAGTTCCACAGACATGTGACTAACAGAAATAGAATAATGTGTTATTGAACCAAGGGGGGGGTCAAAATCAAAAGTAACAGTCAGTATCTGGTGTGGCCACCAGCTGCATTAAGTACTGCAGTGCATCTCCTTTTCATGGACTGCAAGTTCTTGCCAGTTCTTGCTGTGAGATGTTACCCCACTCTTCCACCAAGGCACCTGCAAGTTCCCGGACATTTCTGGGGGGAATGGCCCTAGCCCTCAACCTCCGATCCAACAGGTCCCAGACGTGCTCAATGGGATTTAGATCCGGGCTCTTCGCTGGCAGAACACTGATATTCCTGTCTTGCAGGAAATCATGCACAGAACGAGCAGTATGGCTGGTGGCATTGTCATGCTGGAGGGTCATGTCAGGATGAGCCTGCAGGAAGGGTACCACATGAGGGAGGAGGATGTCTTCCCTGTAACGCACAGCATTGAGATTGCCTGCAATGACAACAAGCTCAGTCCGATGATGCTGTGACACACCGCCCCAGACCGTGACGGACCCTCCACCTCCAAATTGATCCCGCTCCAGAGTACAGGCCTCGGTGTAACGCTCATTCCTTCGACGATAAACACAAATCCGACCATCACCCCTTGTGAGACAAAACCGTGACTCGTCAGTGAAGAGCACTTTTTGCCAGTCCTGTCTAGTCCAGCGACGGTGAGTTTGTGCCCATAGGCGACGTTGCTGCCGGTGATGTCTGGTGAGGACCTGCCTTACAACAGGCCTACAAGCCCTCAGTCCAGTCTCTCTCAGCCTATTGCGGACAGTCTGAGCACTGATGGAGGGATTGTGCGTTCCTGGTGTAACTCGGGCAGTTATTGTTGCCATCCTGTACCTGTCCTACAGGTGTGATGTTCGGATGTACCGATCCTGTGTAGGTGTTGTTACACATGGTCTGCCACTGCGAGGACGATCAGCTGTCCGTCCTGTGTCCCTGTAGCACTGTCTTAGGCGTCTCACAGTACGGACATTGCAATTTATTGCCCTGGCCACATCTGCAGTTCTCATGCCTCCTTGCAGCATGCCTAAGGCACATTCACACAGATGAGCAGGGACACTGGGCATCTTTCTTTTGGTGTTTTTCAGAGTCCGTAGAAAGGCCTCTTTAGTGTCCTAAGTTTTCATAACTGACCTTAATTGCTTACCGTCTGTAAGCTGTTAGTGTGTTAACGACCGTTCCACAGGTGCATGTTCATTAATTGTTTATGGTTCATTGAACAAACATGGGAAACAGTGTTTAAACCCTTTACAATGAAGATCTGTGAAGTTATTTGGATTTTTATGAATTATCTTTGAAAGACAGGGTCCTGAAAAAGGGATGAATCTTTTTAGAGTTAACTGCACCTCAGATTGCAGCCCAAATAAATGCTTCACAGAGTTCAAGTAACAGACACATCTCAATATCAACTGTTCAGAGGAGACTGTGTGAATCAGGCCTTCATGGTCGAATTGCTGCAAAGAAACCGCTACTAAAGGACACCAAAAAGAAGAAGAGAATTGCTTGGACCAAGAAACACGAGCAATGGACATTGGACCGGTGGAAATTTGTCCTTTGGTCTGGAGTTCAAATTGGAGATTTTGGTTCCAACCTCCGTGTCTTTGTGAGACGCGGTGTGGGTGAACAGATGTGTGTATTTCCCACCATAAAGCCTGGAGGAGGAGGTGTTATGGTGTGGGGGTCCTTTGCTGGTGACACTGTCTGTGATTTATTTAGAATTCAAGGCACAGTTAACCAGCATGGCTACCACAGCATTCTGCAGCGATACGCCATCCCATCTGGTTTGGGCTTAGTGGGACTATCATTTGTTTTTCAACAGGACAATGACCCAACACAACTCCAGGCTGTGTAAGGGCTATTTTACCAAGAAGGAGAGTGGTGGAGTGCTGTATCAGATGACCTGGCCTCCACAATCACTCGACCTCAACCAAATTGAGATGGTTTGTGATGAGTCGGACCGCAGAGTGAAGGAAAAGCAGCCAACAAGTGCTCAATATATGTGGGAACTCCAAGACCGTTGGAAAAGCATTCCAGGTGAAGCTGGTTGAGAGAATGCCAAGAGAGGATTCTGTCATCAAGGCAAACGGTGGCTATTTGAAGAATCTCAAATATATCAAATGTATTTTGATTTGTTTAACACTTTTTTGGTTACTACATGATTCCATATTTGTTATTTTATGGTTTTGATGTCTTCACTATTATTTTACAATGTAGAAAATAGTACAAATAAAGAAAAAACGTTGAATGAGTAGTACTTCTAAAACTTTGGCCCCGTAGTGTACTTCCTAAATTGACTGCCTTCAATCTGAATTAACTCCAGCCCTGTAGATAAGCAAATAGCTATCTTGAGTTACAAATAATGCCGAGCAGTAGCTGCTGGCTGTGGCAGGCTTTGGTGTCATAAGGGATATGCACAGAAAACAGTCATATTGTCATATTTCTTTGGGAAAGAAAACAAGAATTGTGAGGCCAATAATGCAATGTTCAATCAAATGACAGGATAATAAATCTTAAATTACATGTGTGGGCAGACATTAATTGCCTGCCAGATATTGCACTTAATTCCTTTGTTTCTACTTTTTAAGGCCCTTTTTACTTTCAATAGCACACAACTGAGTTTCGCTCTAATCTTTTTCCTGTTAGAAGCCTTGATGGTTTTGAAGACTTTGTCTCTCTCTCTGTCTTCTAAAAGAGGCAGGATGATTCACCATTCTCGAACCTGTCTACCCACGCGACACTGCAGAACAGTACTCGGTGTCAGAGCATCATCCCACGTTCCTTTAAAAACATTTATTTATCAATTACTCACCCATTACATGCAGCCTGCCTAGAGATAGTGGCGCAAACTCAAATGGCACCCTATTCCCTATGTAGTGCACCAGTTTTGACCAGACCATATCGGCCCTAGTTAAAAGTAGTGCACTATGTAGGGAATAGGCTGTCATTTGGGGCACAGACAGTGCTCTCAGACTTACGTAAGCTCCTCCTGTGGCGTGTAAGCTTGTCCCACCTTAACGAACTTGTGGCCTTCTTTCTCAAAAAAAGAAATGATGTGGTTATGATGTGATGTTTGGTTTTTATTTCAGAATGGTCCTCCACTTGTAAAGAGCATCTCATTTTTATATTGCTGCTATGCGATGATGTTTCCATTTAAAACTTAAATCTCTTCTTACAGGGAATCTGACCAAGCATATGAAGTCCAAGGCCCACAGTAAGAAGTGCATGGAGATGGGTGTGTCTGCAGGCCTCGAGGACCATGATACAGAGGACTCAGGTACTTCACATTTCAGCATCGACCCACTGTCGTATGTGCTTGCTATTTCAAAAATGAATTCACCACAGATCTGTAATACACACAGGCAATGATGGGCAAAAATGTTGAAATACATTTAAAAAATACCATAAATAGCAATGTATCAAAATAAACTACATCGTACTTTAATTAAAATACATGTATTTTGCATTTTAAAATACAGAAATACATTTGCAATTAGGCAGCCCGAACAGCAACAACATTCGCTGTAACGGTTACAGAAATGTTTTACTTGCTATGACTGTGATATGTTGTTATTCATCTACCTTAGTTGAATGCACTGGATAAGAGTGTCTGCTAAATGACCAAAATGTAAATGTACATGTGAAAATGAACATACCAAAATTAACTGCAAAGCACACTGGGTATTATTATTATTGGCCTTGTTTTGGGGCAGAGCTCATTAGAATAATACTCAGAATGCTTTGCAATTGTTCATTTTTACATATACATTTATATTTAGTTCATTTAGCAGACACTCTTACCACACCATAGTGTCATCAGACTTCTGATAACAATGCAGGGTGAAAGGGGGTCACAATATGGTGAACCTCTATAAAAAATAGTATAGAAAAGTATTTTGTATTTAGAAAATACAAATTACAGCTCCCCAAATGATCTTGTTACAAAATAAATTGGAGTGTAGTGTTCAGCCCATTGTAATATAAATTACAAAATAGTCTGAAGTAATTTAAATACATATTTCAAATACATGTAACAGAAATTCTGCCCATCTCTGCACACAGGCGTACTGACGTATGTGATAGGATGGCTGTTATAAAGTCAGTTCATCACAGTTTTGAAAGAGAGCATAAGCCAACAGGAATTAACATATTCCTCTTAGTTCAAAGGGATATTACGGATTTGTAGTAATATTTGTGCTTTTTTCCCTTTCAGTATCAGAACTCTTAATCCACACAGATCCCCTATCTAAACTGGGATGCACTAACATTCAGATTTAAGCCTGTGTTTATAACACAAAATGTGAATTTGATTAGGAAGGTTTACACCAATCTCATATGGATTCTAACAACAGAATCACCCTTTCCTTTAGTTCCCGAAAATGACTTCACACAGCTATGAAATGCCGATTCCCTGTCTGCGTTGTGTAGCCATGCCAATCAATAGCCATGATGCCACTGCTAGGTTTCTAATTAGACATTCTAAATGTAGCTTCTTTATCAGTTAACTGGGAGTACACGTGGGCGGCGTGCACAGGCAGCGTTTAGAAGGGAAATTGCTGCGTCTAATTTTAGAAAGAGAGAGAGAGAGGCAGAGGCTAAAAGGCTTTCTATGGTCCCAGGCCGATAGGATATTTGTTTTTCTCATTCTGCCTCGTTCAATGCTAGGTTGCATCCCAAATGGCACCCTATTCCCTATATAGTGCTCCACTTTTGACCAGGGACCTATACCCTTTCGGATGCACTCATTGTGTACTCAATCTTAATGCTATTCATTGCCAAGTTTTCTTACTTTAGGAGTGGGATATAGAAGCAGTGCCAGATATAGGATTTCCAAAGTGACTGTGTCAATGTTGGTTAATAGTTGTACATATTGCTGTCTCGTATACTAAGTGCCCTCTATCTCTCTACCCCAGGAGACCGTAGCCAGGTGGGCAGTACAGATCGCCCAGATTCAGACGGAGAGGACTCGGAGGGCGCTGACGATGACAACGATGATGACAACGAAGAAGAGGAAGAGGACAGCCAGGCTGAGTCGGGCCTGTCCACCAACCCCTCGGTCTCGGCCAGCCCCCAGCACATACCCTCCTCCCTCCAGGCTGAGCTCCCTCCCAGCTCCCTCCTGGCTCAGATGTCCATCCACCACCACCACCCAGCTCCCCTGTCCCTCCCCCAGCTCCCCGCCTCCGACTCCCACACCCACCACACCCACGACGCCTCAGACACAGAGTCCGTGCCCATGCTGAGCCCTGTCTCCCTGGTCAAGCAGATGTCAATCTCCGGAGGGTGCTCAAGCCCTGGCCCCCCACCCTACTCCCCACCCCCCCACACCTCCGACACTGAGTCGGTGCACATGATGAGCCCTGTCTCGCCGTGCAGGCAGATGTCCATCGACTACCCCGACGTTGACGTGCCCCCTAGTCCTCCCGTACCAGGCAAGGGCTGCTTCAAGCTCGGCCAGGTGAGACCCACCATGTTTTCCTCATCCCATCCCATCCTCTCTCTCTCCATCCCTCCATCCCTCTGTCCCTGTCTCTCTGCACTTTCATACCCAAACTCTTTGCCTTGAATCCCGCATGTGAGACACTTCAGCAAAGTTGCTCTGAATGCTTGAAAAGGTGAATGCATTTCTGATGGGCAGCTTGTTAGAAGGCTTGTTTTCTAGTAACAGATTATCTTCTCATGTCTTCACTGGGTTTTTCCTGTGAAAAGATATGGGGAGTATGTCCTGTTTCCAATGATAAGACATGTAGAGTAGGGAAGGTCATAATTACTCATTTTTATAAATGTTTGCTCTTTCCCAGGATGGCTCTTTGGCTCCTCCCACCCTACCAACGAGTGAGCCAGGTGTCCCCATCGGGACAGACGTCAGCACTCAGACCGCCTCTTTCATCCCCCAGACCTCCTCCTACAGCCCCTTGCACTTTCCCTCCCAGGGCCCGACCCAAGGATCAGGGGCCACACAGGGGGGACACACCCACCTCTTCAGCCACCTGCCTCTGCACTCCCAGCAGCCCTCTTGCTCCTCCTACAGCATGGTCCCCGTGGGGGGCATCCAGCTGGTGCCAGCTGGCCTGCCAGCCTACTCCACCTTCGTGCCCATCCAGGCCGGCACTGTCCAGCTCACCATCCCCGCAGTGAGTGTCATCCACCGGAATACCAGTCCACTCCCATTCCCCAAATTCTCTAACTCCCCCCAGCCTGAGGGCTCTGCCTTGACCCCCACCAACCAGCCCCTGGTGGTTCAGGAGCCCATCAGCAGTATCATGCCCTGCTTCCCCCTGGGGCAGGTCACCGGACTGCAGGCCCTTGGGGCCTCCCAGCAGACACTGCAGTCCATGGGTCTGGAGACCCTCAACGTCATGGGACTGACCAGCTCAGGATGCCTGACCTCCACTCAGCTGCTGTCCCAGCACGGCCTGACGCTCAACGCCACCCTGGGCCTGCAGGTCCTGACTGCCAGCCCCAGCTCCCAGAGCAGCACGGGCCCCCACCATCACCACACCCACCACACACCCATCCCCGGCCTGCAGATCCTCAACATTGCCCTGCCCGCCCTCATCCCCTCGCTCAGCCCTCTCTCCGCCCTCAGTCCCCTCCCTGGACTCTCTGAGAGGCAGGGCAGCCCTGAGGCCCAAGGGGCCACCCGACTCTCCTCTCAGACTGAACTAGGACCCTTGGTCAGCTGTCCGTCTGCTGCATCATCCCTTCCCACTGCCACCCTGAGAGGAAGTCCCGCCCAGGAAATGACATCATCGGGCAGCAGACCCAGCAGCTCTGGGCACAGGAGCTCCGGAGGCTCTGATCACACGCAGACTCCAAGGAAGGAAGGGAGGGTTACAACATCTCTACCACAGCCCTCCCCGGCTCCAGCTGCTGGGGGGGGTGTTGAGCGGGCAGGGGGAGCCAGTGAGTCTGTCACACCTCGGAGGCAGTCGATGCTGTCACGGCAGCAGGTGACGGAAGACTTTATCGATGACTCAGCATCAAGCGATGACGAGGACAGACTGGTCATCGCCACCTGAAACCCCCAGTCAAATAGCCTGGTCAAATCAAACCGAATGCTGAGCTTACAATGGTGATCGCAGCATTCAATCTGGGTTACCAGGCTACCTATCGAAAAGCTCTTTGTTCTCGTTTTGTAATGCTTGTCACTTTCTAAGACTGAAAACACTTCAGGGTGGGTTTGTTTCTCTGCAAATCGCCTTTCAAAGCACAGTTTCTGACATTCATATTGTATGTGCAATCATAAATTATTATTATTATGATGATGATGATGATGATGATGATGATGATAATGATGACCAATCGTTTTTCTTTTAAAAAATGTTGTCAGCTCCAGACATTTTTTTTTTGTACATGTTGTATAGACAATTGTGCCTTTTTGGAGTTACTTGTTTTAGGAACCTGTAAATAATACCTTAAAAATTCAGCAGTTGCTTGTGTTTATTTCGATGACATGGAAGTGAAAACGGAGGGTAACAATTTTATTTTGGAAGCTTTTATGTCAATCGTAAATTTATGGAGATAAAAAATGTGTTGTACTGGTATATGTACATTTCTATGGATTTGGGGCATTGTTTCTGTGTACAGATGTTGTGTTCAACTATTTATTATATTCCATTTAGTGCCCATGATGATTCATAAATCCATAGGTATGTGTAATATGGTAGCTTTACATTGCGGTATCAATATTATTATCAACTGTATCAGTAAAACTTTGTTTACAAATGTACAAATGGTATTCATGTTTTTTGTCTCAGATGCACCTACGTTTTCACATTTAATAAAATGTCATACTGTTTAGAAGATGGACAAGAGTTCTGGACCACATATGACAAAAGCCTTTTTCTTGAACTTATGTTGATCTTATGTACAACATTTTATCTCACATGCAGCAAAAGTTCACGGATTAAAAACAAAATGTCTCCATCCATCCAGATGTTAGCATCAATGTGTAATTCAACACTCAATCATAAGGTAACAGTTCAACATTAGCTTTTTCAACGCCACGGTTCCCCAATGCTCTACATAATTTCACAATCAGCCTTATAGTGGATTTCATATTGCGTGGGAAAGAGCCATTTTCATCAGGAATGCTGTCGGAGGGCACTGACCAAACAAATGCAATCAGACCTCTATCACACCAGACCAGAGAGAGAGGGAACATCAGTGAGGAAGAGAACGTATTGCTCATCTTAAGAGTTTTTACAGTAAGACTCCTCATTACTCTAGTTAAACTGTGCATGCGTCCCAAATGGCACCCTATTCCCTACATAGTGCACTACTTTTGACCAGAGCCCTATTGGCCCGATATAGAGAATAGGGTGCCGTTTGTGATGTAGATGGTGACTTATCTGCCTATCAGGGTTTGAGAAAGAGAGAGAGTCTGCCTCTGTTATTCAGTTAGTTAGTAGTTGTTGGGGCCTGAGGTGGATCCTGGGATGAGGCAATAGAGACGCTTAGAGGGCAATAGCCCTCCCTGTTAGAGCCGTGGGTGTAGTGTAGTGGAGCGGGTGGGGAGAATGTTGCCAAGTTAGAATACCCACCAAATCAGAGACACGGAGAGAGTGAGGTTTATCTGTAGCCTTTTTCCTTTCAGAGCCTGCCTTGTTTGTGCAACACCAAAGCAGCTTCATGGTCTGTTATGCTAGGTCCACTCCAAAGCCCTTTGAGATGGCACCTATAATAAGGCTGATAATAAGGCTGAAAGAAGGGCTCTTATGAATAGGAAACTGAGGCTCTGCTCCCTGTATCATAGGCTGATGTCCTGACTGGAAAGGAGCCAGACAGGCTGTCCTGTCCTGCAGCCATTAGCACAAGCTGTTCCTTGGCCAATGGAAACTGTCTAACACCAGGCCCTTGATTAGGCCTGTCAGAACTGTTTGACTCAGGATGTTCTACTTTAAGTTTTTCCACATTGCACCTCTTTGTACCCCCGTCACTTTCCATCATTAGTAAATGTGTAGCTCGATTCCCCCATCAAATAGTTTACAACAGTCAAATTTGCCACCAACGCCTTCCATAGGGCTGTTCAAATTGGGATTAAACGTAGCTCAGTTGGTAGCGCATGGATCTTGCAATGCGAGGATAGTGGGTTCAATTCCCAGGACCACACATATGTAAAAAATGTATGCACGCATGACTAAGTTGCTTTGCATAAATGCATCAACTAAATGGCATAGATAATCGGTGATGATGTCATCATTAAACATCAACTTTGGGACCAGCCTTTGCCTAAGGTTACAAAAGAGCACTTGAGATTAATTGCATTCTTTGATAATGTATCTATTTTTATTTGGCCTAACTGTTGCTAATAGATTGCCATTTTAACGGCCTTAATTTCCACACTCAAATGAGCATGCAGAAACAGGTTGGCAAATATCATATTGCTAACCTTTATAAATGTATGCAAAGTAGGCCTACAATCAGACCGGACAAGGATCAATGAAAGCATGATAAAGTGTACAGGGGTGTCAAGAGCACTATCCATGAACACTGTTTTCCACAATGGCAGTATAGCCAGAATAAAGTGATGGCAGAGCACTCCCCAGCTGTGGCGGGGCCTCTCTCTACCTTTTCACACCATCTTTAGTTTGGCAGAGGGAAAATGCACTTGGCGCCATTTTGGCCAAACCATGTATCAGAGGTAACTTTTTGTGACATTATGTTGTGTGTAATGCATGCGTAATACTGTATTTGAAATACATAGCGTCAAGTTGGCTCATTATTTATATTACATTCTCCTTGCAGTTTGGGGTCTTTATGCAGAAGGCAAGTTACTTTGGTTCGAAATATTAGTATAGATTAAATAGATCTATACAGAAATCCCTGATGGACTGGGGCCTAGACCCAATTTACTCCTCCATCCATCAATGTTTTTCATTGACGCACATTTACATCAACTTTTGTCTATTTTGTGTTAACATGTTGAGGAATGAGTCTAGGTTAATTACAGTTCTCCAGTCAGGCAAAATAGTTTTTTGTCTGTATACATAGCCTAAAGTGTTTTGGGCTACATATAGGGTACTAGGGGGTAACTAGCCCCCCTAAGAACAATGTCTAATTTATGACACAAAAAATATATTTTGGAAGAAATTTTGGACGTGAATGAAGGTCATGCTTAGGCGAATAAACTATAAACGGTTACAGTTTACACAAAATGCTGTGTAAAATAGCTAAAGGGCTATAAAGTAACATTAACTGTAAAGCTATCAGTCACTATTGGAAACATTCACAACTGCAATTAAGTTACATTATCTTTTAAATGTTTTTTACCTCAGATGATCTGGTAGTAAAGTTTCTAGCTAGTAAGTTAGCATAAACTAGTGCTAACTGGGCTAGTCATTGTCTAAATGACAGGTAGAAATATATTCATAACCATAAAGGGGTAACTAGTTGCCTCCAACACACTCATCCAACATTTTACTACTTTACTCAGAACTTTGCTACATTTTTCTCTCTAAACAAGTAGATTATATATCTTAAGGCCTTCCTACGTGTATATTTAAAAAACAATTATAGATCTAACTTCATTGGAATATACCTACAACTTTTTTATAAAAATACAAAAATTGATCAATTTACCACAAAATGGTTTTGTTAAAATATCTCCAAAAGTTGTGATGACACACAGGACATTTTTTTTTAGCAAGAGCAGTGGCAGCCAGGGAAAGTGTTACACAATACTTCCATACAGAATCTTTCCAGATCCTTGATATCCTTCATCTGCTCTTATGGACTGCCCTTTTCAATTCAAACCACATGGTTTCAATAGGGTTCAAGTCCAGAGACTGAGATGGCCATTGCAAAAAAGTATTTTGTGGTCAATTAACCATTTCTTTGTGGATTTTGATTAGGCCTTGATCCTGGGTTATTGTCTCACTGGAAGTCAAACTCACCACATGTGTTCATGGCTGAAGATATCTATTTTCATGTAATCTGCCCATTGCACCGCCTGGAGTTTGATAAAGGGCATTGACACTTGGATTGGAACCGGTGCTATCGTCAGATGACATGAAAATAGAGCTCTTTGGTCACACACAGCAGTGGTTGGTTTGGCGTTGAAAAACAAAAGCATATTCAGAAAAGTAGGCCTACCTCATACCTAAGGTAAAATATGGTGGTGGATGTTTGATGTTATGGGGCTATTTCACTTCCATTGGTCCTGGGGCCCTTGTTAACTAGACCATTTTAGCCAAAAACCTGGTTGACTCTGCCATGAGGCTAACAAATTTCCACAAGTGGATCTTCCAGCAAGACAATAACCCGAAGCACTGATCAAAATCCACACACACACACACACAAATGTTATTTTACAACAAAATTAACATTCTGCAATGTCCATCTCAGTCACCGGACTTGAACCCCAATGCAAAACCTGTGGTTTGAATTGAAGAGGTCAGGCCAATTCTCCAATCAAGCCTGTGTAGTTATCCTCGCAAGGGGAGAGTGCTAGAGTATTGAAAACAGGGGCGCCCAAGGTTGCCAAAAATGATGGACCTTACTATACATTCTATGGAAAATAAAACGTTTTAGAGGGCTGATGCGATTGTAAAGCTAATACATTGATACTTGGTCGCCATCTACTGTAAAATGTGTGCATTTACGTCTTCAGAACTTCCCTGGTCAAAACTTGGCTCGCGTCGCCGCCCTCCTCCCGGCGTCTCCATCCACAGTTCTTATCTTGGGCTGCACGTTGCTTGTCGGTGATTATTAACAAACAGCATTGTCTACGAATAAGTCAAAGGACAAAACTGTTTACACGCGACTGCAGGGGGAGAGGGAGGAGGTGGTAAGTGCTTAGTATATATAGGGCAGAAGGTGCACATGTGGAGCCACTGACAGAACCGTGCAAGTGGAATGCTGTTGCACTCCTTTGTGAACGTACCTTGTAGGCGAACGTACGCAGTTGGCACCGTGTCACTGTTTGCTGGCTTTTTGGAGCCTTTTCATTAAAAAGGGAATATTCCATTTTGTGAACAAGATTATTCTAACTGTACTTAAGAAATATCAAAAAATGGATTTTAGAATACTTTGCTCCATGTTGTCAATGATGTACTCTGGAATTTTACATGCAGGTAAGATCTTCCAAAACGAGCCTCATGTTTTAGCAACTATTGAATATCTTGTGTTTTCAGTATTATTTGATTCACTTTTTTAACATGAATGGCCACAATAGGCTAGGTAACAATACATATATTTTACACTCTTTAATCCTGAAGCAGCAAAATGAATCCAACACAACAACTGCGCAATCGTAGTCGATAAGTAACAATAGCCTATGCAATAGCATCTTATGTTAGAATTTCTGCCATAGGTTTATCAATATAATAGTATTCAATTTAGGTAATTAACATACTTTCTCCCTCACAGTCTCATCCGCTCCTATGGAAGAGGATACAGCGGCTTCCACCACAACCACCCCGGTGCCAGTGCGCCACATCAGGAACAAGCGGTGCTCCTGCGCAACGTTCCTGGACAAGGAGTGCGTTTACTTCTGTCACCTGGACATCATATGGGTCAACACGCCTGAGTAAGTCACTTTTCTGACCGACAATTGATTATATTTATTCTATTCTATTGTTATATGTAATGTAACTGGCTTGGTTACAGTGGGCTAATAATTTCGTTAATTTCTTTAGGCGCGTGGTTTCCTACGGTCTGGGCAACGCTTCTAGAAAGAAGCGCGCCATCAAGGATCCCGCCATCTCCAAGCAGGACCCTCGCTGCAAGTGCGTCCATGAAGATGACAGCACATGTACAAACTTCTGTCAGCTTGAAATTTACCTGAGGTACAACATGTTATATACTATTAGCCTAATAACTTTAGTTAAAACATATCTAAAACTTCTTACATTATGTTATTAGCCTAATATTTGGGGTAATTACGCGCGTTCCATTCTGCTACTGCTATGTGGATGTTGCAACATTGTAGCTTATGATAAATAAATCACCTGTGCTTGGTATTTCAAAACGCCTTCTCTATTTATCTTGGCAATCTATTCAATTCGATTCTCATTTGAGCTGCCAACAATGCAAATCACCGTAACCTGTGTGAACAGGTTTACACGTCGTCTTGTTATTTCCCCCCTTAAATGTTTCGAAACTATATGATTAATGGAAACCCGACAGACTCTATGTTCATGTATTGTGTACTTTCGCTCTTCTTCAGATACGCTGCAGCAGCAGCAGCAGTAACGCCAGACACGGCGATCCACCCCGCCGTGGGCGCTGACTGTGCTGAGAGGCATCAGTGCAAACACAAGTTGGCAGCCAAGACGAGTAGGATTAAAAGGTAAGAAGAGAATACCACAGGTCTATTTGCAAAATAAATGGACATTGTAATTATAACCTCACGAAAGATAGACGCAATCTAGCAGAGTGCATACTTTCTCCGTTGGTTAAACTGTAAAAGGATCAGTGCGGCTGTGAAGCTCAGGCGTCACGCATTGTATAGTCAAAGGGGGATATAAAGACGTTATTTGAGAGTGCTGGCCCTCAAGCATAGTATATTATGGGAGAGAGTCTCACTGAAATATGAAATGTGAGAATATGAAAGTTTAGAAACAACAAAGAAACAGTTTTCTTTCTCTAATTTATTTATGTGATGGAATTTCCCCACTCAGACTGAGGGCATGTATCACTTTCCCTTGCATAAATGTCATAGTGATCCCTGTAATGGAGCCTTCACCTGGCACAGCTCTTCTCATGTGGCATCAGGGTTGGAAGCCTCAGTCAGGCGCCAGTGTCTGCTCACAGTCATAAAATGGAACATATATGGCAAATTGCTGAGCATTTAGGTTTGATGTGTCAAAAGAAACCTGCAGGCGATACAGATGTAGGATCTTAATTTGAGCCAGTTTGTTACAGCAGGAAAATAATCCTGCAACAACATGAAATGTGAATTACTCTATGTGGATTATAGTAAATATACATTTTTGTAAGAGGTTGATACATTTTTCGTAAAGGGAAAACACACATTTTAAACTTCAGAAGCCTTTTTAAACCTCAAATACACTGCAAGTTTACATGTATTGCATTGCAAGAAAGTTCTCCTGCAACGGGGTGACCAAATTAAGATCCTACATCTGTATGACAGGCCAGGCCAACCTTGTGGTTTTAGTATGCAAATAAACATCACCTGAATTCAACAGTCTTTATAGCCCTTCAGGGGATAAATACAGTTGTATTGAATTGAGTTAAGTCTAATCATTGGTGTCTAATGTGTCTCTCCTATTTCTCTCCAGGGTGAAATACAGAGACCAAAAAGCAGTGGGCCCCTCAGCTCTTCGGGCCACAGTCAAAGCTCGCTTGCTGCTGGAGAAATGGATGGTGGGACAACAACACAGGGCACGAGAAGAGAGATGAGATGTCCACATACTCTGTCTCACACACAGAGGGCAGAGATTCATCTATCTCTATCTCTATCCACCTGTCATTGGGGACTCATATGCTTTGGTCCCTCGAGATGCATTGGATACTCCACAGGAAGCCTGATACTGGACCCCATGTTGGCTCAGTCACGGTGTGGGTCATTAAAAGGGGTGAATGGCAGTGATGGTGGGTGCAGTGTCATAACGTCTCCACTGGACTTGTCCTTCTTCATCAGAGAGATGTAGATGGTTGGAGACACATGCAGGAGAAATGCAATGAACTTGAGTCAACCTTATTGACACCACATCCTAAAGACAAAGACGGACACTTGATGGTCCTCCTGTGTACTGTTGACACACCTTTGGACTTCAGCAGCAACCCTCAAAGAGAACTTCAGATCATAGCTAATAAATTGAATGGCTGAAACTTTACTCTATGCATGCCTCTGATTATCACTGGATTTGAGGGATAGCTACACAACAGCATCAGAAGCACTGTTGCTGCTACAGTGTATCCTGTCCAAAGTTCTTGTGTCTGCTCTCTCAAGAAAACATTGGATTCATAGAAGATCACAATCTCATAGACTTATTGAATTGACTCTATGACCTGGCATAAGAAACACAACTGATTGATTTCAGGCGTTATAACAGTTTGACTAAGTTTCACTACTTTTGACAACAGACCTTTCCAAATGATCTTATGGTTATCCATTAGAACTTTAGCGTTTTCTGATTATATTTGGTTCTATTTATTGCTGTCTGAGATTTCTCTATACACATTGTATAATAATTCATGCACATTGTTCTGTCCCTATGTTTTATTTATTCAATTTATTTATAGCCATATTGGCCCCATCCATGTGATAATTGTATGTCATTTCTGTGAAATGCTTTTGTCGCCAAGATACATTTGGCAAAACTTAGGGAAATAAATTGTCACACTTATTTAAAATCACTAAATATCTCCTGGTATTCCTTCTGTTACACTCACATCACGTCTGGATTCTCAAAAACACCAAATGAGATGGTTCAATTCAAGTAGTTAAAGAGATGCATCAAAGTGGTTAGTGATAAAAACAGGTGATAAAATCAGATTTATGAATAATCCTTAGAACGATTGATTTCAGATCAGTGACCTTTCACCGAGTCTGAGCTCTTGCCTCTTTGTTTATCATCTGAATTACGGAGCAGCAGAGAAACCACAGCAGTGGGAATGGGATCTGTACTCACAAAGATGTTTTAACATGCACTCCCCTTCACTGCTACACACAGCCAGGTAATACCAACCACAGGCAGCCTCTGAAGACTAGGACTGCATCCCAAATGGTTTCCAATTCTCTATGTAGTGCACTACTTTTGATGGGGCTCTGGTCAAAAGCAGTGCACTATATAAGAAACAGGGTGCCATTTGGGATGCATGTTAGCATTGAGTCAACAGTGAATAATGAGGTCCATAAAGAACAGGAATAAACAGAAGTCCTTTGAGCCCCAGTGTGTATCCCAAATGGTACCCTACTCCCTAAATAGTTCACTACTTTTGACCAGCGCCAAGTAGTGCACTCTTAAGGGAATACTGTGCCATTTGTGACGCACTCTGAGACTGTTGGGAGACCTGGGATAATGAGAGAGAAAGTGTTAAATAAAAATTATTATATGGAAGCTTACCAAAGCGTGATATGAAAAATAAGGCTAACCTCAACCTTTTATCAGTGTGCTAAACCGATGCAAACTTTACAATTTGTCAAACAGCTGCAAGGGAGAATCTCTTGTGTGAATATCAGGACAAAAGTTACATGCATTGCTTAGCTTACTGCATAATTTTAGCTAGTCAGAGGTGCTTTTCATCCCCATTTCAATCAAGAAATATGTCAATTTTAGGACAATTAACTGTACATTGAAGTTCTTCTTATGAATATTCAAGCGTTGCTTTCATTTTACAGATACTCCTATCCAGATTGATTTACAGGAGTAATTAGGGTTAAGTGACTTGCTCAAGTGCATATCTACAGATCTTTTCACCTAGCCAGCCTGGGGATTCAAACCAGCAACCTTTTAGTTACTGGCCCAACGCTCTTAATCCTTAGGCTATCTGACACCCATTTTCTGAGACAAGTGACTTGTGACTCAGCAAAATGTACACATAAACAGCTTAATAAAGCCTTAGTCACTCTGAAGCCATTCTCTAACACCAGCCCTGGCCTTAGAGACCCACCTTCCTCCAGTCTCTCTGTTGAGACATAAAAGCCATTATTTACAGCTGGTATCTCTTAATCAGCCTTTACCAAGCCTGAAGGGCCTTAGTGTCCTTGTTCCTCCTCCACAATACACCCCAAACTCCTGACACCACAGCAGATGGTTGCATTCCTTTTCTTTTCATTCTAATCAGCCCTGCTATTATCCACTCCGCTGACTGCCCTATCCTAAATGGCACCTTATTCCCTATATAGTGTAATACTTTTGACCAGAGCCCTATCGGCATTATGTGGGGAATTGGGTGCCATTTGTGACGCAGATTCACTACAGGCCCATATAACTCAATAAGAGCAGTGATTGGGGCCAGTGTGTGAGTGTGACCGGGGACTAAATTCAAACTGTCCTCCATACTCTGTGTTGTTTTTCACTGGCTGATTGACAATCAGTGGCAGCTCTGTAAAGATGCACTTACAGATGAGAAGGATAGCATTGGCTCACTGAATGTAATGGTTGTTCTTTAGTTTTGTAACATACATGTGTGTGGGTTATATGTAAGTTACAACACTAGAACATAATATGTGACATTTGAACAGTGGCCTACACTAAGTGTACAAAACATTATGAACACCTGCTCTCTTCGTGATATGGACTGACCAGGTGAATCCAGGTGAAGGCTTTGATCTCTTATTGATGCAACTTGTTAAATGCATTTCAATCAGTGTAGATGAAGGGGAGGAGACAGGTTAATTAAAGAAGGATTTTTAAGCCTTGAGACAATTGAGACATGGATTGTTTATGTGTGCCATTCCGTTTCCTGTGTGTATCAAGAATGGTTCACCACCCAAAGGACATCCAGCCAACTTGACACAACTTTGGGAAGCATTGGAGAACATTGGCCAGCATTCCTGTGGAACGCTTTTGATACCTTGTAGAGTCCATGCCCCGACAAATTGAGGCTGTTCTGAGTGCAAAAGTTTTGTACACTCAGTGTATGTTCTGTATTGAGTGGTATACTCTGTTGGATTATCTCAGGGTTCAACTTCAACAGACCCTGTAGAAGTCTATTGACATGTCAAAACATCTTAGCTAATCGTGTAATACTATGCTCGTTACACTGTGAAATTCTCACTACATGACTCCTTACTGCATTGCAGAGATCACTTACTGTGGTTTTCAGGCCATTAGGAACTGAAGAGGTTATGCCACATGCCAGCCTATAATAGCCAAGAGCCTGGAGAGTAGAACTGGATAGCTCTTTGATGGCATTTTCAGCACCTCGGGCACTTTCTGCATCTTTTGCAAAGCCGAGATTACTGTGCTGAAATTGCTTTGCTTCAAACTGTCAGATTTCCCCCTCTTAAATCTCAGCCTTGCACTCAATGCATGTTACACAACATGTGTCTGTGGTGAGTTACAAAAAATAGACGTTTTATGTATAACGCTGTTTTATGTTTTTACAAAATCTTCAGCATTTCTTAAAGTCCTTTACTTCCAAACTATTCGATCCCTCCTCTCTAGATTGTATCTGTCAATCAGATGCCGGCTACAACAGGTGCCAGAGACACACACGCAAATAGAAGAAGAAAAGTCTACATTTCCTTACCAGCTTATTTAGCCAAATAACAAATCAACAGCAAACATTGTGCCTCTGGCCTGTTCTGAAGAACTGTCTCTACTTTGATGGTGTTTTTACAGGATTTCCTGTTGACTACAGGGGAAAGATTTATCAGAGATCAATCTGCTGATATTTACACTCTCTTGGGGAACACAAATTAACTTGATATAGATGAACTGATCAGATGTTTGATAACTGTTATGTTTATTGCGCCAGTGGTCAGTAGTGATGATAATGACAACAGTAATGATGGTGGTGGTGCCCTTTATAAATGGTGGTGGTGCCCTTTATATGGTGGTGGTGCCAGTTTAGAAAATGCTGTCATAATGCTGTACTGATAAACATTTACAATACATGTTTAACATTATCACCATTTAAACTTTCCAAAAGCCCTCCAGCCCCTAAACCCTGATAACTAATTTCAAAAGACTCACTGGGTCTTGGTACTTTTCCATTCAGGTTCCAAACTGTGGATCTGTTCACCCAAGACAGAGAAGATGACCTTTCATGACGTCAGTATGCAGAGGTTATGTTAACCCCCTAATCCTTTCTCTAAAGTGTTGCTGTGTTGTGGTGGATAGCAGTTAGTTCATCAGTGTACCTGGATGCTTAAAAAAGGTTAACAACTCGTGGACAGGCCCCGAGCCTCGAGCAGCCCTTGCAACAATGGTCCTCACCTTCTGAGCTATGCAGCCTCTCTGCACGGGACTCCCCAGAGACATTAGCTTTGGTGTAACTCATTAGGCTTTTGAATAGTTCCAGCTTCTAACATAATAGCCCATTACACCACAAGGAATCTCCTCGACTCGACAGGAATTTGCGAGTCTATGAGGCAAACAATGGGACTGTGTGCTAGATACGTCAGGGAGGGGTGGCCAGACCTTAGCCTCAGCCGCCCTGCCCCAGCCGCTCGCTACCTCCACACACCCTGTTATCCAACTCCCAGCAACGCCAGTGCCAACGGATCTCACGAAACCCTGCTCGACCACAGGGACTAACCTTACTGATCCTCTATGTGCCCTGGTGCACACTTCTCAGGCGTGATTATGGGAATTTGCAGACAGCTATCATTCAGCACTCTGTCAGTCAGTCAGTCTGTCTGAATGCTGCAGTAATCCTGCTCTCTCTCTCTCTCTCTCTCTCTCTCTCTCTCTCTCTCTCTCTCTCTCTCTCTCTCTCTCTCTCTCTCTCTCTCTCTCTCTCTCTCTCTCTCTCTCTCTCTCTCTCTCTCTCTCTCTCTCTCTCTCTCTCTCTCTCTCTCTCTCTCTCTCTCTCTCTCTCTCTCTCTCTCTCTCTCTCTCTCTCTCTCTCTCTCTCTCTCTCTCTCTCTCTCTCTCTCAGCTCTGCCAAGCCCAGTCACTCTCTAGCTGTTTCCAGTCATTTCAGCTAGGAGCACAACAACTGAGGACCAGTTCTATGGAATATCCCTAAAACATTTTCAGAATAGTTCATAAACAGCCACAGTACTCCAATGGTGGTTCTGTGAGATCAACAATAGGGCAATGTTATCTTATTCAAGCATTCTATGTTTTAACATGCAATCTTTGGAAATGTTTGAAATAGGCAACTTCATGTACAGTACTCTGTACTTTGAGCGGCGGTGTCCCGGCCACAGATAAAGCCTAGTCCTGGACAAAAAAACTATTTTCGATGGAGATTCTTCATTGAGCTTGCTTAAACTGTGTCCGGGAAACTGTCACTGAATGTACAATATCTCTTCGCATTTTTCCTTTACAGGTTTTACATAGGCCATACATAACGACAGGCATTACTCATGAAAGGTTCCAGATGTAATTATTTATCATCTGTAAAGTTAATCAACGTCAGACAAGAGAATGCCTCAAGGCCTGTTATCCAGAGAGAGCAACGCCTGCCTGCCCTACCTGCCTGTCTTCTCACAACAAAAGCTCCAACCAGAGGAATTAGCTGCAGGTAGTCGTATTTTTGGATCAGGAGCGTCACGCCATAGAATGTTAATACCGTGTAGAGCAGGAATACCTTTGCCAAAACCACAGGTGAAGTGTAGTTCACTGTGCAGTTTTATGTTGGATTCTTTTCAGGATCATAAATTGCTCCCAGTGGCAATTGGCTCTGGCTCCAGCAGATACTGTACCTTCTCACACCACAGATGCTGTCAGACATGCGAGATGAGACAGGATGTGGAATGGTGCCAGAGAGGATGGTGCATTACTGCCACCAACAGCGGGTGTGGTGAAATTACTTTTAGAATTAGACACTACTAGCTAGCTAGTAGCACAGACGACAGGGGCTAGTTACCAGTATCTTTGCTAGCTAGTTAGTTAAGCTACTAGCTAGCTAGCCAGTGTAGCAATTTTTTAAGGTGACAGGCAGTTAACGCACAAGCAACAGTGGTTGCTTGGTTGTTGTGATTTTTTGTATTAACATTATATATAAAAAATTATCAACTAAATTCATCCTGAACACATAGCTAGCTAGCTAGTGTAACAGTATAACTTTATGTCCGTCCCCTCGCCCCTGTTACACTAGCTCTCCCACTTCATATGTAAAGTAATTACTCTCCCAACGTCGACCACTACGATACTAACGTACTAATATAACACTCTGGATCAGAGCTAGTGCGCGTGCTGGTATGTGCGTAGCACCCCGAGACCTTGGAACACGTCACGAGTTCAGTTTTTTTTTTTTTTTTTTTTTTTAATGTATTCTATTCATAATACAAAAATCAACTTACATTGCTACATCAAACATGTCTAGCAAACCAAACACAGGTATTAACAATGCTCAAACATACAAAAAATATAAAAATAAAATACAAAAAATAAACAATTTAAGTGCAATTATATTCACTCTGAAAATATCTTATTATAATGATTCATGAAGATGTTATTCTTGTTGTTATTCACTAGGGTTAGTGTTTTAATAAGATAATAAAATTCAATCAGAAAAAATTGTAATTTTGGTATAGAATTTTGGAATTTTTGTTTGTGTATAAAGTATTTGGCAACAAGAATAAAAAATTAACAATCATTTCAGTGGTTTTGTTATCATTGCAATAGTAACATATTATATCTTTTATGTTAAAATTATAGGCAGTGTTCATAATGGTAAATAAGTACTTTGCAAGGTTTTCCCAAAATTCTGACACAAATTTACATTCAAAGAACAAGTGAGACAGATTCTCACCTTCTTTTTCACAGAAAACGCAGATATCATCAATAGCCACAAATTTGGAAATCATAGAGTTACATGGATATATCTTATGTAAAATTTTGAAGTGCACTTCCTTAACTTTGTTTGGTATACAGTATTTGTAAGGCCTTAACCATGCATTTTTCCAGACAATGTCAGGAATAAGCATGTTCCAGAAAAACTTTCCTCTCGGTGTAAGTTGGTTTTGTGAATGAAGAATTTGTCTTATATATTTATTACAACAAGATTTCTCAAGTAAGCCCATGCCTTCCAATCTGAGTTCTGGATAAACTTTGTGATCATTCCCAAAATTAAGATGACTTTTCATAAGTGTAGTTAGACCACTGGGAACGGCTTTGATCACAGAAATAAACTCTCTGAAAGGTATTGGAAACGCTTTCATTGTTATAAATTGTTCATATGTGAGAATATTACCCTTGTTGTCGAAAATATCTAGAACAAAGTCAATATTCCTCTCATGCCAGCTGGGGTAGAACAATGACTTATTCCTTACAGTAATGTCTGAATTATTCCACAAAAGAGCTTTATGAGGGGAAAAATTGTGCAGGAAACATATTTTCCAGGCCATTAAAGCTTGTTGGTGAAACCTAGCCAATTTAGCAGGTAATCTTTCAGGAATATAATTACATTTCAGTAAAAATCGAAGACCTCCCAATTTATTAAACACATTATTTGGAATGAAATACCATATTGAGTCAGTATCGAGCAAACATTTTTTCAGACAGTTTATCTTGAAAGTGTTATTTATGTCAACAAAATCCAATACGTCTATACCGCCTTCAGCTCTTTTGTTAGAAAGGACAGATTTTTTTTGTTTGTGAGACTTATTTTTCCAGATGAAGTCAAGAAAGGTCTTATTGATCTCTTTACAAGTAGCTGGATTTACATATAACGATAATGAGGGGTACACAAAACGAGACAGTCCCTCTGCCTTGGACAGAAGTACTCTCCCAAGTATAGAAAGATCTCTTTGTAGCCAATTATTAAATATATTTTTAGTTCTCTTAATTTTAGGAGAGAAATTCAAATGTTGTCTGACTAAGTGTTTTTTTGACAGATATATTCCTAAATATTTAACACAGTCCTTTACAGGAATATTTTCAATTTCTTTATCATCGGAGTCAAATAAACATAAGATTTCACATTTATAAACATTCAGCATTAATCCTGATGCAATAGAAAATGCCGTTATAGCATTAAGGGCATGTTCGACCTGGTCTTTGTCTCTTAAGAAAAGAGTAGTATCATCAGCCAGTTGGGAAATTTTTATTTATTTGTTAAAAATGGTTAAGCCATACAAATTTGCATCATTCAGAATATCTAGAGATTGAAGTTTCACAACCAAAATTAATAAAAATGAGGAAATTGGGCATCCCTGTCGTACACTTCTGTTGATACTAAATCTTTTGGAAGTATTAAGGTTAGTAGCACAGAACTATTTATATCTTTGTAAAACATGCGAATTACTTTAATAAAATGTTCACCAAATCCAAAAAGTTTAAGAGACCTAAAGAGAAATTAATGTTCAATTGTGTCAAAGGCTTTACAGAAGTCCAGAAATAGGACAACCGCATCTGAGTCAATTGCATCTGAATAATCTATAAGGTCCAAGACTAAACGAATGTTAGAGCTTATGTGACGGCCCTTCATAAATCCTGTTTGAGTCTCATTTATAATGGTATCTATTCCTTTCTTTAATCTTTTGGCATAAACCAGAGCAATCAATTTGTAATCAACATTTAATGAAGTAATTGGTCTCCAATTGTCAATGAGAGAAGGGTCTTTATCAGGCTTCGGAATCAATGAAATAAGGCCCTGTTTCATAGTGGAGACCATTTCCCCATTTTTAATGCAATCTTGAAACATATTGAAAATCGGGTCTTCTAGCAACTCCCAAAACTGTCTATAGAATTCAACTGACAGGCCATCAGGACCAGGTGATTTCCCTTTTTTCATTGAATTCAGAGCCTCTCTAATTTCTCCAATTGACACAGGTGAATCGCAAACTGAGTGGAAATCATCCTCAAGAGAGCTGTAAAAGTTTTCATAAAAGGAATTGACAAATGATGATATTGTAATGGGATCTTTGCATAAAACATCGTTAATTTTGAGTGCAGTTATAGATATTCTTTTGTAGTTTCTCTTTTCAAGTGCAAAAAAGTAACTAGTGTTTCTTTCCCCCTCTTCAATCCATTTTGCTCTTGACCTTACAAAGGCGCCCTTTGCCAGATCCGTGTAAGTCTGTTCTGATTCTAGTTGTAAAGACCTGAACACAGACTCCTCTTCTTCAGATAGATTATCTTTCTTTAGAAAACTGTCAAGCTTGTCCATCATCTCCTTTTCTCTATGGTTCTTTAATTGCATCAGCTCTTTGGCGCGTTTAATGGCTACAACTCTGACTTTATATTTGAAAAATTCCCATCTACTTCCATGACCCAAGTCTTTTCTTGCAAAAATATCTTTAGCTAATGATTTGATGTTTTCAATAAGATCAGTATCTTTAAGACGTGTATTGTTTAATTTCCAATACCCTCGAGTGCCTTTTGATATTTTAGTAGCTTGTAAATTCAGGGAAATTAAGTGATGATCAGAAAAGGGAGCCAACTGATGATCTACATCTATAACAAATTGTAACAAAAAAGGGGAAATTAGGAATAAATCTATTCTAGATTTACGTGACATAGTTTTGTTGGTCCAGGTATAACCTTTAGCATCCGGATTGAAATAACGCCAGGCATCCTCAACACAGAGATCTTTGCATAATGTAGTAATGCAATGTGGTCCCGTGTGGCTCAGTTGGTAGAGCATGGCGCTTGCAACGCCAGGGTTGTGGGTTCATTCCACACGGGGACCAGGATGAATATGTATGAACTTTCCAATTTGTAAGTCGCTCTGGATAAGAGCGTCTGCTAAATGACTTAAATGTAAATGTAATAATGTTACTATTTTGAGGGTTTTGACTCGTTCTAGGAGGAAAACGATCAACAGATGCATCAGGTGTTTCATTAAAATCCCCTGAAATAATTAGAAAAGCCTCTGAGTATTTGATGTTTAAATCCTGTACTTTCCTGGTAAATTGGGTAAAAAGGGTCTTATTAGGAGCATGTGAGTTATGTCCGTATACATTACAGATGATGAAAATAGCATTGTCAAGTTTAACAGTTACTATGACCCATCTGCCGTCTTGTGAAGATGTGGATTCTAGAATGTCACCTTTAAACTTGTGAATAAGTGTTAAAACACCAGCAGAATGATTTGATCCATGACTGAAATAGGCCATATCTCCCCATTGTGCTTTCCAAAATTTCAAATCACTTTCACCGGAATGAGTTTCACGAGTTCAGGTTGCGTGCGCACATACCGACCCGGTGGCGTCAGCACGCATCATCCGTACCCGGATGCTTCTCCCAGGTGGAGGTGTAATCTTGGTTTTCTCTCGCAACATTGAGTCTGATAAACGTATTGGAATGAAGTGTGCAGTAAATCACCCTTGCAAGCAAATATATATAATTTCGGGATTACGTTTCCGAGAGTAATTTAGCACACATTGTAACACTTGTGATGCGTCCCAAATGATGGTAAAACTTGGTGGTAAAACCTACAGTGTTGCTGTTTGCTTTGCCATTCTTTGTGTACATTGCTATGCAGGTGCCGATTAAGCTCTTTCTCTCTCTCTCTCGGTAGCTCCACAGCAAATGTATTCAAAATGCTGTAATTACGGCAAGGGTTCAATCTGTATACTGAGAGCCAGGACAATTACTGGAACTTCTGTACTGTTTGCCGTAGAGCTGCTCGTTATAAAGAATTACTTGAAATACTAGATACACACCCTGCATTGACAGGAGCAACTATTAACTGAAGTGTAATGAATTAATTATCTTTACTTTCGACTCCTGTGTGCTGCATTATTCATACTACAAGTGGATAACCTCGTCCTCAGGCTCAATTGCGACTGAGAGAGAGAGACAGTAGTTGGCTCGTTGGACCAGATTAGTAGGTAGATGATACATGCAGGAATGATATCAATATCAGGTTAATTACAAAGATGAATCACAGTGCATGCTAAATCTGCTATGTCACCACCTGTTATGAAAGTCAGTAACCTATTAATTAGGGCAAAGTTGAGCACCTGTTATAATACCAAATGGGGGGATCAACATGCTCTGTTATGACCTCACGAAGTACAGTCTCACCTAAAGAGCTGGTGACAATCAGGACTTCTTCATGCTTCTTCTCATTGATTTCTCACAGTTACCAATCGATAAATGTCCACAAAACAGCAGTAGTTAAACAATGCAGCAACAGCAATTGTGCCATCTGCGCCAAAGTACCAGGCCGGAGAGGATGCAATATTGACCCAAGACATACCTAGGGTGCGTCCCAAACGGCACCCTGTTCCCTATATAGTGCACTACTTTTGACCAAAGCCCTATTGAGCCCTGGGAATAGGGTGCTGGGCTCCATTTCCAAGTAGTGACCTATATACGGAATGGGGTACCTTTGGAACACAGCCCTAGGCTTTTAATCGGGGCATGGACGGGGCACAAGCTCAGAGCCTCCTCTATCACGCTGCCAACGGCAGGCGGCCCGGGACAACAACACTAAGAACCATGGGTAGTTGTTATGACAGGACTACTGCCAAGTGATAAACTAGTGGGTTAGACTCATTGTGTACTCTGCTGCTCAGGGTTCGTTCTTTCTCTCCTCCGTGTTCTTTTGTGTTAGTGGCCTTTCATTGTTTTGGTTTATGCCAAGGACTGTGTCCCAAATTGCACCCTATTCCCTATATAGTGCCATATGGGCCCTGGTCAATGTAGTGCACTATATAGGGAATATGGTGCCATTTGGAATACACATAAAGTGATTGTTAATGGTAGGGTTTGAATTCACAGCCCTGGCCAGGTGGTGTTGCCCTTCCATTGTCCCACAAACAAGTTGTGGTTTGATCTGACATTATTCATGATTTAGTAAGTGATAACAACTATTATTGCTGTCGGTGCCTCACTAGAATTTCTGCGTATACAGTCAGTAGTTCCTGGCAGCATTCAGGCAGTATTTTGGGATTATCATGTTAATTTCGTGACTCATCTTTTGTGCCAACATTGTGAAAAAGAAACATGGTGAAACTGGAACATTATCTTACCATAAATCAAACAATCTTCACATTTTAGTCAACACTTATCCAGAGCAACTAGGGGTTAGTGCCCTGCTTAAGGGCTACCTGCTGCCGTATTTGACATTTCATCTCAGCCAATCAAATTACTTTGTCTGGTGATCCATTTAGGCCTGTATCAGTGGAATACTATATTAAAGAGGAATTTGTCACGGACTACGAAATAGACCCACTGAGAAATGTGTCAGTTCCTCAGATTAATTCCGATATTGGAGCAGAGATAGCTGTTAAATTTGGAGCAGAAAGGTTGAGAGACGTAGCAAGAGCAAGAGAATGTCAATGAGGTAAATCATTAGATAGATTGAAAATTAATAGGGTAGGCCTAATAATAAGTTTGGTCCTGTAACACTCAATGAGATTGGGTTCAGAGGAAGGTCACAAGTTTGTGACACTCAGATCCAGAGGGAGCCAGGGAAAGGAAATATGGGAGTAACAACAATACGGGTGCTGGGTTGGAAATGGGATCTATAAATACTGGATCCTTCCAGGAATGATGGGTGTGTTGACATGTATGCACTGCTACAAAGAAGATGCACCCGGGATGTAAACATCAAACCGCTTTGATCTGATTTGTGCAGGCCTAGGTCAAAGATGTAAGCTCTGCAGGCCTTTTACTACAGGTCTGTACAAAGAAGTGCAAAGCCCAGAAAGGGTTTAGCTAGTTTTCTATGGATGAATATTTTGTTGACTACAGCTTATGAAGATTGTATCCTTGGTGATGTTCTGTAGATGATATGCTACTTACTGCCTCTGAAGCTCAAGGATCTTTGTATGGGAAACTGGTGTTTAGTTGCCTAAAGATTAACAATACGTTGACGACAGCCATGAAAAACATGCTTAACATTAGATTTTTTCCCATGGTGATGTTCTATTTAGGTCTATTGATGTACTATTGCCTCCACGCTTCAAGCATCCTTGTGTGGAAAACTAGAGTTCTGGCACAGAATGATAGTTCTGATCCTGTCACGCAAAGAGAAGGCCCCTGGGCACTCCGGTGACCCTGTGTCTCAATGACAGGTGATACACACACACCTACCTACTACTAATAAACACTGGAGTGATGCCAGTTGGCGTGCTGAGTAAGTGATCAGAATTGGTGCCGCACACTTTTGGATGAACCTCTGGATGTTGTTGTTGTGGAGCAGACCTACCTATCCCGGGAGGAATGCACTAATCCTAATCCTTATTCTCCTCCGATGAGTCACCCTCTATCCCTCAGCAAATCGATTGGAAAACTCAATGAGCATTAACATTTGGTTTTGAAATCACATTTAGAATCCATGCCTATTATTCATCATTTCCATCAGAGCCGATTAAAGAAAGAGGCTTTAAATAGCTTCACCTGTGGCTCACCTTTCATCTAACTTCTGGTTTCTCTACCCTTGGTTTTTCAGTGGGATCCGGTGCTGCATACAACACACTCTTGGGCTACATAGGGTGCAGCGATGATCCTTAATGCACTAGAACTGACCCATTAACCTTCAGACAAGGCTAACTTTAACAGAAGTTCCACAACCCATGTCGGTGGGGGCTTACACTTTTGGAACGTTTCTATTGGTTCCATTTCAAGAGGCCAATCAGGCACAGCTACTGTGTGGTATTGGATTTTTTTTAGATTGTGTTTATTTTAATTGTTTTATTTAATGCTTCTAGGTCACACATTACTTACAGGTTTCAGATGATAAAGGTAACAACATAAATGTACATTCAGACAAACAAGCAGCATATCACACTGCAATACAATTGTCAAAAGAGTTCAATATAGAGTACAAACAATAACTTGTACTCAAATACTATTTGAACCCAGGTATGTCAGGCACTAACAATACTAATGGGGGGTGACCCATCCAAAACAAATGGAAACTATACTTCAAACCTGGTAGGAAACCCCTGTGTATTTCTCCACACCTGGTAGACACGGTTTCATATTAGGAAACTATTATGATGACATTAGAGGACATAGTGTCTACTCATTAGCTTTGCTGGGGTGGCTTTGTTTTTTTCTCACTCACACTCACACACTCACTCTCTCACTCTCTCACTCTCTCACTCTCACTCACACTCACACTCACACTCACACTCACACTCACACAGACACACACAGACACAGACACAGACAATTTATCCCCCTCCCTCTCTCTCTCTGGGTGATACCTGAGAAGGATTAATGGTATTTTCCAAATGAGAGGTTACACATTCCTGGCTGTGTTTTTTTCAGGGCGGTGCAGCTTTTTCAAACCTAGCTGCCAGTCTCAACCTAAGGCCCCCGTTCCCCCACTTGACACTGCATACCACGCTCACAGACACACAGAAAACAAAAAAAGACGACATGTTTCATTTGGTTCTTCTGGGCTTCACTATTTCACTCTCCTCTAACATGAATACCTCCAGTTTCAAATCCTTGTGTCATTTCATTTATTTTTACATTTGTCGTCAATTGTATGATTCAAACGGTTATAAGGCTCAAACCATTTTATGTAATACATAACTGTAATTCCTCCATGTACAGTAAAAGTCTATTAAGATAATCCCACTGTGCATGCATGTATTGTAACAGGTACGTTTGAATCTCCCCACACTGGCTTCAGGGAAGCTATCTGGCTGCAGAACCAAAACAATATTGTCTGCACTTGCACTATGTAGTTGTACGTTGAATCAAAGTCCCAAAATAAAGAGCGCACTTTGTCAACAGCATATGGGTCAAATGATGAATAAGTATCTGTCTCAGTCACACAACTAACCCAAACAACTAACAGGAACACCATAACCCTAAAGAACTTGCAAATTAAGGTAATTTGTGGCGTTGCATTATACAGAATCACTATGTGTATGTCTGAATGTATAGGCGAGTACATAAGTGAGGGCATATTACTTCATTTGAGCCTTTCTAACACTTTGAAGGTTTGGAGATAAAGAGCAGAGAGGACAGTGGGGCAAAAAAGTATTTAGTCAGCCACTAATTGTGCAAGTTCTCCCACTTACAAAGATGAGAGAGGCCTGTAATTTTCATCATAGGTACACTTCAACTATGACAGACAAAATTAGATTTTTTTTCTCCAGAAAATCACATTGTAGGATTTTTAATGAAATTATTTGCAAATTATGGTGGAAAATAAGTATTTGGTCACCTACAAATAAGCAAGATTTCTGGCTCTCACAGACCTGTAACTTCTTCTTTAAGAGGCTCCTCTGTCCTCCACTCGTTACCTGTATTAATGGCACCTGTTTGAACTTGTTATCAGTATAAAAGACACCTGTCCACAACCTCAAACAGTCACACTCCAAACTCCACTATGGCCAAGACCAAAGAGCTGTCAAAGGACACCAGAAACAAAATTGTAGACCTGCACCAGGCTGGGAACACTGAATCTGCAATAGGTAAGCAGCTTGGTTTGATGAAATCAACTGTGGGAGCAATTATTAGGAAATGGAAGACATACAAGACCACTGATAATCTCCCTCGATCTGGGGCTCCACGCAAGATCTCACCCCGTGGGGTCAAAATGATCACAAGAACGGTGAGCAAAAATCCCAGAACCACACGGGGGGACCTAGTGAATGACCTGCAGAGAGCTGGGACCAAAGTAACAAAGCCTACCATCAGTAACACACTACGCCGCCAGGGACTCAAATCCTGCAGTGCCAGACGTGTCCCCCTGCTTAAGCCAGTACATGTCCAGGCCCGTCTGAAGTTTGCTAGAGAGCATTTGGATGATCCAGAAGAAGATTGGGAGAATGTCAGATGAAACCAAAATAGAACTTTTTGGTAAAAACTCAACTCGTCGTGTTTGGAGGACAAAGAATGCTGAGTTGCATCCAAAGAACACCATACCTACTGTGAAGCATGGGGGTGGAAACATCATGCTTTGGGGCTGTTTTTCTTCAAAGGGACCAGGACGACTGATCCGTGTAAAGGAAAGAATGAATGGGGCCATGTATCGTGAGATTTTGAGTGAAAACCTCCTTCCATCATCAAGGGCATTGAAGATGAAACGTGGCTGGGTCTTTCAGCATGACAATGATCCCAAACACACCGCCCGGGCAACGAAGGAGTGGCTTCGTAAGAAACATTTCAAGGTCCTGGAGTGGCTTAGCCAGTCTCCAGATCTCAACCCCATAGAAAATCTTTGGAGGGAGTTGAAAGTCCGTGTTGCCCAGCAACAGCCCCAAAACATCACTGCTCTAGAGGAGATCTGCATGGAGGAATGGGCCAAAATCCCAGCAACAGTGTGTGAAAACCTTGTGAAGACTTACAGAAAACATTTGACCTCTGTCATTGCCAACAAAAGGTATATAACAAAGTATTGAGATGAACTTTTGTTATTGACCAAATACTTATTTTCCACCATAATTTGCAAATAAATTCATAAAAAATCCTACAATGTGATTTTCTGGAATTTTTTTCTAATTTTGTCTGTCATAGTTGAAGTGTATCTATGATGAAAATTACAGGCCTCTCTCATCTTTTTAAGTGGGAGAACTTGCACAATTGGTGGCTGACTAAAAACTTTTTTGCCCCACTGTACATGAGAGAGAGAGAAGGAACTGGAGGCTTTCCTTCCCTCTCTCCACCAGCCTGTTAGTGTTTGGCTGTGAAATTAAGCGGAAAACGACAGTATGGCCACCTGTTTTCTTTGTTCCGGGGGTCTGACTGATAGAAAGGAAGAAGGCCTCCAGAGCACATACACACAAAGTTCTCTCTCCCTCACCCCTCTCACTGCTGCTTTCAAGTGCAGGCCATGTACCTACCTGCTCCATTCAGGGTCCCTGAACAAGCCTTTTATGAGGGGGGCTATTTAGGATGCCATTCATGAAATGGTGACCTTCCTTCTGGGGGGGGGGGGGGGGGTCCTTGGCTGTATCCAAAATGACACCCTATTGCTTATATAGGAAATAGGGTGTCATTTGGGACACAACCATAGCCTCTGTAGGACCGGGAAGAGATGACCTGCTGGGTATGAAAGGTGTGTGTGGGGTCAGGATGACACCCTGCCAGTACTGTGGAAAGACAATGGACATTATAACTGGAGAGGACCCAAAACCGGTCTCTGCAAGAGGCCTACAACACATAGAAACAGGTCACTTCCTTATTCCTTTCAGCTTCTAGCAGAGCAGAGGGCCTCTACAGTGCATCTCCAGCAGACTCTGTTCTAGGCGAGGTACAGGAAAGACACATAGAAATTCTGAGGACATGGGAGAGATTCAGCAACTTTACTTCTCTAGTAATTCACAGTACTTCTGACTGTGTTCCTGTGTGGGAAAAGGTTAAGTCACAATCATTGACTACAGTTAAACTAGACCCAGAGTATGTAGATCAAGGTATTTCCTCTTTGCACTGTTTTGGTTAAAGAGGGATTATTGAGTGATTCAGAGGAGGACATGAGTGGTCAATTACTGAAACATCACACAGTGGAGGAGAATAGGCCTATCTTTTGTCAAAGTGTTGGGTTGTGTCAGGGTTAAATAAAATTGCAAACAATCACAGTTACCTGCAGATATGGTTAGAATAGCCTATAACTTAGTTTATTTGTCCAGGAATATTGAACTAATCTGATTCCTTGTAAATGGCTATAGCTAATTATCAAGTAATGAGAGGTAGTAGGTAAAGGTATGATGTTGTCATGAGCAGCACTGCAGATATTAAGATTAGAGAGATGCAAGACTTCACAGTCACACATGCTATCTGCGCATGTGCACGGGTTTGGTTCACGCTGTTATATAGTGGTAGCCACAGGACCAACGTGGGCATTTCCTCTCTCGTGTGAGCATGCTTTTGCCGTGTGAGCTCAAGGTTTCTCCATAATATCTGGCATGTTCACCCGAGAGCGGGAACTGCTGGATCTGGCCTACTTATTGCCTCCTCCGGCTAGCCCCACTGTTCCTGACAGAAAAATTGCCAGTGAGATGTCTCACCCTGGGGCAACCCCTCTCTACGGTGGGGGTAATAACTAGACCAGAGTGGCCCTGCCCCAATCCCCAAAAAATGAGGGAGTGAGGTGTCTCGCTTTCTCTACCGTCTCGGGTTTAGCCTTGCGCTTCAATGCTCATAGTTGTTGCGGAAATTGACCCACCAAGCTGTTTACTTTCTGCATCTGTGTCATATCACTGAGTCTACCTTTACTAGCTATTCTTGTATAGCTACACCAGAGGAGGCTGGTAGTGGGAGGACGGCTCATAATAATTAATTAATTAATTATCATTTGTTCCAGCCATTACGATGAGCCCATCCTCCCCATTTAAAGTGCCACCAGCCACCTCTGAGCGACACGTAATGCACCAGAACACAGTGACTCACAGGAAGATGAGGACCAGAGACTGCACTGTCATTAAATAAACCCTCTGTCTGTGCGCTTTGTCCAAGCACATAAACTGGAAGAAAAAACAAATAAGCAAAACATGCAAAACGTTGGTACTAATCTACTTCTATGGATTCATTTAACATCTTATTTGTACATTTTCTAAATAATTCAAGATTGTTCATGTATAAATATTAATTGTTGTGAATTACATTTTTGGGGATGCAATCTAAAATGTTGTGGTGTAGGCCTACACATAGGTGCATTACTGATGTCATAGTTATAGTATATTTCTGGGAAACCATTAATAGGTTAATGTAGCCCTTATCTGATCTGTTTGACTTACTTACTTAGTCTTCTTCTTACCTATGTGGAACATAAGGCCTCCCCCCACGTGTTGTTTGGGATGGGAGAAATGGTAGGTTTTCACGCCAGTAGGGTTTAATATTATGGTACTGGCTGCTCACTAACATTCTGACCAGACTGCACACATGCGTGTGTTTGCATGCGCCATCGCGCCCATGTTGATTTTGTCCCCCCCACACCAGATGCGATCAGGTCACGCAGGTTAAATATCAAAACAAACTCTGAATCAATTATTTTATTTTGGGGCCAGGTCGAAAAGCATTCAACATTTATGGCAATTAAGCTAGCTAGTTTGCTGTTGCTAGCTATTTTGTCCTGGGATATAAACATTGGATTGTTATTTTACCTGAAATGCACAAGGTCGTCTACTCTGACAATCAATCCACAGATAAAACGGTAAATTGAATTTGTTTCTCGTCATCTCTCCTCCTTCCTTCAGGCTTCTTTTTCTTCTTTGGACTTTATATGGCAGTTGGCAACCAACTTTACAGCATTACTACAACCGACTGGAGTGTGGACCTCAGTTCATCTTTCAATCACCCACGTGGGTATATGCTAATAAAAACCAATGAGGAGATTTGAGAGGCAGGACTTGTAGTGCTATGAACATCACAAATAGAACCAAGTTCTATTTTAGCACCCAGCTACGCAGATGCTCGCTGGCGTGCGCGAGCATTGTAAGTGCAATGATTGAACAACATGTATGTGTACATTTATTTTGCAACGCGACGCGAGCGACGCGAGCGGTGTGTTCAGCATGTAAGGCGCTGGAGAATAACAAATACTCCTTAAAAAAGGATTGAAATACATGTTTGATACAGTATGTTATGTCATGCTGCTACTGTTACTGTGCATACAGTACATATTTTGTTTATTTACATGTTTCATAAAAACCCAAACATTAGGGTCAGCGTGTCTCAAGTCAATTCCATGTTATACTAACATATTAAGGACTTTATGATTAATTGACAAGTGTGCTAGCTCTGGAACAGATCAAACACATGGAATGGCTGGGGGTCCCCGAGGAGAGGTTTGAGAACCCCTGGGTTAGGTTACTGGGTCTGGCCTTCCTATATCAAGGACTCTAGTGACATCGTAAATCGAGTAAATGACAAATCAGTGATTTGTTCTGATCTGAAACACCTGAAAAACAGTGGCAATTGTTAGTGCATGGACTATCCTGGCTAAACACACATTCAACAGGTACAAATGGGGCGTCACAGAATGAGCGTAAACATTTGACCATACTGACTCAATCTGGTTCATGTTTAGTTGAACAAATAAAACAATGTCCCCTTCATCCTTTACCACGTCAAAATGTAGGTCTCTACATGCGTTCAATTGTTTTACAGGGCCGAAGCTTGCTGCCATCGTGTGTGGCGGCCATATTTCTCTGGGTGAAATATGAAGGCTGGGCCATACGGACACAAAACAAGGGGGAGAAGGAAAAGAATGACCTCATCGGCCACCGTCCCTCCCCTCTGTCTCCCTCTGAGCCCTGAGGAATGCGTCCCAAATGGCAACCGATTCCCTATATAGTGCACTACATTTGACCAGGACCCCCTATGAAGTGCACTATATAGTGCACTACATGTGACCAGAACCCCCGTGGCCCTGGTCAAAAATAGTCAACAAATGGTTCACCACCCAAAGGACATCCAGCCAACTTGACACAAGTGTGGGAAGAATTGGAGTAAAAATGGGCCAGCATCCCTGTGAACACTTTCAACACCTTGTAGAGTCCATTCCCCGATGAATTGAGGCTGTTCCGAGGGCAAAAGGGGGTGAAACTCAACATTAGGAAGGTGTTGTATACACATGTAGAGGCATGTGTGGAGAGTATGTTGGCCATGTCTACACAACATCCTTTCTTACATCAGCTCATATTTGTTTGAGATATCCTGACCACATGAATGCACTACTAGACATCAATCTGCCAGCCCGTGCCAGCTCTTTACAAATACATTTCAATATAAACACTTTTTTTCCATTCCATAGCCAGAATGATACAATATGCATTATGAAGATGGCATTTTTGTGTTTTTCAATGTGAATTTGCTTGGAAGCTGATGGTATTAATTTGATTAATATTTTACAAACAATACAAACAATTCGGGCCCTGTAGCTCAGTTGGTAGAGCATGGTGCTTGCAACGCCAAGATAGTGTGTTTGATTCCCGGGACCATCCATACATAAAACATTTATCCATGCATAACTGTAAGTTTCTTTGGATACGTCTGCTAAATGACATATATTACTGCATTGTACAGTGCATTCGGAAAGTATTCAGACCTCTTGACTTTTTCCACATTTTGTTACGTTACAGCCTTATTCTAAAATTGACTAAATAAAAGAAATCTATACACAATACCCCATAATGACAAAGTGAAAACAGAAATACTATATTTACATAAGTATTCAGACCCTTTGCTATGAGACTCGAAATTAAGCTCAGGTGCACACTGTTTCCATTGATCATCCTTGAGATGTTTCTACAACTTAATTGGAGTCCACCTGTGGTAAATTCAATTGATTAGACATGATTTGGAAATGAACACACCTGTCTATATAAGGTCCCACAGTTGAAAGTGCATGTCGGAGCAAAAACCAAGCCCTGAGGTCGAAGGAATTGTCCATAGAGAATCAAGATAGGATTGTGTCATGGCACAGATCTGGGGAAGGGTACCAAAACATTTCTGCAGCATTGAAGGTCCCCAAGAACACAGTTGCCTCCATCATTCTTAAATGGAAGAAGTTTTGAACCAGCAAGACTCTTCGGAGAGCTGGCCGCCCGGCCAAACTGAGCAATCGGGGGAGAAGGGCCTGGGTCAGGAAAGTGACCAAGAACCCAATGGCCACTGTGACAGAGCTCTAGAGTTCCTCTGTGGAGATGGGAGAACCTTCCAGAAGGACAACCATCTCTGCAGCGCTCCACCAATCAGGACTTCATGGTAGAGTGGCCAGATGGAAGCCACTCCTCAATAAAAGTCACATGAGAGCCCGCTTGGAGTTTGCCTAAAGGCACCTAAAGACTCTTAGACCATGAAAAACAAGATTCTCTGGTCTGATGAAACCAAAATGTAACACTTTGGCATGATTTTCAAGCGTCACATCTGGAGGAAACCTGGCACGATCCCTACGGTGAAGCATGGTGGTGGCAGCATCATGCTGTGAGGATGTTATTCAGTGGCAGGGACTGGGAGACTAGTCAAGATCGAGGCAAGATGAACGGAGCAAAGTAAGAGAGATCCTGAGCCTGCCTGCCTGCCGTCCTGTGCCTCTGCCACTACTCTGGATTATCGACCCCTGCCCGCCTTGACCTGTCGTTTGCCTTCCCCGTTGCTGTAATACTTCAACACAGTCTTCATTTGAGTCTTACCTGAAACGTGATCGTATGAACTGGCCCTGACTGACCCAGCAGACTTGGACCAGCTCCGCAACACCATCTCCTCCCAAGGAGCCATCTTTAGTAGACACGAGGAGTTGCTTCGCGGTCTGATGGAAGGGTTCCAGGACCGAATGTCACGACCTAGCATTGTTCGCATTGCGGGAACAATTCCATGGGTTGCCTACCAGGCAGCCTACCATGACGGTAACCTCCCAGCCCCTCAGTAACCCGGCTGGTAGCAGCGCTATCACCCCGGTTCCCCGGGAACCCCGCTAACTACCCCCGGAGCGCTACGATGGAGATTTCAAAACCTGCCGGGCCTTTCTCTCCTAGTGCTCCCTCGTTTTCGAGCGGCAGCCTTCTTCGTTCCCCTCGGACTGCTCGAAGACAGCGTACATTATTACGCTGATGTCCGGGAGGGCACTCGCCTGGGCCACGGCAGTGTGGGAGCAACAATCTGCCATCTGTCTCAGTCTGGAGGTGAGGTGAGGAAGGTGAGAAAGGCTTTCGAGGCTCGGTGTCCGGGAGAGAGGCTGCCCGGAAGTTGGTCCAGCTTCGGCAGGACTCCCTCAGTGTGGAAGACTATGCAGTGGATTTCCTTACACTAGCAGTGGAGGGTGCCTGGAACCTGGAAGCGCTGTTCGACATGTTCCTGCACAGATTATTGGAGGAAGTAAAGGACGATCTTGCAGCCCAGGAACTACCGACGGATCTCGACTCACTCATCTCTTTAACCATCTGGATCGATGGTCGGCTACGGGAACGTAGGAGGGAGAAGAGATCTAATTGCGATCCCAATCGCTCACTCAAGGATCCCACCTTGCATCTGACGAACTCCGGAAGTCCCCGAGAGGATTTGAGTTTACCCGGGTTCCTCCATGAGCCTCCGAAGATTGCCAATTTGCCTCTTCCAGAGCCGATGCAGTTTGGCAGGGCTAGGTCTCCAGCCGAATGCATACGCAGACTTAACAACCAGAGTTGTCTGTATTGAGGTACTGCCAGTTATTAGGTGTCTACCTGTCTCTTCAAGCGACCTAGATCATTGGTAGGAATGAGTACTCTGCTGGGTCCTAAGGATAATTTTGCTTCTCCCCCTACTCGCCCCCCTCTCCATGCCACCCTGCGGTGGGGCGACCAGTCCAAGTCTCTCCAGATACTCATCAACAAAAACAGTTGTTGATGACCTCACAAGGATAGCAACAACAGACTATACATTTAGAATGAATTCAGTCACATTTTCGCTCATCCAACTACTGAGGTAACCCTTAATATGGGTCTTATACATGTGATGTAGCCTATTTGATGTGTGTATGTATATATGTGTAATGTGCTGTACATCAAATCAATTGCATGTGCTCTATTGCTCTCAATTTGCTCTCAATTGATAGAAAAAGTACACCAAATGAAAGATCTGTGCAGCCCCTCTGAATGATTGTCTCAACCTAAAGTGGCCCCCTTACAAGCTGCCCCTCTGAATGATTGTCTCAACCCAAAGTGGCCCCCTTACAAGCAGCCCCTCTGAATGATTGTCTCAACCCAAAGTGGCCCCCTTACAACCAGCCCCTCTGAATGATTGTCTCAACCCAAAGTGGCCCCCTTACAAGCTGCCCCTCTGAATGATTGTCTCAACCCAAAGTGGCCCCCTTACAAGCAGCCCCTCTGAATGATTGTCTCAACCCAAAGTGGCCCCCTTACAAGCTGCCCCTCTGAATGATTGTCTCAACCCAAAGTGGCCCCCTTACAAGCAGCCCCTCTGAATGATTGTCTCAACCCAAAGTGGCTCCTTACAAAGAACAGTGAGTAACGCTGTTGTAGCACATCAACCCGTTCTCTGCAAAAACTGCTTTGATGTTTGCAGAGAACGACAGGGTGTTGTCCAGGATCATGGTAAGGTTCTTTGCACTCTAGGAGGGGGACACCGTGGAGTTAACAACTGTGATGGATAGGTCTTGGAGCAGACAGGCCTTCCCCGGGAGGAAGATCAGCTCTGTCTTGTTGAGGTTGAGCTTGAGGTGGTGGGCCAACATCCAAGCTGAGATTTCTGCCAGGCACGCAGAGATGCGTGTTGCCACCTGGGTGCCAGAAGGGGGGAAGGAGAAAAGAAGTTGAGTGTCACCCGCATAGCAATGATATGAGAGACCATATGAGGATATGATGGAGCCGAGTGACTCGATGTATAGAGAGAAGAGGAAAGGGCCTAGAACCAAGCCCTGGGGGACACCAGTAGTAAGAGTACATGGTGCAGACACAGATGCTCTCCACGTCGCCTGGTAGGAGTGGCATGCCATGTTGGATGCACACGAGTGTGTAAAGCCTGAGACGCCCAGCCCTGAGAGGGTGGAGAGTAGGATCTGATGGTTCAGGGTGTCAAAGGCAGGGGATAGATCTAGGAGGATGAGAACAGAGGAGATAGAGCAGTGCGGAGAGCCTCTGTGACACTGCATCTCCTTAGTCAAACACTTGATATTGACGTGTTGGTCACTGCAATGCAGACATCCCTTTAGTGCTCACTTGCCAAAAAGCACAATGGAGAGGATACAGATTGTGATTATCTGTGATATGAGGAAGGCTCATAGACAACTCTCTCTCTCTCTCGCTCTCTCTCTCTACTACTTATCTGTCTCTTTCTACTACTTATCTGTCTCTCTCTACTACTTATCTGTTATCGATCTTCACCAACACATTGCTTGGAACACTTTGCTGAATGATAAAAAAGTAGCTTTGCGACCAAGAGAAAAATAAACCATGGTACGATTTATATTTGCTAGTCTTAAGTAAGAATTTTATGTTTAAAACAATGATAATTTCCCTTTGTACATAGGCGCAATTCCAGCAGAATCAAAACAAGCATTTTTCAAAGCAACATTTCAAGGAATGGCGACACGATCAGAAGTATGGCTTCACCTGAGTGATGTGTGTTGTTCCTGGAGCAGCGGAGTATGAAAGATGGCAGATGATGTGAGAGTTATAGGGGCAATCTGCCGTTCAAACAACAACAAAGCAGACACCCTGTCACTCTTTTTATTAACAGCTGAGGGATGGGGCTGGACAACTGTAACCACCCTCAAATTCATAGACAGGGCTATAGATGCAAGCACTGACCATCCATGAGATTAAAATTATAGTTCTAACCATGATTTGAGGCAATATATTGTTTTTTTATAATACATATATTTTTACAAAAAAATATTGGAGTAAAACAAGCTTACATGTTGGTTTCTGATGGGGTACTGTAGTTGAACAATGCTCATAGGATATTTATAAATTATATTATTCTAGAATCAATCACAGATTGCTCCTTTAGGGCTATACGCAAACAGGTAAGAGGTTTCACTCACACCCCCACACCTCGATGAGAAAGAAAACAAAACCCAATCAACTTTACATTACTAAAGACGTTAGGAAGTCAAGACATTGTGAAACACTTTTTTTTAGTTCACCCCATAAAGAATAATCACAATGAATTGATTAACATAATTTTCTGGTATCATTGGCGATGGCAGGGAAGTAACACATTTTGCCTAACAGACTCATTGCCGTGAAATGGTTTGTCTCTTGCTTTCTTCAGTGGAATTAATCAGTGGACTGAGGCCACCAAAGCAACAAACTGAACCACCCAGAGAGGAACACTCCCCCCTCTCTGCCGCTAAAATAGTTAGACTCATCCTATTGTGTTATAGGCTACCCTTTCCCCTGGTAGGCACTGAACCAGAAATGTGTATCTTTAAGAGGGAAGAACGGCACAGACAACAGATACAAAGAGAGCAGAGCGAGAGAGTGGACAACGGAGGTCTATTCAGTGAAGGTGTCCCAGTATTAAGTGACACCATGGAGGTGAAGCTTAAGGTTCAGTGGAGATCCAGTGGGCTGGCCAGGTCTGTCTATGTAATGAATAAATAGAGCCCGCACACTCATCAGCTGCCCCATGTACCTTTATTAATAAACACACAACATTTCCATCCTCCCAGGATCTTCGTCAGGTCATTTCACCAAAAGTGTACCACACCTTATTTATAGACAGAAGACAAGCACCAATTAGGGCGGTCCGTACATATATAAGTTGAGAAAGGCAACACAAAAAAATATATATTATTATTATTATTATTATTATTCAAATATTATAATTGTATAACTATTCGTATCAGGTAGGCAAAACACGTCTGTCTTTGGTCATGATTCATCCTATGTAAACAGTACAAACAACAGACATTTGACCCTATTCACTTTGTAGTGCACTACTTTTGGTCAGAGGCTCTAGAAGGAGGCGTAGTGGAAATCTGGTGGGCGGTGGGCAGGTCTCTCCTCATCTGTGTGAACAGCACAGATCACAGACCTTGTCTGTGTCTGAAATGGCAACCTATTCCCTATGTAGTCTGTGTCTGAAATGGCAACCTATTCCCTATGTAGTCTGTGTCTGAAATGGCAACCTATTCCCTATGTAGTCTGTGTCTGAAATGGCAACCTATTCCCTATGTAGTCTGTGTCTGAAATGGCAACCTATTCCCTATGTAGTCTGTGTCTGAAATGGCAACCTATTCCCTATGTAGTCTGTGTCTGAAATGGCAACCTATTCCCTATGTAGTCTGTGTCTGAAATGGCAACCTATTCCCTATGTAGTGCACTACTTTGGCAAAAAGTAGCACAGTATTAAGGGAATAGGATGTCATTGCTTGCAGGCACAGCCCTGAATAGATTCATCATTAACTTTCCACATGTTTAGCTACACCTGTATATCCATTCCATTCCACTCCATTCCATTCCAAGAAGACCACACAGAATCCTTTTAGAACGTAAAGCTCTTTATCCTTGGATGCCATGGCAAATAATGGAAAACAATAGATAGCAAGCACAGTACTTATGAGTCTGTCTAATTCATCTCAAAGTGTTCCTTTATTTAGACATATTATTTGACTGCCTGAATAGGAGGCTGATGTCGAGCTTAGTGTAATAAAGTGAAACACTTATTGTATTCGTCCCAAATGGCACCCCATTCCCTATATAGTGCACTATTTTGACCAGGGCTAATAAGGCTCTGATCAAAAGTAGTGCACAATGTAGGGAATATGGTGCCATTTGGAACAGAATCTTGTGGTTGCCAACCACTCTGTTGACTCTTCTGTTATTTAGCTACCAGGTGGCAATGCTAAAATTCTGCACACACACACACACACACACACACACACACACACACACACACACACACACACACACACACACACACACACACACACACACACACACACACACACACACACACACACACACACACACACTATATTAATTTCAACAACCCACACTGAAATTCTGTTTTTGATATGTGGGTTTGTTTTCACAGTAGGGTCATATGTATAGTCCGACACATCCTAATCGTGTCCTATTGACGCTCACTGAAAAGAGCATTACACATGATTACTCAATTTGGATATTTGTTATTTTTGTCGATGCCTGCAGGTCCGTGAAAACATCTTTATCCACTTTCTTCATCTCACTATGATAGTGGTGTCACCGTCTCTCTCTTCCCTGGAGTTACATGGTTAACGAGCTTTGGCGAAGCCTGGCTAAGCGTGAAATATTTTGGCAAAGGGCCGCCTTGTCTATGTGTGTGTGTGTGTGTGTGTGTGTGTGTGTGTGTGTGTGTGTGTGTGTGTGTGTGTGTGTGTGTGTGTGTGTGTGTGTGTGTGTGTGTGTGTGTGTGTGTGTGTGTGTGTGTGTGTGTGTGTGTCTGTGGAATTAGTTTTCTTACTACTCCTTCCTCTGAGCACCCAGGGAGACCCACAGCAATGACACCATGGATCAAAGACTGTGCCTGAAGATCACAAAGGTCACAAAGGTCACAAAGGGCGATTAAAAGGCAATAAAGTTAGCGATACAAACGGTAGATATAGTAGCATGAATTACATTTTCTTTAAGCTAATTGTTAATTGATCACATTTCCAAAGGGCACCTTTACAATCTACATCTCAAGCGATCCGATGACGTACCAGGGGCGATTGTAACGTGTACGCTGGGAGTCGGGAAGCAAGTTCAGGGAGTGACTTTTAATAATAAATAACAGAAGGAACAAAACAAGAAACACGAGTAGCGTACAGACATGAAACAACGGAACAGAAACAATAACGCCTAGGGAAAGTACCAAAGGGAGTGACATATATAGGGAAGGTAATCAGGCAGGTGATGGAGTCCAGGTGAGTGTGATGAGGCGCTGATGCACGTAATGATGATGACAGGTGTGAGTAATAATGAGCAGCTTGACAACCTTGAGCACCGGAGAGGGAGTATACATGACAGCGATGATGTTTTTCCAACAACAATGTCATCCGATTTTCATCTTGATATCGGGAAGCGCTCATATATGCAGTACCTTCAGAAAGTATTCACACCCCTTGACTTTTTCCACATTTTGTTGTGTTACAAAGTGGGATTAAAATTGATTTAATTAGGCCTCCCGAGTGGCACAGTGGTTTAAGGCTGTACCACTAAAGATTCTGGGTTCGAGTCCAGGCTCTGTTGCAGCCGGCCGCGACTGGGAGACCCATGGGGCAGCGCACAATTAGCCCAGCGTTGTACAGGTAAGGGGAGGGTTTGGCCGGCAGGAATGTCCTTGTCCCATTGCGCACTAGCAACTCCTGTGGCGGGCCAGGTGCAGTCCACGCTGACATGGTCGCCAGGTGCAGTGTTTCCTCTGACACATTCGTGTGGCTGGCTTCCGGGTTAAGTGGGCATTGTGTCAAGAAGCAGTGCGGCTTGGTTGGGTTGTGTTTCGGAGGACACACGGCTCTCGACCTTTGCCTCTCCTGAGTCTGTACGGGAGTTGCAGCGATGATACAAGACTGTAACTACCAATTGGATACCATAAAAACGGGGTAAAAAAAATATCTACACAAAATACTTTGTAATGTCAAAGTGTAAGACACATTTTTACATTTGTAAAAATTAAATTTAAATTAAACACCGATATTTCTTGATTACATAAGCCTCCAACCCCCTGAGTCAATACACGTTCGTTACAGCAGTCAGTTTTTCTGGGTAAGTCTCTAAGAAGTTTTCACACCTGGATTGTGCAACATTTGCCCATTATTCTTTTCAAAACTCTTCAAGCTCTGTCAAATTGGTTGTTCATCATCACTAGACAACCATTTTCAGGTCTTGCCATATATTTTGAAGCAGATTAGAGTTGAAACTGTAACTTGGCCACTCAGGAACATTCACTGTCTTCTTGGTATGCAATTATAGTGTAGATTTGTATAACGTATTATGCTTGAAGTCAAAAAGCAGGTGCAGAAGGTGAGTTTAATAATAATAACAGAAGGCAGATAAACAAAACAGGAGAAGCGTACTGAACGTGAACAAAACCAATACTGCCTGATGACTGAGGCTACTGAGGGCTAAATAAAGGGAGAGTAATCAAGGTGATGATGAGGTCCAAGTGTGTGTAACGACTGGGAACAGGTGTACGTAATGATGGTTGCCAGGACTGGTGGTTAGTAGACCGGTGACGTCGAGTGCCGGAGAGGGGGAGCAGGAGTAGGCGTGACAATTTGGCCTTGTGTTTGAGGTTATTGTCCTGCTGAAAGATTCATTCATATCATATTGTCTGGTGGAAAGCACACTGAACCAGGTTTTCCTATAAGATTTTGCCGGTTCTTAGCTCCAATCCATTGAATATTTATCCTAAAAAACTCCCCAGTCCTTAATGATTATAAGCATATCCATAACACGATTTAGCCACTGTGCTTGAAAATATGGAGAGCAGTTCTCAGTAGTGTGTTGTATTGGATTTGCCCCAACCAAAACACTTTGTATTCAGGACTAAAAGTTAATTGTTTTGCCACGTGTTATGCAGTATTACTTTAGTGCTTTAGTGCTTTTTTGTTGTTGCTGGTTTGTCACGCCCTGAACTTAGAGATCCTTATTATTCTCTATGTTTGGTTAGGTCAGGGTGTGACTCAGGTGGGAAAATCTATGTTTTCTATTTCTTTGTGTTTTTGCCTGAGTATGGTTCCCAATCAGAGGCAGCTGTCTATCGTTTTCTCTGATTGGGGATCATATATAAGTTGTCATTTTCCTTTTGGGGTTTGTGGGATCTTGTTTTCTGTTTAGTGTTTTTTTGCCTGACAGAACTGTTCGCTTTTGTTTTTTGACTTTCGTTATTTTGTTTGAGTGTTTTTGAATAAAAAATCATGAACACTTTCCACGCTGCGTCTTGGTCCACTCTTCCTACCACAAACGAGAGCCGTAACATGGTTAAGGGCTTGTAAGTAAGCATTTCACGTTAATGTCTACCTACACCTGTTGTATTCAGTGTGTGTGACAAATAACATTTTATTTTATTTTGATGCATGTTTTGTAATATTTTTATTCTGTGCAGGCTTCCTTCTTTTCACTATGTCAATTAGGTTAGTATTGTGGAGTAACTACAATGTTGTCCTCAGTTTTCTCCTATCAGAGCCATTAAACTTTGTAACTGTTATAATGTCACCATTGGGCTCATGGTAAAATCCCTGAGCAGTTTCTTTAATCTCTGGCAACTGAGTTAGGAAGGACACCTGTATCTTTGCAGTGACTGGGTGTATTGATACATTATCCAAAGTGTAATTAATAACTTCCCCCTGCTCAAAGGGATAATCAATGGCTGTTTTTTGTGATTTTTTTTTACCCATCTACCAATAGGTGCTCTTCTTTGCGAAGCATTGGAAAACCTCTCTGGTCTTCATGGTTGGACCTGTGTTCGAAATTCACTGCTCAACTGAGGGACCTTACAGATAATTGTATGTATGAGGTACAGAGATGAAGTAGTCATAAAAAAAATTATGTTAAACACTATTATTGCGCACAGAGTCCATGCAACTTATTATGTGACTTGTTAAAGAATTGCTTACTCCTGAACTTATTTATGCTTGCCATAACAAAGGGGTTGAATATTTTGAAAAACATAATTCCACTTTGACATTATGGGGTATTGTGTGTAGGCCAGTGACCCCAAAAATCTAAATTGTATCCATTTAAGATTCAGGCTGTAACACAACAAAATGTGAAAAAAGTCAAGGGGTGTGAATACTTTCTGAAGGCACTGTTCATACCCTTGTCTCACACAACTCTCCCAATCCATGTTGCCTGCAGCGCAAAGCACCGCCTGACAGGTACACGCCTAAAAAATGCCTTAAACACACGTAACTGCTCTATTACCCCCCCGCCACCGGCCACCACCGACAGACACATTTTTACCCTTTACCACTGTAATTCGGCCAGGCGGCAAACAACGAGGGGTAAAAGGGGAGAAAGAGAGAGAGGGAGGGAGAGAGGGAGGGAAGGAGGGAAGGGGTGGAAGGGGTGGAGGGAAGGAGGGGGTGATGACGGTGCTGAAAGAAGCTGGAGCTGCCAATGATGCCCAGAGGGAGTGAAGATGACTGACATCGCTCAGCCTCAGTCTTTGTGTTCTTCCCAAATGGCATCCTGTTCCCTATATAGTGCACTACGTAGGGAGTATGGTGCCATTTTGAATGCTGACTCTTTCTCCTCATAAACTGTTTGAAGCCGGCTCTGACTAAAAGGGGGAGGAATTGAATAACAAAACCCTTGCTAATGCCTTTTTCTGGACCCTGGCAATAAGACAAATACCCAGTGATTTTCTGAGTGTATAAGTACAGGATAGGAAGTGAGGTTGTTGGAAGATGGAAGTACATGGTCTTCTTCTCTTTTAAAACATAAAACAAATCTTTCCAAAGCGGCTGGGGTTAGAGAAATTGTTTCCCACATTGAAGGAATCCACAGATCAAAGGTGAACGTGTGGCGTGAGGCGTGAGGCGTGTGGCGCTATGTTTAATGTATGAAGTACATGTAGTGGAAGTTCTCACTTCTGCTTCTTTTAACTCCTAAGCTCAACGTTTGACACACAACAGCACAAGGAAAATGTATTGCAGTGACTACAATAGCAGATAGAGAGAGAGCAAGAGAGAGCGAGAGAGAAAGAGAGAGAGAGAGCAAGAAAGAAAGAAAGAAAGAAGACAAAGAGAGACCAAGACAGAGATTGACATGACTAAGAATAGCCGGAGGGTCTTGTATGACATTAGTGGCACAACGGTCCCCCTAGGGGAGATTACATGTACAGTATGTATGCAACACGCCTCGCGGGCGCTTGCTAAGGATTTTGGAACAAGGAATTTCTTTCATTCTTGTGCTCTCCTCTCTAAAGTGACCCCACGGTTCACACACAAGCATTCCAGAGGTGCAGAAGTAGATTAGTGATTACTTGTTTTCCAGCTCTCTATGCTAATGGAATGGTCTAGCTCCTCAATACTCCTGCGTTCCACAGACACATGGGGAGGATTTGGAAAATGACAGCTTGACAGCTGATGTTAAGTTTATGATGCTTGGAGCCGCGAGCGACTGAAGATAGCAGGTACAGTGGCAAGAAAAAGTATGTGAACCCTTTGGAAATACCTGGATTTCTGCATAAATTGGTCATCAAATTTGATCTGATCTTCATCTAAGTTACAACAACAGACAAACATAGTGTGCTTAAACTAATAACACACAAATTATTGTATTTTTCTTGTCTATATTGAATTTTAACATTCACAGTGTAGGTTGGAAATAGTATGCGAACCCCTAGGCTAATGACTTCTCCAAATGCTAATTGGAGTCAGGAGTCAGGTAACCTGGAGTCCAATCAATGAGACGAGATTGGAGATGTTGACTAGAGCTGCCTTGCCCTATAAAAAACACTCACAACATTTAAGTTTGCTATTCACAAGAAGCATTGCCTGATTGAACCATGCCTCGAACAAAATAAATCGCAGTAGAACTAAGATTAAGAATTGTTGTCTTGCATAAAGCTGGAAAGGGTTACAAAAGTATCTCTAAAAGCCTTGATGTTCATCAGTCCACAATAAGACAAATTGTCTATAAATGGAGAAAGTTCAGCACTGTTGCTACTCTCCCTAGGAGTGGCCGTCCTGGAAAGATGACTGCAAGAGCACAGCGCAGAATGCTCAATGAGGTTAAGAAGAATCCTAGAGTGTCAGCTAAATACTTACATAAATCTCTGGAACATGCTAACATCAAGTCTACGACATGTAAAACACTAAACAAGAATGGTGTTTATGGGAGGACACCACAGAAGAAGCCACTTCTGTCCAAAAAAAACATTGTTGCATGTCTGAAGTTTGCAAAAGTGCACCTCGATGTTCCACAGCGCTACTGGCAAAATATTCTGTGGACAGATGAAACTACAGTTGAATTGTTTGGAAGGAACACACAACACTGTGTGGAGAAAAAAGGGCACAGCACACCAACACCAAAACTTCATCCCAACTGTAAAGTATGGTGGAGGGAGCATCATGGTTTGGGCTGCTTTGCTGCCTCAGGGCCTGGACAGCTTGCTATCATCAACGGAAAAATGTATTCCCAAGTTTATCAAGACATTTTGCTGGAGAATGTTAGGCTATCTGTCCACCAATTGAAGCTCAACAGAAGTTGGGTGATGCAACAGGACAATGACCAAAAACACAGAAGTAAATCAACAACAGAATGGCTTCAACAGAAGAAAATACGTCTTCTGGAGTGGCACACTCAGAGTCTGACCTCAACCCGATTGAGATGCTGTGGCATGACCTCAAGAGAGCAGTTCACACCAGATATCCCAAGAATATTGCTTAATTGAAACAATTTTGTGAAGAGGAATGGTCCAAAATTCCTCCTGACCGCTGTGCAGGTCTGATCTGCAACTACAGAAAACGTTTGGTTGAGGTTATTGCTGCCAAAGGAGGGTCGACCAGTTATTAAATCCAAGGCTCACAAACGTTTTCCACCCTGCACTGTAAATGTTTACACGGTGTGTTCAATAAAGACATGAAAAAGTATAATTGTTTGTGTGTTATTAGTTTAAGCAGACTGTGTTTGTCTATTGTTGTGACCTAGATGAAGTTCAGATCAAATTTGATTACCAATTTATGCAGAAATCCAGGTATTTCCAAAGGGTTCACATACCTTTTCTTGACGGTTTCAAACCTTCAAATAACAGCTTATTTTTAGCCTCTGATATGTTTTCATGTTTTTTTGGGGCAAAGTCATTTTAATTAGCCCTGATATTAACTTGATAATGTCAACAGTAAATTAATACATAACTATACCATTTCTGTGAGCACAAAGGTTTTATGTGTCACAATCAGAAGTAATTTAAATGTAACTGCAGTCTCTGAGATCTAGTTACATGGACATTCCTGTGCTTCTAGGAACAATGTCAAAAGGTTTCTTAAAAGTATTTTGTACATTATCTTCTTATTTTTCTCTCTCTCTTTCTATCTCACTCTCTCTTTATCTCTTTCTTTGTTTAAAACTACAATCATGCATATACAGTTGAAGTCGGAAGTTTCCATACACCTTAGCCAAATACATTTAAACTCAGTTTTCAAAATTCCTGACATTTAATCCAAGTAAAAAGTCCCTGTCTTAGGTCAGTTAGGATCACAACTTTATTTTAAGAATGTGAAATGTCAGAATAATAGTAGAGAGAATGATTTATTTCAGCTTTTATTTCTTTCATCACATTCCCAGTGGGTCAGAAGTTTACATACACTCAGTTAGTATATGGTAGCATTGCCTGTAAATTGTTTAACTTGGGTCAAACGTTTCGGGTAGCCTTCCACAAGCTTCCCACAATCAGTTGGGTGAATTTTGGCCCATTCCTCCGGACAGAGCTGGTGTAACTGAGTCAGGTTTGTAGGCCTCCTTGCTCGCACACGCTTTTTCAGTTCTGCCCACAAATCTTCTATGGGATTGAGGTCAGAGCTTTGTGATGGCCACTCCAATACCTTGACCTTGTTGTCCAAAAGCCATTTTGCCACAACTTTGGAAGTATGCTTGGGGTCATTGTCCATTTGGAAGACCCAAGACCAAGCCTCAACTTCCTGACTGATGTCTTGAGATGTTGCTTCAATATATCCACATAATTTTCCATCCTCATGATGCCATCTATTTTGTGAAGTGCACCGGTCCCTCCTGCAGCAGAGCACCCCCAGAACATGATTCTGCCACCCCCTGTAACGGCTTTCTTCCTGGGATGAAGGAGAGGACCAAAATGCAGCGCAGTTAGTGTTCAACATGTTTAATAAAGAATGACAATAACGTGAACACTATACAAACTACAAAATAACAAACGTGAAAACCGAGACAGTCCTATCTGGTGCAGAACACAAACACAGAGACAGGAAACAACCACCCACAATCCCCAACACAAAACAAGCCACCTATATATGATTCTCAATCAGGGACAACGATTGACAGCTGCCTCTGATTGAGAACCATATTAGGCTGGACACAGAAACAGACGAACTAAACACACAACATAGAATTCCCACCCAGCTCACGTCCTGACCAACACTAAACAAGCAAAACACATAATAACTCTGGTCAGGACGTTACAGTACCCCCCTCCTGAGGTGCGGACTCCGAACGCACCCCTAAAACTCAAGAGGAGGGTCTGGGTGGGCATCTGTCCGCGGTGGCGCCGGACGAGGACACCACTCCACCACTGTCTTTGTCCCCCTCCTTAGCGTCCTTTGAGTGGCGACCCTCACCCACGACCTTGGCCTAAGAATCCTCCCCAAGGCCCCCACATGATTTAGGAGGTAGCTCAGGACAGAGAGGTAGCTCAGGACAGAGAGGTAGCTCAGGACAGAGAGGTAGCTCAGGACAGAGAGGTAGCTCAGGACAGAGGGGCAACTCTGGACAGAGAGGCAGCTCTGGACTAATGGCAGCTCCGGACTGAGTGGCAGCTCCGGACTGAGTGGCAGCTCCGGACTGAATGGCAGCTCCGGACTGAGTGGAAGCTCCGGACTGAGTGGCAGCTCATGACTGTAGGGCAGCTCATGACTGTAGGGCAGCTCATGACTGTAGGGCAGCTCATGACTGTAGGGCAGCTCATGACTGTAGGGCAGCTCATGACTGGAGGGCAGCTCATGACTGGAGGGCAGCTCATGACTGGCGGGCAGCTCATGACTGGCGGGCAGCTCATGACTGGCGGGCAGCTCATGACTGGCGGGCAGCTCATGACTGGAGGGCGGCTCTTGACTGGCTGGCGTCTCTGGCAGCTCCTGACTGGCCGGCGGCTCTGGCAGCTCCTGACTGGCCGGCGGCTCTGGCAGCTCCTGACTGGCTGGCGGCTCTGGCAGCTCCTGACTGGCTGGCGGCTCTGGCAGCTCCTGACTGGCCGGCGGCTCTGGCAGCTCCTGACTGGCCGGCGGCTCTGGCAGCTCCTGACTGGCTGGCGGCTCTGGCAGCTCCTGACTGGCTGGCGGCTCTGGCAGCTCCTGACTGGCTGGCGGCTCTGGCAGCTCCTGACTGACGGACGGCTCTAGCGGCTCCTGACTGACGGGCGGCTCTGAAGGCTCGTGGCAGACGGATGGCTCAGATGGCGCTGGGCAGACGGATGGCTCAGATAGCGCTGGGCAAACGGATGGCTCAGATGGCGCTGGGCAGACGGATGGCTCAGATGGCGCTGGGCAGACGGATGGCTCAGATGGCGCTGGGCAGACGAATGGCTCAGATGGCGCTGGGCAGACGGATGGCTCAGATGGCGCTGGGCAGACAGATGGCTCAGATGGCGCTGGGCAGACAGATGGCTCAGATGGCGCTGGGCAGACAGATGGCTCAGACGGCGCTGGGCAGACGGATGGCTCAGACGGCGCTGGGCAGACGACCAGTGCAGGCGGCGTTGGGCAGGCAGGCAGTACAGACGGTGCTGGGCAGACGAGCAGTGCAGGCGGCGTTGGGCAGACGGCCGTCTCTGACCTGCTGAGGCGCACAGTAGGCCTGGTACGTGGTGCCGGAACTGGTGGTACCGGACTGGAGACACGCACCTTAAGGCTAGTGCGGGGAGCAGGAACAGGGCACACTGGACTCTCAAAGCGTACTATAGGCCTGGTGCGTGGTACCGGCACTGGTGGTACCGGGCTGAGGGCACGCACCTCAGGACGAGTGCGGGGAGAAGGAACAGTGCGTACAGGGCTCTGGAGACGCACAGGAGGCTTGATGCGTGGTGCCGGAACTGGAGGTACTGAGCTGGAGACACGCACCACAGGGAGAGTGCGTGGAGGAGGAACAGGGCTCTGGGGACACACTGGAAGCCTGGTGCGTGGTGTAGGCACTGGTGGTACTGGGCTGGGGCGGGAAGGTGGCGCCGGATATACCGGACCGTGCAGGCGTACTGGCTCCCTTGAGCACCGAGCCTGCCCAACCTTACCTGGTTGAATGCTCCCCGTAGCCCGTCCAGTGCGGGGAGGTGGAATAACCCGCGCTGGGCTGTGTTGGCGAACCGGGGACACCATGCGTAAGGTTGGTGCCATGTACACCGGCCCGAGGAGACGTACTGGAGGCCAGATATGTAGAGCCAGCTTCATGGCACTTGGCTCAATGCTCAATCTAGCCCGGCCAGTGCGGGGAGGTGGAATAACCCGCACCGGGCTATGCACACGTACAGGAGACACCGTGCGCTCTTCCGCATAACACGGTGTCTGCCCGTACTCCCGCTCTCCACGGTAAGCATGGGAAGTGGGCGCAGGTCTCCTACCTGACTTCGCCACACTATCCTTTAGCCCCCCCCCCCCCCCCCCCCCCCAAGACATTTTTTGGGTTTCTTCACGGGCTTCTTACCGCGTCGTCGTGCTAACCTCATTCGCCGGTATCCCTCTGCACATTGCTCCATCGAATCCCAGGCGGGCTCCGGTACTCTCCCTGGGTCAACCGACCACCTGTCTATTTCCTCCCAAGTGGTGTAACCCAGATCCGGCTCCTGCTGCCGAGCTAGCTCCTCGAAACGCCGCCTCTCTGCTTTTGCTGCCTCCAGCTCTGCTTTGGGGCGGCGATACTCTTCTGGCTCTGCCCAGGGTCCTTTCCCGTCCAGCTCGTCCTCCCATGTACATTTCTCCTGGTCCCGCTGCTGCTGCTGCTGCCGCTGCTGCCCGTTGCTACGCTGCTTGGTCCGAGTTTGGTGGGTGGTTCTGTAACGGCTTTCTTCCTGGGATGAAGGAGAGGACCAAAATGCAGCGCAGTTAGTGTTCAACATGTTTAATAAAGAATGACAATAACGTGAACACTATACAAACTACAAAATAACAAACGTGAAAACCGAGACAGTCCTATCTGGTGCAGAACACAAACACAGAGACAGGAAACAACCACCCACAATCCCCAACACAAAACAAGCCACCTATATATGATTCTCAATCAGGGACAACGATTGACAGCTGCCTCTGATTGAGAACCATATTAGGCTGGACACAGAAACAGACGAACTAGACACACAACATATAATTCCCACCCAGCTCACGTCCTGACCAACACTAAACAAGCAAAACACATAAGAACTCTGGTCAGGACGTTACACCCCCGTGCTTCACGGTTGGGATAGTGTTCTTCGGCTTGCAAGCCTCCCCCTTTTTCCTCCAAACATAACAATGGTCATTATGGCCAAACAGTTCTATTTTTGTTTCATCAGACCAGAGGACATTTCTCCAAAAAGAACGATATTTGTCCCCATGTGCAGTTGCAAACCTTAGTCTGGCTTTTTTATGGCGGTTTCGGAGCAGTGGTTTCTTCCTTGCTGAGCCGCCTTTCAGGTTATGTCGATATAGGACTCGTTTTACTGTGGATATAGATACTTTTGTACCTGTTTCCTCCAGCATCTTTACAAGGTCCTTTGCTGTTGTTCTGGGATTGATTTGCACTTTTCGCACCAAAGTACGTTCATCTCTAGGAGACGCATCTCCTTCCTGAGCGGTATGACGGCTGCATGGTCCCATGGTGTTTGTACTTGCGTGTTATTGTTTGTACAGATGAACGTTGTACCTTCAGGAGTTTGGAAATTGCTCCCAATGATGAACCAGACTTGTGGAGGTCTACAATTGTTTTCTGAGGTTTTGGCTGATTTATTTTGATTTTCCCATGATGTCAAGCAAAGAGGCACTGAGTTTGAAGGTAGGCCTTGAAATACATCCACAGGTACACCTCCAATTGACTCAAATGATGTCCATTAGCCTATCAGAAGCTTCTAAAGCCATGACATCATTTTCTGGAATTTTCCAAGCTGTTTAAAGGCACAGTCAACTTATTGTATGTAAACTTCTGACCCACTGGAATTGTGATACAGTGAATTATAGGTGAAATAATCTGTCTGTTAACTATTATTGGAAAAATGACTTGTGTCATGCACAAAGTAGATGTCCTAACCGACTTGCCAAAACTATAATTTGTTAAGAAGAAATTTGTGGAGTGGTTGAAAAACAAGTTTTAATGACTCCAACCTAAGTGTATGTAAACTTCCGACTTCAACTGTACTTACAACTTCATCAGTCTTTGATTTACTGGATATCATATCCATAGTGCGTCCCAATGCAGCCGTGGTGTGAGACTGCAAGAGGTCTGTCTGCAGAGAGAGTAGGGTGGGTGGGAGAGATGGAGGTAGGAGGGTGAGACAGGAGAACCTTCACCTGGAAGTACTTGTCAGGGGTCAAGGGTCAGTCCTATTGAACCAGAGTAACAACACCCATATATAAACAAACAGACACCAATCAGTGTATCAGGCGACAGCTCCATTTTCCATTGTCTTATTTTTTCCCTCTTTCAGTTTCTTGTTTTCAATGTCTTTTTTAGAGTGGCACAAGTCTCTAAATTTGCTCTGAGGCTATACATTGTTTTTACATTGTAATTGCAACATAATGCAACTCTTGTGTAACCAACACTTGCGATGCCTTGTATTTGATGGATCATATTAAAATACCTATTTGGATGTCGTCCAATTCCTTCGAATTTATTAAGACAATCAGACCATGCCAAGTAGCTGGATTAAAAAGACATTTATCAAAAAGTTCAAAGCACAGGGAGGAGAAAATAGAGGAGTTGACTGATGACTGGGGCTAAAAATGAAACAATTATTGATCAATTACAGGTCAAACTGGAGTGCATCCCAAATGCCACCTTATTCCCTACATAGTGTACTACTTTCGACCAGAGCCCTATGTGCACTACTTTCGACCAAAGCCCAATGGGCCCTGGTCAAAAGTACTGCACTACGTAAGGAATAGGGTGTTATTTGGGACGTAACCCTTTTCTTCCCTTGACATGTCCTTGAAAGTGCTACAGTAGTTTCAAGAAATAATTCCTGTAGACAATGACAGGAAACATTAAAATGCTCTAAAATCCTACTGGCCATCTCACTTTACATTGTGCATTATTATGGACAATGTCAAGAGAGGAATGAAAGTCCAGGAATGAAAACCCTGTAGACACTGTGAGTCCCAAATGGCACCCTATTCACTACATAGTGCACTCCTTTTGACTAGAGCCCTGTAGACCCGGGTCAAAAGTAGTGCACTAAATATGAAATAGGGTGCCATTTGTATTTGTTTGTAGTGTATGTTCAGGATGCAGAGTGTAGACTGTAGACTGTACTGTATAGGCCTACTAAAGAGTCTATGATTAATGGCGTGAACGAAACACACAACAGGGATTTCCAAGATATGGGCTGACGACTGAAATTAGATTAAAAAAAATATATATATACAGCCGTCCGAATGTACTCCACAGTCACTTTTCAAACATTTAGTAAAGTGTCCATGATTTACCACCAGGCTAGACTGTCAGCTACAATACAACTAACAGTAGGTTTTGACCAGAGGCGGCACCTCGTCTTTACAATTCTTCGCTCCGCTTAACATTTGCATGAAGTAGAGCAGAGCTCAACTTTTTCTGCCGCCCGCCTACAGGGTTCTTCACCTTCCCACAATCCCCTGCACATTTCTCCTCATGCCCTTGTTGAAAATAAATGGCGGCGGAATTTCTGCCGAATTCATTGTAATCCTTATCGCAGAAATTCATCGTCACAGTGTGATTGAAATTTAAAGGCAATGTTCCCGCGTCAGCGGAGACTGCATTCATGGTAATCACTGCAGATGTCGGCTCAATAGGAAATTACCTTTAAATTTCTAGCGAGCTATCTGTAATGCTTCAGCCCTAAATAAAACACACACAATCTCCAAGAGATGGGCACAGAAAAAACATCAACAAGAACCTATGTGAATGCACTTCACAATCACTTTCCAAACAAGAACAAGACCAGTCCCCACATGTATATCCATCTTATCCGACAGTCTGTTTTTACTGATAACGCGTTTCCCCATCTTAAGAATGCTCTCCGTATTCTGTCCCTCCCCCAAAAAACTAGAAACACCAAAGATATTAGATAATCATCAAAACAAAGGTGATGAACTGCATGAACGGATGATGATGAACTGCATCCTTATATAAAGTTTACAGCACATTATAAAATATCCTACAGTATCATCAAGGATCCATGATGATACAGTTTGAAAATACTAGCCTACATGAAATGTAGCATAGGAATCAACATGGCTAAAATGGATTGACACTCTTTAGAATAGGAGTAAAAATTGATCCAAGGTCACCACAACTTCTGAGCAGATCAGGTCTCAAATTTTGTCTATTGAGCTTTCTCTGTTCACAACATCCATCACAGAGGTGGTTCGCGCTCTTCGTGTCTCTGCTTATTGAGGAATGCCAGACATTCTCTGCAGTGAGACTGTGTGTGTCTGTGTGTGTGTCACAATTTGTCTGTCTGTCTGTCTGTCTGTCTGTCTGTCTGTCTGTCTGTCTGTCTGTCTGTCTGTCTGTCTGTCTGTCTGTCTGTCTGTCTGTCTGTCTGTCTGTCTGTCTGTCTGTCTGTCTGTCTGTCTGTCTGTGTCTCTGTGTGTGTGTGTCTCTCTGTGTGTGTGTGTGTGTGTGTGTGTGTGTGTGTGTGTGTGTGTGTGTGTGTGTGTGTGTGTGTGTGTGTGTGTGTGTGTGTGTGTGTGTGTGTGTGTGTGTGTGTGTGTGTGTGTGTGTGTGTGTGTGTGTGTGTGTGTGCATGCTCGTGCGCGATTGTGTGTGCATACTGTGACCTGAATGCAGACATGAAAATAACATGTGAATTCACCTTTTCAAAATTCCAAACACTTGTAGCTCCACGAGCCAAAACAAGGGGATGCTTTCCTGTTTTGTTCTTTGGCCTTTTTAAAAGGAACCCCCCCACAACCAAAGCCAGCCCCTCCTCCACCCCCCACCTTCAACAACACTCTCATATTCAAAAGGGTGGAACATTTGGGGAGGAAACCTGAAAAGCTTTTAGACTGCATCCCAAATGGCACTCTATTCCCTATATAGTGCCCTATTTCCTATTTGGTGCACTACTTTTGACCAGAGCTGGTCTCTGGAATAGGGTGCCATTTGGAACGGGCCCTTTTAAATTCCCCATCAGTGAGTCATTTTCCATTTTAGGCCTGTTCTATTGACTTGGATCTAATTAACCAGCTTTGTTCCTTTATCTTGGCTGGCTGTGACTCATTCTTATATTGGTACCTGTTCCATTAACATGTTGCACAGTTTACTACCCTAGACTAATATCCAGAATATCCACTGGTTTCCATAATTCCTTGTTGATTTAGTGGTCACTTTGATTTAGTGGAATTGTTTAGTTTTGATTTAGTGGAATTGTTTGTCTCTGTCAAGAGGGACAATAACCCAAAATGCATGATTTCTCTATGATGCATTTTTAGGTTACTAGTTTCGCTAATAGAGACATGATCCCTATTTAGCTGCAGGTTGACACACACACACACACACACACACACACACACACACACACACACACACACACACACACACACACACACACACACACACACACACACACACACACACACACACACACACACACACACACACACACACTTTCTGTGATTCCTTACAATGTGACCGGTGTTGCTCTCTTCCGGTAAAAAATATTGAATGAGTATCAAGCTTTCTAACGTTTCAGGAAGGATTGCTTAAATAGACATGTGGAAGGGGGATTGGAGAATTCCTCTGTGGGGGGGGTCTTTTCTTGCAAAGGTTCATTGTTCTCGAAGTCAAAACAACGCATGCTCAGGCCACCGTGGATTGGCATTGTAACAACAAACAATCCTTATTTTATGCCATTGCCTCCTTCAGCAGTCTAGATTGTTGGGCAGTGAACGAGGCTGGGGTTCAGCGGCAGCCAAAGAGGGCACATGTCTGAATGTGTCCCAAATGGCACCCAATTCCCTTTCTGATGTGCTACATTTGATCAGCCCTATGGTTCCTGTAGTGCACTATATAGAGAATAGAGTGCCATTTGGGACGTAGCCTATCTGCCTGGGCGACATGGGATCCCAATAACAGGAACCACACAGCAGCTCCTGCAACACAGCAGATAAGAACCAACACTCAGGCTGAATGAGTCTTAGACCAGACTGTTCTTACTATAAGAGAGCTGAATAAAAGATCCATTAACCCAATAATAATATACTTATCATGTCAATAAACAAACTGGAATAACCCATACAGGGCCAAGAACAGACAGAAGGAAAGAGGAGAGGTATTGGAGATCCAATAGTCAATGATTTGTTTCTTTTCACATGCAGGGAGAATTTAAAGGGGCAATCTGTGATTCGTAAATCCATTATGTTAGTCTAGTATGAGACTGGAAACAGAGGGGGGTCTTGTTGCTGTTCAGGTGCAGGGGTAATTTAACTGTTAGGGTTAGTGGTTGACAATGAGGATTTTGTTTACAATAGGAAAAGTGAATGGGAAAAGAGGTTTGAAGTTTCCTCAACTGTCTGTGTGTTATAAAAAAACAACACAAATCCGTAACTTGAAAGCCCTGATTGCTAGGGTCATTTTAAGAACTTGTTCTCAGCTAGCCTACCTGGTTAAATAAAGGTGAATAAAAAAATTAAATAAAAAAAAGATGTCAGGCTTGAAAATCTGTTCAGCCATTTTTGCACAGTGACTCACTACCCAAACCAGACGCAACTGGTTTCAAGTGGCCAACAGACGTCATATGATCTCCTACTGCTCTCTAGTGGAGGAACTGGGAATCACACAGGGGATATATTTACATCAATGGATAGGTAGACACTTCACCTTTCTCCTCCTATGTATGTCATTCCTGTAAGACTAAAAAGGAAGGCATGGCACATTGCACAAGCCCTTCGCTTTTAAAATGGCGGATTTCCTATGGAAATTTGCACGTTTAAAGCGCCACCATTAAGTAAAATATCAGACTTCTTTTTTCTATTTTGGGGAGGGGTAATTTGTGACATATTTTATTTCAAACCTAGACATTCAAATATCTTATTCCCCAACATGGGGAAAACAATCATGTAAAAATGTTTTGGCTTGCTGAATCTCGGGATTTGTAGCAGTCACATTGTTTCTGACACCTTTATCATAATCCCACAGTTCTTAGCATGTGTTTGTAGGATTTATAGTTTTGAAAACTAAATGTACTATGAGGGCAGTAGTATACAATATTATGCGTGGCTTAGAAAATGCCACCAGAGGGCATCAGAGTTTAAGAGGTTAAGTACCTCTTGGAATGTCATAATCTTTTAACCCCTCTATGTTGTCTGGTCTTCCAACCATGTAAACATTCACCTCATATGACCACTCGTACAGAGATGTCTGTCTGGGCTGAAGCTAATGTCCTAATGTATATGGATTTTCCTTTTCCCCCTGTAATTGATTGGCTGTCTAGATTGTTGGAGTACTGTAGTTTCCATTGTTTTGAAGATGTCCCAGGACAACTTCCATTCAGAGTCAAAGGACTGTTGTGCTTTGAAAGTGAAAACATTATGGAAATATTAACTGATGTTTGAAAAACAAATGAGATGGTTGACAAGTTGGTTTATCTATGAGGAATTGGGTTTTGAGGAAAGGAGGCGCCAGTCAGAGGCTTATGTAATACAACTAACCTGATATATATATATTTTTGATTATGGTCAATTCAGTACACACATATTATTCAGTTCAGTAGACCAGGCCATTATACAGTAGACCAGGCCATTATACAGTAGACCAGGCCATTATACAGTAGACCAGGCCAGTATAGAGTAGGATCGGCCATTATATGATTTGGAATGGCGTGAGTGCACACTTCACACCCAAGGGTAGTGTTATTGAGTGTTAATAAACACCATGGTAACAGTGGCATTTGCATGAATAAAACCAATCAGCCCTGTTGAATCATAGTTGGCACAAACAAACCTTTGGTGTGCACCAACTTGCTTCTCAAAGTGAAGGCCTCGCAATCATCACACATCTAGATGAATTATTTTAAATATAGATACAAGCTCTCACATGAAGCTCTTTGTCCTCCACGGTGCTGGAAGAGAAATAAAATGACACCAGCAAAAATGGAGATCACTGGAACAAAGCAGGTTGATGTTTATTGTCTTGCCCTGGAGGCAGAACTGAGCAATTTCTGCTAGATGGGCCAGCTGCAAAGTCTAAATTGTCTATATCGTAAAAATTCATGAAAAATAAAATGTTGGGTTAGGGTTAGACATTAGGGTAAGCAGTGTGGTTAAGGTTAGGGTTAAGGTTATGTTTAAAATCTGATTTTATTATTTGTGTCTGTGCCAGTTAGTGACCACTTTGCAGAGCTCCCTTCAGAACAAGATTCATGATAATAAATGCCAACCTGTGGAAAAAATATATGATAAGATGGGTGTTGCTTTTTTGCCATAATTGACATGTTCAAGTCATGGGATTGAATTCAACATGGTTGTTTGGATGTGTTTTGTGGTAACAATGCCATTGGCAGAGTGTGGCATAGGTTAGTTGAGACAGAATGGAGAATGTGTGATGGTAGAGTACAGTAGACCCGAAACAGAGGGGGGTCTTGTTGCTGTTCAGGTGCAGGGGTAATTTAACTGTTAGGGTTAGTGGTTGACAATGAGTATTTTGTTTACAATAGGAAAAGTGAATGGGAAAAGAGGTTTAAAGGTTTCTCACCTGTCTGTGTCTTATAAAAAAATACAAATCCATAACTTGAAAGCCCTGATTAATAAGTGCAGGGGTCCCCAATTACATTCAGCCGTGCACCGATTTTTCCTTGAGCCGATGGTCAGGGGGGCCGAAACATAATTTTAATGAATTTGTACACTGCAAATTGGTCGCATGAATCCCAAACAGATATAGTATTTAACAAAAACAGAAGCATTTCAAACCTTGATTACATTGGGATACGATCACATCTGCCTCTATTTATGAGTGGGAATACTGGAGAACAGATTTCCTAAATTAAAATCACTTTGAGCTGATTTCCTGGTGATTTTCTAATCTCTTATGTCCAACAATGAAAACGAAAAAAATAAATACAGTACCAGTCTGAACACACCTAATCATTCAAAAGTTTTTTCTTAATTTGTACTATTATCTACATTGTAAAATAATACTGAAGACATCAAAACTATGAAATAACACATATGGAATCATGTAGTAACCAAAAAAGTGTAAAATAAAACAAAATATATTTTATATTTCAGATTCTTCAAAGTAGCCACCCTTTGCCTTGATGACAGCTTTGCACAATCTTGGCATTCTCTCAAACAGCTTCACCTGGAATGCTTTTCTAACAGCCTTGAAGGTGTTCCCACATATGCTGAGCGCTTGTTGGCTGCTTTTCCTTCACTCTGCGATCCAACTCATCCCAAACCATCTCACTTGGGTTGAGGTCGGATGATTGTGGAGTCCAGGTGTGCAGTGCTCAATCACTCTCCTTCTTGGTAAAATAGCCCTTACACAGCCTGGAGGTGTGTTTGGTCATTTTCCTGTTGGAAAAACAAATGATAGTCCCACTAAGCGCAAAACAGATGGGATGGCATATCGCTGCAGAATGCTGTGGTAGCCATGCTGGTTAAGTGTGCCTTGAATTCTAAATAAATCACAGACAGTGTCACCAGCAAAGCACGCCCACACCATCACACCTCCTCCTTCGTGCTTCACGGTAGGAACCACACATGCAGAGATCATCCGTTCACCTACTCTGCGTCTCACAAAGACGCAGAGTAGGTGAACGGATGATGGTTGGAACCAAAAATCTCAAATTTGGACTCATCAGACCAAAGGACAGATTTCCACCGGTCTAATGTCCATTGCTCGTGTTTCTTGGCCCAAACAAGTATCTTCTTATTATTTGGTGTCCTTTAGTAGTGGTTTCTTTGCAGCAACTCAACCATGAAAGCCTGATTCACGCAGTCTCCTTTGAACAGTTGATGTTGAGATGTGTCTGTTACTTTTATTAATTTATTTGGGCTGCAATTAACTCTAATGAACATATCCTCTGCAGCAGAGGTAACTCTGGGTCTTCATTTCCTGTGACAGTCCTCATGAGAGCCAGTTTCATCATAGCGCTTGATGATTTTTGCAACTTTACTTCAAGAAACTTTCAAAGTTCTTGAAATTTTCCGGATTGACTGACCTTCATGTCTTAAAGTAATGATGGACTGTTGTTTCTCTTTGCTTATTTGAGCTGTTCTTGACATAATATGGACCCTATTTCTTTTTCCAAATAGGGCTAGCTTCTGTATACCACCCCTAGCTTGTCACAACACAACTGATTGGCTCAAACACATTAAGAAGGAAAGAAATTCCACAAATTAACTTTGAAGAAGGCACACCTGTTAATTGAAATGCATTCCAGGTGACTACCTCATGAAGTTGGTTGAGAAAATGCCAATAGTGTGCAAAGCTGTCATCAAGGCAAAGGGTGCCTACTTTGAAGAATCTCAAATATATAATATATTTTGATTTGTTTGTCACTTTTTTGGTTACTACATGATTCCATGTATGTTATTTTATAGTTTTGATTATTCTACAATGTATAAAATAGTAAAAATAAAGTAAAACCCTTAAATGAGTAGGTGTGTCCAAACTTTTGACTTGTACTGTATATATAAAAAATAAATTGCTCAGAAAACTTGGGGAGGCAAATAAAATCACCCCATGGCCCACTGTCTGCCAATTGGGGAACCCTGATATAGTGTATCATTGCATACAGTAGTCAACAATGACAACCCATTTAGAGGTTTTGTACCATACAGTGACTCAGTGAGGTTCAATCATAGCCATTATCACAAACCACCAGGTTGAATACAATAGAAGCTCACCCAACCCCTATCGTGCCCTCCAAAGGGCCCAGGGCACACATTGAAAGTAACACCCATCCTACGCAACACCACATAAAGAGATCCCAAAGGAGCACAACAAAATACGGTGTTCAATGGGATATGCAAATGGTGGAGAAATAACAGGAAAATACCCTTCAGATCAGAGGCTCCTGCCAAAGGCTTACATACCAAATGGCACCTAGTTCTCTACTTAGTGCACTACTTTTGACCAGGCCCATAGAGCTCTGGTCAAAAGTAGTGCACAAGATAGGGAGTAATGTGCCATTTGGGACGCAAGCAATGTCAGCTGACTAAGAGTACGTTCTGTACCACACCCACAATAACAATGAGTGTCTCAGGTTGCGTCCCGGACGGCACCATATTCCCTATATAGTGCACTACTTTTGACCAGAGCTCTATGGGCCCTGATCAAAAGTAGTGTACTATAAAGGGAAAAGGGTGTCATTCTGTCTCTCTCCCTCTCCCCAGTCTCTCTCTCCCGCTCTCTGTTTGCTATTCAGGTTGTGCGAAAACTGTTCTTGTTTCAGCCTATCACTGGATCTGTAGTGAGAGAGGAAGATATACTGCTACTGTTGGGTTTTGATTGGCGTACAGTGTTGTGTTTGATACCAGAGTCTAAGGCTACCATAATCTGAGTTCTGCATTTCATTCATTTGAGTTGGGTTATAAATAGGGTCAGGTGACATGACCAGGAAAAACTACAGGCCTAGTTAGGTTATAACTCACTTCGAGGCAAGCAACAATGAAGCATGCACGAGAGCACCAGCTTTTCTGGATGACTGTGTGATAACGCTCTCGATAGCCGATGTGAACAAAACCTTTAAACAGGTCAACATTCACAAAGCCGCTGTGCCAGACAGATTACCAGGATGTGTACTCAAAGCATGCACGGACCAACTGTCAAGTGTTTTCACTGACATTTTCAACCTTCACCCTGACCAAGTCTGTAATACCTACATGTTTCAAGCAGACCACCATAGTCCCTGTGCCCAAGGAAGCCAATGTAACCTGCCTAAATGATTACCGCCCCGTGGCACTCACGTCGGTAGCCATGAAGTGCTTTGAAAGGCTGGTCATGGCTCACATCAACAGCATCCTCCCGGACACCCTAGACCCACTCCAATTCGCATACCGCCCTTATAGATCCACAGATGATGCAATCTCAATCGCACTCCACACTGCCCTTTCTCACCTGGACAAAAGGAACACCTATGTGAGAATGCTGTTCATTGAGTACAGCTCAGCGTTCAACACCATAGTGCCCACGAAGCTCATCACTAAGCTAAGGACTCTGGGAATAAACACCTCCCTCTGCAACAGGATCCTGGACTTCCTGATGGGCCGCCCCCAGGTGGTAATAGTAGGCAACAAAACGTCTGCCATGGTGATCCTTAACACTGGGGCCCCTCAGGGGTGTGTACTTAGTCCCCTCCTGTATTCCCTGTTCACCCACAACTGCATGGCCAAACACGACTCCAACACCATCATTAAGTTTACTGACGACACAACAGTGGTAGGCCTGATCGCCGACAATGATGAGACGGCCTATAGGGAGATCAGAGAACTGGCAGTGTGGTGCCAGGACAACAACCTCTCCCTCAGTGTGAGCAAGACAAAGGAGCTGATCGTGGACTACAGGAAAAGGTGGGCCGAACAGGCCCCCTTTAACATCGATGGGGCTGTAGTGGAGCGGGTCGAGAGTTTCAAGTTCCTTGGTGTCCACATCACCAACGAACTATCATGGTCCAAACATACCAAGACAGTTGTGAAGAGGGCACGACAAAACCTTTTCCCCCTCAGAAGACTTGAAAAGATTTGGCATGGGTCCCCAGATCCTCAAACGGTTCTACAGCTCCACCATCGAGAGCATCCTGACCAGTTGCATCAAAGCCTGATATGGCAACTGCTCGGCATCTGACCATAAGGAGCTACAGAGGGTAGTGCGAACGGCCCAGTACATCACTGGGGCCAAGCTTCCTGCCATCCAGGACCTATATAATAGGCGGTGTCAGAGGAAAGCCCATAAAATTCTCTGCTACCATAGGGCAAGCGGTACCGGAGCGCCAAGTCTAGGACCAAAAGGCTCTTTAACAGCTTCTACCCCCAAGCCATAGGACAATTGAACAATTCCTGAAGATGAACAATTCCTAAATTTGTCACCGGATAATTTACATTGATCCCCCCTCCCTTTTGTACACTGCTGCTACTCTCTATTTGTTTGTTACCTATGCAAATTCACTTCGCCCTCACCTACATGTACAGATTACCTCAACTAGCCTAAACCCCCGCACACTGACTCGGTAGTATCGGTGCCCCCTGTATATAGCCTCGTTATTGTTATTCTTATTGTGGTTCATTTTATTATTAGTCTACTTGGTAAATATTTTCTTCTTCTTGAATTGCACTGTTGGTCAAAGGCTTAAAACCTGTTTGGTATAGGGGGCAGAATTTTCACTTTTGCATGAAATGCGTGCCCAGAGTAAACTGCCTGCTACTCTGTCCCAGATGCTAATATATGCATATTATTAGTAGTATTGGATAAGAAAACACTCTGAAGTTTCTAAAACTGTTTGAATGATGTCTGTGAGTATAACAGAACTCATATGGCAGGCAAAAACCTGAGAAAAATCCAACCAGGAAGTGGGAAATCTGAGGTTTGTAGTTTTTCAAAGCTTGGCCTACCTATGGGGTTAAGTTGCACTTCCTAAGGCTTCCACTAGATGTCAACCGTCTTTAGAAACTTTTTTCAGGCTTCTGCTATAAAGGAGGGGCTCATGAGACCTGTTTGAGTCAGTGGTCTGGCAGAGTGTCTCAGGCTCGTGACGCACGCTCCCGACAGAGTTACCTCTCGTTCCAGTCCTTTGCTACAGACAATGGAATTCTCCGGTTGGAACATTATTGATGATTTATGTTAAACACATCCTAAAGATTGATTCCATACATCGTTTGATATGTTTCTACGACCTGTAATGGAACTTTTCGAGTTTTTGTCTGGACCTAGTGCTCATGAAGATGGATTACTAGGCTGAACACTAGTGGCTATTTGGACATAAATGATGGACTTTATGGAACTTTATGGAACAAATCAGTAATTTATTGTCGAACTGGGATTCCTGGGAGTGCATTCTGATGAAGATCATCAAAGGTAAGTGAATATTTATCATGTTGTTTCTAACTTCTGTTGACTCCAACATGGCGGAAATTTCTTTGGCTGGATTTGGCTGGATTGGGCTCTGAGCGCCCAACTCAGATTATGCTTTTTCCGTAAAGTTTTTTTGAAATCTGACACAGCACTTGCATTAAGTCCCTTTCACTGACACAGTCAGTCTTCCATAATTCTGCAGTCATTTGACGCAAATACGTCTGTTAAAACAGAAGGCATGTATAGGCAGTACTGCCTCTCCTCAACCATCAAAACAGACTGTTAGGATATGATTGACTTCATCTGTAGTGTCAAAGATAAGAGATCAACTCAGACGATTGGCTTTCTCGATATCTTGACATTTAATATTAGAAGACATCAGTGTTGGTGATGCAATGTATTTGAAGGAAGGGTGAGCATAGATGTGCCATAGATGAACCACTAAATTATACCCAGTGAGGACAAAGACTAAAATCATGCAAACATTGTCCAAAAACACTTACACTTCAAGCTTAGAAAGTAAATTTATACTGAACAGAAATAAAAATGCAACAATTTCAATGATTTTACTGAGTTACAGTTCATATAAGGAAATCAATCAATTGAAATAAAGGAATTAGGCCGCAATCTATGGATTTCACATGACTGGACAGGGGTGCAGCCATGGGTTGGCCTGGAAGGGCATAGGCCCACCCATTGCATTGTGTGACAAAATATCACATTTTAGAGTGGCTTTTTATTGTCCCCAGCACAAGGTGCACCTGTGTAATGATCATGCTGTTTAATCAGCTTCTTGATATGCCACAAATGTCAGGTGGATGGATTATCTTGGCAAAGGGGAAATGCTCACTAACAGGGATGTAAACAAATGTGTGCACAACATTTGAAAGAAATAAGCTTTTTCTGCATACAGAACATTTCTGGGATATTTTACTTCAGCTCATGAAACATTTGTTAGCAGTTGATGTGATTCTTCAATAACACAGACCCCAAAGAAAATCAGGGGGGGAAAAATAGGTTAATTCAAATTGAACAAATCACAGTTGTTATGCTGGGAAGTACACTACTCAAAAAAATTAAGGGAACACTTAAACAACACAATGTAACTCCAAGTCAATCACACTTCTGTGAAATCAAACTGTCCACTTAGGAAGCAACACTGATTGACAATACATTTCACATGCTGTTGTGCAAATGGCATAGACAAAAGGTGGAAATTATAGGCAATTAGCAAGACACCCCCAATAAAGGAGTGGTTCTGCAGGTGGTGACCACAGACCACTTCTCAGTTCCTATGCTTCCTGGCTGATGTTTTGGTCACTTTTGAATGCTGGCGGTGCTTTCACTCTAGTGGTAGCATGACACGGAGTCTACAACCCACACAAGTGGCTCAGGTAGTGCAGCTCATCCAGGATGGCACATCAATGCGAGCTGTGGCAAGAAGGTTTGCTGTGTCTGTCAGCGTAGTGTCCAGAGCATGGAGGCGCTACCAGGAGACAGGCCAGTACATCAGGAGACGTGGAGGAGGCCGTAGGAGGGCAACAACCCAGCAGCAGGACCGCTACCTCCGCCTTTGTGCAAGGAGGAGCAGGTGGAGCACTGCCAGAGCCCTGCAAAATGCCCTCCAGCAGGCCACAAATGTGCATGTGTCTGCTCAAACGGTCAGAAACAGACTCCATGAGGGTGGTATGAGGGCCCGACGTTCACAGGTGGGGGTTGTGCTTACAGCCCAACACCGTGCAGGAAGTTTGGCATTTGCCAGAGAACACCAAGATCGGCAAATTCGCCACTGGCGCCCTGTGCTCTTCACAGATGAAAGCAGGTTCACACTGAGCACATGAGCACATGTGACAGACGTGACAGAGTCTGGAGATGCCGTGGAGAACGTTCTGCTGCCTGCAACATCCTCCAGCATGACCGGTTTGGCGGTGGGTCAGTCATGGTGTGGGGTGGCATTTCTTTGGGGGGCCGCACAGCCCTCCATGTGCTCGCCAGAGGTAGCCTGACTGCCATTAGGTACCGAGATGAGATCCTCAGACCCCTTGTGAGACCATATGCTGGTGCGGTTGGCCCTGGTTTCCTCCTAATGCAAGACAATGCTAGACCTCATGTGGCTGGAGTGTGTCAGCAGTTCCTGCAAGAGGAAGGCATTGATGCTATGGACTGGCCCGCCCGTTCCCCAGACCTGAATCCAATTGAGCACATCTGGGGCATCATGTCTCGCTCCATCCACCAACGCCACGTTGCACCACAGACTGTCCAGGAGTTGGCGGATGCTTTAGTCCAGGTCTGGGAGGAGATCCCTCAGGAGACCATCCGCCACCTCATCAGGAGCATGCCCAGGCATTGTAGCGAGGTCATACAGGCACGTGGAGGCCACACACACTACTGAGCCTCATTTTGACTTGTTTTAAGGACATTACATCAAATTTGGATCAGCCTGTAGTGTGGTTTCCACTTTAATTTTGAGTGTGACTCCAAATCCAGACCTCCATGGGTTGATAAATTTGATTTCCATTGATCATTTTTGTGTGATTTTGTTGTCAGCACATTCAACTATGTAAAGAAAAAAGTATTTAATAAGAATATTTCATTCATTCAGATCTAGGATGTGTTATTTTAGTGTTCCCTTTATTTTTTTGAGCAGTGTATATGGTCATTCTTCCCTGTCCTCAGTGATTCTCCACAGAACAAAGTATCAGGATGTCATTTATAACCCAACCCTATGTAAGGCCTGGGTGTCGGAGTGTGAAGGAAAAGCGCAGGAGCAGCAGGTGCAAATACAAATGTTCTTTAATGAACACGGACAAATTAGGCCACCCTACTAACACACTGGGTGTACACTTTAAACTACCCCAGACACGGGGGGAATGAACACAGTCCAGTAAACGTGAAGCACAAAACCAACACCACACTTACATACAAACAATCCCGCACAAAGAAACGTGCGGGCCGGCTGACTAAATAAGCCCAACTAATTACACCCTCATACAAAACAGGTGCACCCAATAAACACATAGGGAGGGGGAAAAAAGGATCAGTGGCAGCTAATAGGCCGGTGACGACGACCGCCGAACGCCACCCGAACGGGAAGGAGAGCCTGCCTCGGTCGAAGTCGTGACAGTACCCCCCTCTGACGCGCTGGCCGACACCGGCCGACACCGGCCTCGAGGTCGACCCGGAGGACGAGGTGCAGGGCGATCCGGATGGAGGCGATGGAAATCCCTCAGCATAGACGGATCCAAAATGTCCCCCACCGGTACCCAGCACCTCTCCTCCGGACCGTACCCCTCCCAGTCCACGAGGTACTGCAGGCCCCTCACCCGGCGTCTCGAGTCCAGAATGGCCCGTATCGTGTACGCCGGGGAACCCCTCGAAGGGGGAGGAGGGACCTCCGGCACCTCACCGTCCTGCAGGGGACCAGCTACCACCGGCCTGAGGAGAGACACATGAAACGAGGGGTTAATGCGATAATAGGAAGGGAGTTGTAATCGATAACACACCTCGTTTATTCTCCTCATTACTTTGAAGGGCCCTACACACTGCGGACCCAGCTTCCGGCAGGGCAAGCGGAGGGGCAGGTTTCGGGTCGAGAGCCAGACCCTGTCCCCCGGTACAAACACGGGGGCCTCACTGCGGTGGCGGTCAGCGCTCCTCTTCTGCCGTCCACTAGCTTGTTGGAGAGATTCCTGGACGGCCCTCCATGTCTCCTTGGAACGCTGCACCCATTCCTCCACCGCAGGAGCCTCGGTCTGGCTCGGATGCCATGGTGCCAGGACCGGCTGGTACCCCAATACACACTGAAAGGGGGACACGTTAGTAGAGGAGTGGCGTAGTGAGTTCTGGGCCATTTCGGCCCAGGGAATGTATCTCGCCCACTCCCCTGGCCGGTCCTGGCAATACGACCGCAGAAACCTACCCACCTCCTGGTTCACTCTCTCCACCTGCCCATTACTCTCAGGGTGATAACCGGAGGTCAGGCTGACCGAGACCCCCAAACGCTCCATGAACGCCCTCCATACTCGAGACGTGAATTGGGGGCCCCGATCAGAAACGATGTCCTCCGGCACCCCGTAGTGCCGGAAGATGTGGGTGAATAATGCCTCCGCAGTCTGTAGGGCTGTAGGAATACCGGGCAACGGGAGGAGACGACAGGACTTCGAGAACCGATCCACAATCACCAGTACCGTAGTGTTCCCCTGAGACGGGGGAAGATCGGTCAGAAAATCTACGGACAGGTGCGACCAAGGCCGTTGTGGAACGGGGAGGGGTTGTAACTTCCCTCTAGGAAGGTGCCTAGGAGCCTTACTCTGGGCGCATACCGAACAGGAGGAAACATAAACCCTAACGTCTCTCGCCAAGGTAGGCCACCAATACCTCCCCCGAAGGCTCCCCACTGTCCTCTTCACCCCAGGGTGACCCGAGGAGGGTAGAACGTGAGCCCACCGAATCAATTTGTCCCGAACACCAAGCGGCACGTACTTCCGCCCCACCGGACACTGAGGAGGAGCGGGTTCCGCCCGTAACGCCCGCTCAATGTCCGAGTCCACTTCCCACACCACTGGTGCTATCAGCCTAGAGGCGGGAAGGATGGGAGTGGGTTCGGTGGGCCGATCGTCCGAGTCGTAAAAACGGGACAGTGCATCCGCCTTTACGTTCTGGGAGCCCGGTCTATACGTTAACGTAAACTGGAATCGGGTAAAGAACATGGCCCACCTTGCTTGACGTTGATTCAGTCTCCTAGCTGCCCGAATATACTCCAGATTCTGGTGGTCGGTCCAGATGAGGAAAGGGTGCTTAGCCCCCTCAAGCCAGTGTCTCCACACCTTCAGGGCACTGACCACTGCTAACAACTCCCGGTCCCCCACATCATAGTTACGCTCCGCTGGGCTGAGTTTCTTCGAGAAGAAAGCACAGGGGTGGAGTTTTGGTGGCGTACCAGAGCGCTGTGATAGCACGGCACCTACCCCAGCCTCGGACGCTTCCACCTCCACTATGAATGCTAGAGAGGGATCCGGATGTGCCAACACGGGCGCATCCGTGAACAGCGCCTTCAACCTGTTGAAAGCTCCGTCCGCTTTTGCTGACCACTGCAAACGCACCGGACCCCCCTTCAGCAGTGAGGTAATGGGAGCTGCTACCTGGCCAAGACCCCGGATAAACCTCCGGTAGTAGTTGGCAAAACCCAAAAACCGCTGCACCTCTTTTACCGTGGTCGGAGTCGGCCAATTACGCACGGCCTTAATGCGGTCACTCCCTACCACCACGCCCGAGGTGGAAATGCGATAACTCAGAAAAGAGACGGCTCGTTTGGAGAACACACACTTCTCAGCCTTGACATATAGGTCATGCTCCAGCAGTCTACCAAGCACCTTGCGTACCAGAGACACATGCGCGGCGTGAGTGGCTGAGTAGATCAGAATGTCATCGATATAAACAACCACTCCCTGCCCGTGCAGGTCCCTGAGAATATCGTCTACAAAGGATTGGAAAACGGCTGGAGCATTCTTTAACCCATACAGCATGACGCAGTACTCATAATGGCCCGATGTGGTACTAAATGCGGTTTTCCACTCGTCTCCTTTCCGAATACGCACCAGACTATACGCGCTCCTGAGATCCAATTTTGTGAAGAACTGCGCTCCGTGAAATGATTCCATTGCCGTAGCAATGAGAGGTAGTGGGTAACTAAACCCCACGGTGATGGCATTTAGACCTCTATAATCAATACACGGACGCAAACCTCCCTCCTTTTTCTTCACAAAAAAGAAACTTGAGGAGGCGGGTGAGATGGAGGACCGAATGTACCCCTGTCCCAGAGACTCAGTGACATATGTCTCCATAGCCACCGTCTCCTCTTGGGACAATGGGTACACGTGACTCTTGGGAAGCGCAGCGTCTACCTGGAGATCTATCGCACAATCCCTTCCCGGTCGATAAGGTGGTAATTTAGTCGCTTTCTTTTTACTGAAAGCGATTGCCAAATCGGCATACTCGGGGGGAATGCACACCGTGGAACCCTGGTCTGGACTTTCCACCGACGTGACACCGATGGAAACTCCCAAACACCTTCCCAAACACTCCTTTGACCACCCCTGGAGAACCCCCTGTCTCCACGAAATTTTAGGATTGTGCCGGGGAATCCCTAGTACCACTGGAAATGCAGGCGAATCAATAATATAAAAGCTGATACGCTCCTTATGATTCCCCTGCGTCACCATGTCCAGGGGAACCGTGGTCTCCCTGACCACCCCTGACCCTAATGGCCGGCTATCTAGGGAGTGCACGGGAGAAGGGAGAATCTATCGGCACAAGCGGAACACTTAACCTAAGAGCGAGTCCGCGATCCATAAAGTTCCCAGCTGCGCCTGAATCGACTAGCGCCCTATGCTGGGAAGAGGGAAAAAATTTAAGGAAAAAAATCAAGACAAACATGTGACTAACAGGGGGTTCTGGGTGAGTTTGGTGCTGACTCACCTGGGGTGATCGAGAAGCGTTCCGCCTGCCATCTCGACTCCCAGACGGACCCCCCCAGCACCGATCGGCCGTGTGTCCTCTCCGACCACAGCTGGTGCAGGGAGAGCCTCCTCCTCCGGTACCCCTCGGCACAGCCCCTCCCAACTCCATCGGAATAGGAGCGGAGGGGCTGGGTGGTGGAACGTACAGGACCCTCTCAGAACGCCCGCGGGCAGCCAGCAGATTGTCCAGACGGATGGACATGTCAATCAGCTCATCCAGGGAAAGAGCGGTGTCCCGACATGCTAGCTCCCTGCGGACGTCCTCCCGGAGACTACACCGGTAGTGATCAATAAGGGCCCTGTCGTTCCACCCAGATCCTGCAGCCAGGGTCCGGAACTCCAGCGCGTAATCCTGGGCGCTCCTCTTCTCCTGCCTAAGGTGGAACAGTCGTTCTCCCGCCGCTCGGCCCTCTGGAGGATGGTCAAATACGGCCCGAAAACGGCGGGTGAACTCTGGGTAATGCTCCTTCGCTGAGTCTGGGCCATTCCAGACTGCGTTTGCCCAATCCAGAGCACGACCCGTGAGGCAGGAGACGAGGACACTCACCCTCTCCGCTCCTGAGGGAGTGGGTCTTACGGTGGCAAGGTACAGCTCCAGTTGGATTAGGAACCCCTGGCACCCCGCCGCCGATCCATCATAATCCCTCGGGAGTGTCAGACGGAGAGCGCTGGAGCCGAGGGATGGAGAGTCCTGGGCTGGAGGAGCCGAAGGTGGAGAGAGGAGACCACTCCTCTCCCATCGGTCCATTCGCTCCATCATCGAATCCATCGCTGTTCCAATACGGTGGAGAACGGTGGTATGATGGAGCACCCGTTCCTCCATCGATGGGAGAGGGTTGGCCGCTGCTCCTGCTGACTCCATTTAGCCGGTGCGGGATTCTGTAAGGCCTGGGTGTCGGAGTGTGAAGGAAAAGCGCAGGAGCAGCAGGTGCAAATACAAATGCTCTTTAATGAACACGGACAAACTAGGCCACCCTACTAACACACTGGGTGTACACTTTAAACTACCCCAGACACGGGGGGAATGAACACAGTCCAGTAAACGTGAAGCACAAAACCAACACCACACTTACATACAAACAATCCCGCATAAAGAAACGTGCGGGCCGGCTGACTAAATAAGCCCAACTAATTACACCCTCATACAAAACAGGTGCACCCAATAAACACATAGGGAGGGGGAAAAAAGGATCAGTGGCAGCTAATAGGCCGGTGACGACGACCGCCGAACGCCACCCGAACGGGAAGGAGAGCCTGCCTCGGTCGAAGTCGTGACACCCTAGCCTGTGGTTGACCAATTACAATTCCTTGCAGTAAAATTGGGCCAATTGCCAAATAACAAGTATCCCGTTTCAGGCTCAACGTATATAGACAGTTCGGACCAATGAGAACTTGCCACATGTAGCTATGAGTTCCGGACTGAAATTCCTCCCATGTCTCTAACCAATGAATCATTCGTTGCCTAAAACAACTATTCCCATTGATTGTTAATTCCCTTTTGACCTTTAGTCCTCTGCGTTGTGTATTTATCTTCAAATATTAAGTCACATTGGACCAACACTTTACATAAAGGCGTTTATATTTTTGTTCAGTATAAGTGGAAATGGACAGAGACGTGAAATACCTGGGTGTACTGGTGCTATGCAATCTGGAGGAGTGCATTGAAATTCCTTTCTTGCAAACCCAACAATGAAATAATCAATATCAATGTAATACTAGAAAAGAGCGTCAGAGCCGGTCTAGTAGGATTCAATCTTAATCCTGTATTGACACGTTGCTTGTTTGATGGTTCGTCTGCGGGCACAGAGGGATTTCTTATAAGCGTCTGGATTAGTCTCCCGCTCCTTGAAAGCGACAGCTATAGCCTTTAGCTCGATGCGGATGTTGCCTGTAATCCATGGCTTCTGGTTGGGATATGTACATGCGGTCACTGTGCGGACGATGTCATCGATGCACTAATTGATGAAGCCGATGACTGAGGTGGTATATTTCTCAATGCCATTGGATGAATCCCGGGACGTATTCCAGTCTGTGCTAACAAAACAGTCCTGTAGTGTAGCATCTGCGTCATCTGACCACTTCCACATTGAGCGAGTCACTGGTACTCCCTGCTTTAGTTTTTGCTTGTCAGCAGGTATCAGGAGGATAGAATTATGGTCAGATTTGCCAAATGGAGGGCGGGGGAGAGCTTTGTATGCATCTATGTGTGTGGAGTAAACATGGTCTAGAGTTTTTTTCCTCTGGTTGCACGTGATATGCTGTAAAAAATTGGTAAAACTGATATAAGTTTGCCTGGCCACTAAGAGCTCCGCTGGCCAGGACGCCAACATTTTCTTGTTTGCTTATGGCCTTATAGAGTTGGCTGAGTGCGGTCTTAGTGCCAGCATCAGTCTGTGGTGGTAAATAGACGGCTACGAATAATATAGATGAGAACTCTCTTGGTAGATAATGTGGTCTACAGCTTATCATAAGGTACTCTACCTCAAGCGAGCAATACCTCGAGACCTTCTTTAATATTAGACATCGCGCACCAGCTGTTATTGACAAAAATACAGACACACCCACACCTCGTCTTACCAGAAGTATAATTTATGTTCTGCCAGTGAATGGAAAAACCTGCCAGCTCTATATTATCCGTGTTGTCGTTCAATCAGGTATCGGTGAAACATAAGATATTACAGTTCTTAATGTCCTGTTGGTAGGATAATCGTAATCGTAGGTCATCCATTTTATTTTCTAATGATTGCATGTTAGCAAGTGGATGTTAGCAACCTACAGATTCTCAGGCAGCCCGATGTGTGTCCTCTTGTCCTCCGTATTTTCTTCACGCAAATGACAGGGATTTGGGCCTGTTCCCGGGAGAGCAGTAGATCCTTCTTGTCGGACTAGTTAAAGGAAAAAGCTTCTACCAGTTCGTGGTGAGTAATCGCTGTTCTGATGTCCAGAAGTTATTTTCGGTCATAAGAGACTGTGGCAGCAACATTATTTACAAAATAACTAAACAAATAAGTTACAAACAATGCAAAAAAACATACAAAAAAGGACAATCGGTCAGGAACATTTAAAACGTCAGCCAGCCTCTTCGGCAACATTTTAGTGATTTGGACACCGAGGATCTTGAAGCTCTTGACCTGCTCCACTGCAATCTCGTCGATGTGGATGGGGGCGTGCTCACCCCCTCGTTTCCTGTAGTCCACGATCAGCTCCTTGGTCTTACTGACATTGAGGGAGAGGTTGTTGCTCTGGCACCACACTGCCAGGTCACTGACCTCCTCCCTGTAGGCAGACTCATCATCGCTGGTGATCAGGCCTATCACCGTTGTGTCGTCAGCAAACTTGATGATGGTGTTGGAGTTGTGCCTGGCCAGGACGCCAACATTTTTTGCCTTAATAAATAAGATTGAAACCAATGTTCAGAGATGGAGATTTCTACCCATTTCTATGTTATGTAATGTCAACATAATCAAAATAAATATACTACCAAGGTTGATGTATTTATTCCAGGCCCTGCCAGTTTCAATTCCATCCAACTTTTTGAATTGAATAAATGGCCAGCTCTCCAAATGTATTTGGAATGGAAAGACCTCAGTCAAATTGACTGTTTTACACTTACCCTATAAAGCTGGAGGTCCTGGACTACCTCATATGAAGATGTACAGTACCTTCAGAAAGTATTCATACCCCTTGATTCCACATTTTGTGTTACAGCTCGAATTCAAAATTGATTAAATATATTTTTTCTAAACCATCTATACACAATACCCCATAACGACAAAGTGAGAACATGTTTTTACAAACTTTAGCAAATTGGAAATAAAATACATATATATCTCATTTACATAAGTATTCACACCCAAGTCAATACTTTGTATAAGCACCTTTGGTGGCAATTACAGCTTTGTGTCTTGGGTATGTCTGTTTCAGCTTTGCACATCTGGATTTGGGGATTTTTCCCATTCTTCCTTGCAGATTTTCTTAAACTCTGTAAAGTTAGATGGGGAGTGGCGGTGAACAGCAATCTTCAAGTCTTTCAACAGATTGTCAATGGGATTCTAGGCTTTGGCTGGGCCACTCAAGGACTGTATTACTGGGCTGCACAACTGCATTCACTTAGACAGCAGACTATCCTTGTGTATGGAGGAGTATTGAAACCATAAATGCAATACCTTATTATCTCAAATATATTCACTACTTCGGGTCCAAGAAAAAAAACGGACAATCCAATTATTCTCAATTCCATTCATATATGGGAAAATGTACATCAATTCATGAGGTGGAAAGAACCAATATCGCCAGGCACCCCTATTTGGAATATTCCCACTTTACCTTCAGTGTTTAATAACAAAACCTTTAAATCCTGGTTCCAAAGTGGCATCGTGAATTTTTTACATGTGTACCATGAAGGATCTCTCCTGTCATTCAATCAATTACAAGAAACATTTGGATTATCCAAGGCTAATTTCTTTAAATTCGTACAACTCAGGAATAATATTCAATCTCTTCAACATCATCTGGATTAACCTAAGGCATCTAGCATAGAACAAATACTGAAAGAAGCTGCTGTGCCAAAGAAGTTGATTGCCAAGTTATACAGGGGCGAAAGTAAGGTGTTTATGCCACATTAAAAGGTAATACATTATAAAAGTTATAACAAATTCTATGATTAGACCCATCCTTTTTTTTTTTTTTTGTAGTACAGTAGGTCCCGTACCAGAAAGAAATGAAATCTACTTTCACCACTGAAGTTCTATCAAGAAGTCGATTGCAACTCTACCTGACGGTTCAGAACTTATAAGGAAAAAATAGAAAACAGATCTAAAGGAAGAAATTGGAGATAACCATTGGTCACAGATGTGTGAAACAGTTCATACCTGCTCCTACAACCTTGAACATAAACTGCTGCAATTAAGTATAATTCATAGGATTTACTACACTCCTGCCAGAATGCATGTAACACAAAAATGTCAACTCTCAGTTGGAGATGCAAAAAGCACAAAGGAGCCCTATTATGTATGCTGGGTCCTATGATAAACTGACACCATTTTGGGATAATATATGTGCTATCATTTCACTGTGTCTAGGAATTATTATCCATCCATCTCAACAATTATGTCTGTTGGGAAATGTAAATATTGGTGATCAATATCAGAGAACGTTTTGTAATGTAGGTTTAATTTATTCCACGTGTAACTCTGTGTTGTTGTTTGTGTAGCACTGCTTTGCTTTATCTTGGCCAGGTCACAGTTGTAAATGAGAACTTGTTCTCAATTAGCCTACATGGGTAAATAAAGGTGAAATAAAAAATAAATACAAAATTGCTGCAAAATGTATAGCCATCAATTGGAAAGCCTCATATTCACCCTCAATAACAAACTGGAGGATTTTTGCATGCCACTCCACAGATCAGGAATGGGAATGGGATGTATCCGGAATACGGCACACGATACCGTCAGCCCGTAAGGCGTGAAGAGCTCCCGGTGTGACCAGACAGCTGCGGGAGGGAGTGAGGGATCCAATAAAAGTGTGCAGTCACGAATACCCTCATCAGCTCCAACTGAGGGTGCATCCTAAATGGGACCCTATTCCCTATGGGCCCTGGTCAAAAATAGTGCACTAAATAGGTACTAGAGTGCCATTTGGGAGACAACCCAATTCCTGTCCGTCAAGACAACTACGCAGGTGTAGCATTGCATGACATCTAGAGTTACCTAAAACACCAGCGCCTTGCTTGAGATGTTTTTTTAAATTTCCGATTCATCTCTTCAGACACAGTTAAGCTGTAAGGTGATATAGTTCAAATGTTGCAAGAGAAACATTGATTTAGGAATTTGACCTCAAGAACCTTGCTAAGGCCTTGTCGTTTAAACTCACTGAGTTTACAAGAGTCCTCACTACAAGTGGGCAAAACCACAAGTGGAGTATTCCTTACATAAAGTCTAAATTCTCTCCTCTGCACATCCCAAAGGTGGACACAACCCAAGCAGGGCTGATTACACAAACAGTGAGAACGTTTCAACATTCCCGTGCTAATGTATTAGTGGAGCCCCCAGAGACCCAGAGGCTGCCTGTATGTTTACCGACTGCAGCCACAGGCATGGTCTCCACGGCCTGCAACGCATAGGGGCTTACCCCGGTCATAGGCGAAGGATGCGTCCCTACTGGTACCCTATTGCCTATATAGTTTACTACTTTTTCCAGAGTCCTATGGCCCTGGTCAAAAGCAGTCCACTATATAGGGAATAGGGTGCCATTTGGGTTGCAGACGATAGGTTTTCACCTGCTTGCCCCACGATGTCATAATCCGTCACCTCAGTCCACCACTCTTGTCAGCTCTAGTAGCGGTCTCTGCCCTATCCCGTTATCAGTGCATCATAGGGGGTTGTACATACCTCCACTACACAATTAGAAAAAATGGTTCCAAAAGGGTTCTGAAGAGAACGCTTTTTGGTTCCAGGTAGAACTAGTTTGAGTTCCATGTAGAACCCTCTGGAAATGGTTCTACATGGAATCCAAAAGGGTTCTACTTGGAACCAAAAGGGAATCGTCAAAGGGTTCTCCTATGGGGACGGTCAAAAAACTTTTTTTGCTTCTAGATAGCACCATTTTCAAAGAAGGAATTAAGGGGAATCTTTGCAGCCGAAACTGATCTGGAATGTTAGTGGTAGTGGTTTTCAAGACGTTAGGAATTTGGAAGTTAACATCGGCATCCCTTCAAAAATGTATTAAAAAATAATCTTCCACCTCAAAATGAAAGGAGTGATGCTTCAGCTAAAGTCCTACTAAACAACATATTAATGCCTCATTGGAAACATTGAAATGACACGACACTTATTCTATTGATCTGTTAGACGTCCCTTTAAATGGGCTTGGTGCCAATGTTTTCTCTTTCTTTTTTTATGCCTTCCCTTGGGGTTAAAATGAACAGGGAGGACCTCTCTCTCACCCCCCCACTTTCTCTTCCTCTCCCCCTCTCCCCCACTTTGGCCCAGAGTACCATGTCATGCCTGGAGCAGGAGAATAAATTCCAGGCTGGCAGTAAGAATGTAGCTATGAAACATGTGACAACCTAGGCAAGCACTACAGACAGTGTAGGAGATGTACTTTCAAAATGTGTATAGCTTTTGTGCAATTTTCCCAAGTATGTGGTACATTTTCACAATGCTTAGTACAAAACTCAAAACAGATAAACAAAAAGGCAGTTGTTTCAAAACTCTAAGCTCCTTTTCAATTGACTAAGTACAACACACACAATCATACAGTCACTTTTTCACCAAACGTAATCAGTGTGTCACGTGTACTCCCTCTCCGGCCTCTAGGTGACCAGGCTGCTCGTTATGGCACACACCGGTCACTATCGTTACGCACATCAGCACATTATGACAATCACCTGGACTCCATCACCTCCTTGATTACCTGCCCTATATATGTCACTCCCCTTGGTTCCTTCTCCAGGCGTCATTGTTTCTTGTCTGTGTGCTGTTCGAGTGTCTTGTTTTGTATTATGTTCCGTTTATTTATTAAAACACACTTCCTGAACTTGCTTCCTGACTCTCAGCGCACATCGCTACACAGTGTTTGTACACACTCCAATTTGCTTACCGACCCAATAGGTCCACAGACGACGCAATCGCAACCACACTGCACACTGCCCTAACCCATCTGGACAAGAGGAATACCCATGTGAGAATGCTGTTCATCGATTACAGCTCAGCATTTAACACCATAGTACCCTCCAAACTCGTCATCAAGCTCGAGACCCTGGGTCTCGACCCCGCCCTGTGCAACTGGGTCCTGGACTTCCTGACGGGCCGCCCCCAGGTGGTGAGGGTAGGTAACAACATCTCCACCCCGCTGATCCTCAACACTGGCAAACTACCTGCCCTCCAGGACACCTACACCACCCGATGTCACAGGAAGGCCATAAAGATCATCAAGGACAACAACCACCCAAGCCACTGCCTGTTCACCCCGCTATCATCCAGAAGGCGAGGTCAGTACAGGTGCATCAAAGCAGGGACCGAGAGACTGAAAAACAGCTTCTATCTCAAGGCCATCAGACTGTTAAACAGCCACCACTAACATTTAGCGGCCGCTGCCAACATACTGACTCAACTCCAGCCACTTTAAAAATGGGAATTGATGGAAATTATGTAAAAATGTACCACTAGCCACTTTAAACAATGCCACTTAATATAATGTTTACATACCCTACATTACCCATCTCATATGTATATACTGTACTCTATATCATCTACTGCATCTTGCCATCTTTATGTAATACATGTACCACTAGCCACTTTAAACTATGCCACTTTATGTTTACATACCCTACAGTACTCATCTCATATGTATATACCGTACTCTATACCATCTACTGCATCTTGCCATGCCGTTCTGTACCACCACTCATTCATATATCTTTATGTACATATTCTTTATCCCTTTACACTTGTGTGTGTGTATAAGGTAGTAGTTGTGGAATTGTTAGGTTAGATTACTTGTTGGTTATTACTGCATTGTCGGAACTAGAAGCACAAGCATTTCGCTACACTCGCATTAACATCTGCTAACCATGTGTATGTGACTAATACAATTTGATTTGATTTGATTTGATTTGATTTGATTTGATTTGATTTGATTTGTTTCATCTACAAACATATGATATTACGGGAAAATGTCATCCTGTCACGTTTTTGCATAAGGAAATCTATTACGTTTTTGTCAATACATTATATTCAAAGGGAAAATATGAGTGTCACAGGTTTAAGGGTTAGACATGCAGACAGACATACAATTCTATTGGCAAATTATTGAGATACTTAGACAGACACACCCATAGACAGAAAGACAGACAGATTCAATGGGAAAAGATGTGTTACATAGTTTACGTTTTTGTGAATACTTTGCATTCAATGGGAAAAGATGAGGGTCACAGCGGTTAGGGTTAGGGGTTAGGGTTAGATATACAGTCATACATACAATTCTATGGGCAAATTATTGAAATATTTAGACAGATGGACAGACGTATACACTCAGACAGACAGACATGGATAGTTTCAAGTCTAAAATAATCTAGAATAATGTGACCGATATCCTCTTCAGAATTAATTCTAACAAGATTTTTAGTTTCTACTGCTGCAAGATCATTAGGTAAAATGGAGGTCAAAAATGCTTTTAGGCCAATTGAATTCAAATTTCATATGCCCGATTGGCTGTTCGGGCACACACATTTCTTTCTCAAGGCTAGCCGAAGTCGGTAGCCGAAGTCTATGCCTCTTCGTTTGTGATTGGTCAACAGTAGGGATTCTTCAATAAAGTCTTTGTTGTCATTTAACAAGAGACAACTTGTTTTCATGCACATTGTTTTTAATTCAGAAATGCTGCACCAAATATCTTAGTTAGACGTAAGGTTGGGTGACTAACATCTCCTCGGCAAAAACGTCAAAATGAATAACAGATTTCTTGAGTTATCTTAGATTAATTCTGACTATTTTGAGGAAGTGTATACAGGCTATGGTGTCTCAAAATGAACAAACAGGACTATTGCCACTCATTTTTCAAGTGAAGGTCTTTTAATTAGGTATGTGAGGACTCGTTCGGCACACCTAGCTGTGTTTGGCCTGGCGCCAGCCGAACTGGAGAATGCTGACGCCTTAACCTTAACCCCTAATCCTAAAACCTGTCACACTCATCTTTTCCCATTGAATGCAATGTATTGACAAAAACATCAACCATGTGACACATCATTTCCCAGTGAATGCAATGTATTACAAAAACATCACATACTATGATGTTTTCCTTTCTGCAAAAACGTGACAGAATGATGTTTTGAGGCTGATACTGGGCTGTAAATACGTTTCACATTGCAATACGTGTTCATATAAAGGAATTGCTTTTCAAAATGCAATGCTCACATTATTTTTATATAATAGTCTTCTCATTTATTAAAAAACATTTTACTATTACACTGAACAAAACATGCAAAGTGTTGGTTCCATGTTTTATGAGCTGAAATAAAAGATCCCAGAAATGTTCCATATGCACAAAAAGCTTACTTCTCTAAAACCTTGTGCACAAATGTGTTTCCATCCCTGTTCGTGAGCATATCCCCTTTGCCAAGATAATTCATCCACCTGACAAGTGTGGCATATCAAGAAGCTGATTAAACAGCATGATCATTACACGTGTGCACCTTGTGCTGAGGACAATAAAAAGCCACTAAAATGTGATATTTTGTCACACAACACAATGCCACAGATGTCTCAAATTGAGGGAGTGTGAGATTGGCATTCTGACTGCAGGAATATCCACCAGAGCTGTTGCCAGATAATTGAATGTTAATTTCTCTACCATAAGCTGCCTCCAATGTCGTTTTAGAGACTTTGGCAGTGCATCCAACCGACCTCACAACCACAGACCATGTGTATGGCATCATGTGGGTGAGCGGTTTGCTGATCAACGACAAACGTTGTGAACAGAGTGCCCCAAGGTGGTAGTGGGGTTATGGTATGGGCAGGCATAAACTACAGTCAACACAATAGCATTTTATCTATGGCAATTTGAATGCACAGAAATACCGTGAAGAGATCCTGTGGCCCATTGTGAGGCCCATTTTTTTTAAGGTATCTGTGACCAACAGATACATATCTGTGTTTCTAGTCATATGAAATCCATAGATTAGGGCCTAATGAATTTATTTAAATTGACTGATTTCATTATATGAACTGTAATTCGGTAAAATCCTTGAAATTGTTGTTTAATTGTGTTTATATTTTTGTTCAGTATACTTCATCCTACTGCTCTTAATTGATCATACTGTTTGGTAAACCTATAGATTATAAACTTCCACAGATTTTGAGCTACATAATGAAAATATATGTTTGTAATGTATAAACATATGAAATATGATATATACTGTAATGTACTATTATGTTGATGACTTTACAGTAAATGTAAATGAAATCTGATATTGACAAGATCGGAGATTTACTGTACATAACAAATGCATTCCCTATAAAGTAAACATAACCATACCATAACCCCACCACCACTATGGGGCACTCTGTTCATACTCTGTTCAGCAAACTGCTCGTCTACACGACGCCATACACAAGGTCTGCAGTTGTGAGGCCAGTTGGACATACTGCCAAATTCTCTAAAACGATGTTCGATGCAGCTTATGGTAGATAAATTAACAATGATCTGGCAACAGCTCTGGTGGACATTCCTGCAGTCAGCATGCTAAGTGCACGCTCCTTCAAAACATGAGACATCTGTGGCATTGTGTTGACACATTTTTTTTAGTGGCCTTTTAATTGTCCCCAGCACATTTTATATTTTATTTCAGCTCATGAAAGATTTGACTAACACTTTGCATGCTGCTTTTATATTTTGGTTAAGTGTATAATAAAATGTTTTGGATATAAGACTTGCTGTGTTACAAGTGTTATCAGATTGGAGTTTTGTAATGTAGTTGATAACTTAGGTTTAATCAGTAAGGCCGGTCTGAATGGACAGCTCACTTTACATCATTCAGTGAGCACAATACAATTCACATGTGTTCCTCTTCTATGGGCACATCTGATGTTTAGAGTGTTCTCATCAACATCACACAGTCATATCACTCCTCTTCCTTTACTATCAATTAGCCACGTATTTGTATTTATTAATTAAGGATCCCCATTAGCTGTTGCCAAGGCAGGAGCTACTCTTCCTGGGGTTCAGCAAAATGAAGACAGTTACATACAACTAAAACAATTACATAAAACTTTTCACAACACATTATGTGTACACTCGGGCCACTACTCTACTACCTGTCACGAACTGGCTCGATGTCCGTAACAAAAAGGGAGACAACGTGGAGATAAGGAATAACAAAAATATATTTATTAACTGAAGTAATGTAAATACAATTAACACTGGTGTGTGTAGTCAGTAGTGTTAGTGAGGGGTTACGTGCATAAATGTGATAATGAGGGGTGTTGAAAGGTGCCAAAGCAAACAAACAAAACAGCCACAACCAAAATCTACCAGTGTGTCTGCATAGAGAGAGTCTCTTCAATGAATTGGGGAAGAGGTGTATTTATCCTTGGATACACCCGGGCCCAGGTGTGTCCCATGTCGCTGACGACCCTCCCAGCTCCGCCCACCGACAACCTATTAAGGAAAACAAGAGCAAAGAGAAAGAATACGGCAAACAGAGTGGGAGGGTTGTCACATACCACATACAGTGTATCTCAGATATAGCATAGACGCTTCTTTTAGATTCTTTGGGGGGACCATCTGTTGTTCCATGTAGTGAATATGTTATTCAATGCGTTTGTATGGGCTAATAAGAGGTAGGCCAAAAATAAGCCCTGATAATAATAATAACCATTTTGTACATGGGGCAAAAGCCAGCCCTTACATCAGTTAGATGTTTTATTGAACATTAACTTCTACATTTTACAGACACTAGCACCAGGGTTGACAGCAACACAACTTTCATATAATCATGTAAAGCAGTCTGTGGTTTGAGCATGTACTTCCACATTCTTCGGACATGAGATGCTGCAATATGTTAAAATGTTTGTATGGCCAAGAGGAAAGTAATAAGTCTTGCACGCCTAGACAAGTAAGCTTCACAGAATATGATGGAAGACAAATCTATGAAAATCATGATAGTATACACTCTCCGTGAAAGTGTGTAATTTATTGATGGTACCATAACCTCTCTAGGACTGGCGGAACCCCTCACCAACAGCCAATGAAATTGCAGGGCGCCAAATACAAATCAACAGAAATCTCATAAATCAAATTTCTCAAACATACAAGTATTAGGCACCATTTTAAAGATAAAATTCTCGTTAATCAAACCACAGTGTCTGATTTCAAAAATGCTTTACAAGGAATGCTCCACAAACGATTATATTAGGTCACCACCAAGTCACAGAAAAACCCAGCCATTTTTCCAGCCAAAGAGAGGAGTCACAAAAAGCACAAATAGAGATAGAATTAATCACAAACCTTTGATGATCTTCATCAGATGACACTCATAGGACTTCATGTTACACTATACATGTATGTTTTGTTCGATAAAGTGCATATTTATGTCCAAAAATCTAATTTTACATTGGCGTGTTATGTTCAGTAGTTCCAAAACATGCAGTGATTTTGCAGAGAGCCACATCAATTCACAGAAATACTCATTATAAATGTTGATGAAAATTCAAGGGTTATGCATGGAACTTTAGATAAACTTCTCCTGTGTCAGATTTCAAAAAAACTTTACGGAAAAAGCATACCATGCAATAATCTGAGCACGGAGCTCAGAGCCCAAACCAGCCAAAATAAATATCCGCCATGTTGGAGTCAACATAAGTCAGAAATAGCATTATAAATATTCACTTACCTTTAATGATCTTCGTCAGAATGCACTCCCAGGAATCCCCGTTCCACAATAAATGTTTGATTTGTTCCATAAAGTCCATCATTTATGTCCAAATTCCTCCTTTTGTTAGGGCATTTAGTAAACAAATCGAAACTCATGAGGCGCGGCAAGTCCAACGGAAATGTCTGACGAAAATTCCCAAAAGTTATATTACTGGTCGTAGAAACAAATCAAACGATGTATAGAATCAATCTTTAGGATGTTTTATCATAAATGTTCAATAATGTCCCAACCAGAGAATTCCATTGTCTGTAGAAAAGCAATGGAACGAGAGCTACCTCTCATGTGAATGCGCGTGACTGAGACCGAGGCTGCTGGCAGACCTCAGACCCCTCTCATTCAGCCCCCCTTCACAGTAGAAGCCTGAAACAACGTTCTAAAGACTGTTGACATCTAGTGGAAGCCTTAGGAAGTGCAACATTACCCATATCCCACTGTGTATTCAATGGTGCTGAGTTTAAAAACTACAAACCTCAGATTTCCCACTTCCTGTTTGGATTTTTTCTCAGGTTTTTGCCTGCTATATGAGTTCTGTTATACTCACAGACATCATTCAAGCAGTTTTAGAAACTTCTGAGTCGTCTACCCAATACTACTAATAATATGCATATATTAGCATCTGGGACTGAGTAGGAGGCAGTTTACTCTGGGCACGCTTTTCATCCAAACGTGAAAATGCTGCACCTAACTAGAATTGATATGCTAGTCTTATTAAAGAGAACTACAACCCAGGCTCTGGTTTCCCAAAAGCATCTTAAGACTAAGTTTGTTAGAACCTTCATATTGTAGGAGCATCGTTCAATCTCCAGTTTCCCAAAACCATTGATACTAAAGCTGCACTTGAAAATGCTCATTATTCACCGACTGTCGCCCCAGCTAACAACAAAATGTTCCAAGAACTTTAGAGAACATGCCTTTATGAGTCTCATTAGGTCATAAACTAAAGTTTTCATAGGAATCTTCCTGTGATGTGTAAGGAATGTTTCCACGAGACCATTCCCTTAATGTCAAATAGAACTTACCCTAAACGTGGTTTAATCATGTTCTCAGATTTTAAGATATTAATGTTTGACTTAATTTTATTCTGAACTCTTTTAGTCCTCATTTGGAATAATCTTCCAAGAGTCCTTAAACGTTCAAATACAATTCATTATACAATCACATTTTCACATATAACACACTGTTACAAACAGACATAATAAACTGAAATACTGACCAGATAAATACTCTTAACAGTCTGAAATTATAGATTGATTCCTTCATCTACGATAGTCCTGCACAACCTTCCAATTGATTATATTTAAATGGTTCTAAAGTATTGTTTGAATTTATATATTGAAAGGTTTCTGGTTTGCTAAGAAACATTTCATTTCTTTTTTGCTCTGAATCGAAATGTTATTTAGCATATTTCTCTTTTCAGTCTGAATAACACATAGATGGTGGACAATCTATTCCTAGTCTGTCTCTTACCAACTGAATACTGTTGTGAATGGAGTTTGGCTGTTTTTAAATGGTGTACATTGTGAAATAAAATCAGCATGTTTTTTTCAATAATCTTGTTGATTGATGACCAACCAAGAGCATTGTGCAAGACTGCAACAGAATAATCATATCTCCACCTTAAACAATCTTTGTTGCTTTGTTCTGTGCAATCTGCAGCCTCCTAATTGTACTTCCTGATGCATTTCCCCAGTCCACAGAACAGTACCTGACTCCCAATAATGCTTGGGTTGTTTGCTGAAGAATTTTTCCCGGTAAATATTTAGTCATGGTAAATATAAGGTCACTCTGGCAGAGCTCCAGAGTTCCTTTGTGGAGATGGGAGAACTTTACAGAGGACAACTATCTATGCAGCACTCCACCAATCAAGCCTTTATGGTAGAATGGACAGACGGAAGCCATTCCTCAGTAAAAGGCACATGACAGCCCTCTTGGAACTGGCCAAAAGGCACCAAAAGACGCTTAGACCATGAGAAACAAGATTCTCTGGCCTAATGAAACCAAAATTGAACTCTGGCCTGAAAGCCAAACATCACTGGAGGAAACCTGGCACCATTCTTACAGTGAAGCATTGTGGTGGCAGCATCATGCAGGGGGGATGTTTTTCAGCAGCAGGGACTGGAAGACTAGTCAGGATTGAGGGAAGATGAACAGAGCAAAGTAATGAGAGATCCTTGATGAAAACCTGCTCAGGACAACGACACTAAGCACACAGCCAAGACAACACAGGAGTGGCTTTGGGACAAGTCTCTGAATGTCCTTGAGTGGCCCAGCCAGAGCTCAGACTTGAACCCAATCTAACATCTCTGGAGAGTCCTGAAAATAGCTGTGCAGCGATGCTCCCCATCCAACCTGACAGAGCTTGAGAGGATGAAACTCCCCAAATACAGGTGTGCCAAGCTTGTAGTGTCATACCCAAGAAGACTCAAGGCTGTAATCACTGCCAAAGATGCTTCAACAAAGTACTGAGTAAAGGGTCTGAATACTTATGTAAATGTAACATTTCGGTGGTGAAAGTCGGCGATGAGGTCCAAGATGTCTTTAGCAGGAACCCAGCACCTCTCCTCTGGGCCATAACCCTCCCAGTTAATCAGGTACTGGAAACCCCTGCCTCGTGGTCGAACCCTCAGCTGGCGTCTTACCGTGTACGCTGGCTGGCCATCGATGACATAGGGGGAGGGATGGGCGTAGAAACTGAAGACAAGGGGCAGTCAGACATGGTTTTGACTCTAGACACAGAAAAGGTAGGAAAAATACTGGGCAACAGAGGACGAACAGCAGAGGGGCTAATGATCTTGGAGAGGGGGGAAAGGTCTCAGCTTCCGGGGGTGCAGCCGTGGCACTATAGCGGCGTGCCAGTGCCTCAGACTTGACCTTCTTGGATACCGGTCGGTGCTGCGGAAGTGAAGTGGCCCGGGCCTTGCTGAACCACTCTGAGGTCCTGGTATTCTATGGAGCTGGCGGAGAGGTCAGGGCAATTTCCAAGCACCCAGGAAGACGTCCCTGGGCAGGCAGAGCTGACTTCAGGCAATGAGTGTGGCAGGATGGACTCCAGCCCACGATGGCATCAGTAGCCCAGTCAATGGAGTTGATTGTTTTGCTGGAGCCAAGAGAATCCCAATAACACGGGAACCAGCGGCGACTCAACCAGCAGGAATTGGATTGTCTCGCTGTGGTTCCCCGACACTCGTAGGTTGACGGGGGTGGTCTGGTGGGTGACCCGGCCTATAGAGCGCCCTTCCAGCGCTCTAACACCCATGGGAATAGAGAGGGGTTGAGTGGGGATGCCCAGCTCGGACGCCAGGCAAAGGTCCATGAGACTCACATCGGCCCCCGAGTCGATGAGTTCCTGGAGAGACTTGGACTGGTCACCCCACAGCAGGGTGACATGGAGAGGGGACGAGTAAGGGGAGAAGAACAATTATTTTAAGACCCACCAGTGTACTCACTCCAACGAATCTCTTGAAGGGACAGGTAGACACAAAATGGCTAGCAGTACCTCAATACAGACAACTGGATACAGCCTAGCCCTGCCAAGCTGCATCGGCTCAGGACGAGATGAATCAGCAGTCTCCAGAGGCTCTTGGAGGGACTTGGGTAAGCTCGGATCCTCTCGGGGACGTAGACGCCGGGGACTTCTGGAGTTCATCAGCTGCAAGGTGGGATCCCTAAGTGAGCGATTGGGACCTCCATCGGACCTCTTCTCCCTCCTACGTTCCCGTAGCCGACCATCGATCCAGATGGTTAAAGCGATGAGTAAGTCGAGATCCGTCGGTAGTTCTCGGGCTGCCAGCTCATCTTTTACCTCCTCCAATAATCTGTGCAGGAATGTGTCGAACAGCACTAGCGTGCGGAACTCCACCGCAAAGTCTGCCACACTGAGGGTGTCCTGCCGAAGCTGGAGTAACTTCTGGGCAGCCTCTCTCCCGGACACCGGAGCCTCAAACTTTCTCACCTCCGCCAAGAATACCTCCAGACTGAGGCAGACGGAGGATTCTTGCTCCCACACCGCCATTGCCTGTGCATTTATACCTGTGTTTTCTGTTTGGTAGGCTTTAACAAACAAGATGAACAGGCCCAGACAGACATAACACACAGGTATAAATACCCAGAGGATAAGTGGGGAAGATGGGCGACACCTGGAAGGGGTGGACAGGTGAAACAGATCAGGGCGTGACAGCTGCACCCCTGCTGTGGTTGTTTTCATTCACCAAAGATACCATCTTCACACATACAGTGTATTAGAAAGTATTCAGAGCCTTTGACTTTTTCCACCTTTCGTTACGTCACAGCCTCATTCTAAAATGTATTAAATAGCTTTTTCCCTCATCAATCTGCACAAAATACCCCATAATGACAAAGAAAAAACATGTTTTTTTGCAAATGTTTTAAAAATAGATAACTGAAATATCACATTTACGTAAGTATTCAGAGCCTTGACTCAGTACTTTGTTAAAGCACCTTTGGCAGTGATTACAGCCTCGATTCTTCTTGGGTATGACGCTACAAGCTTGGCACACCTGTATTTGGGGAGTTTCACCCATTCCTCTCTGCATATCCTCTCAAGCTCTGTCAGGTTGGATGGGGAGCATCCCTGCACAGCTATTTGTAGGTTTCTCCAGAAATGTTCGATCGGGTTCAAGTCCGGGCTCTGGCTGGGCCACTCAAGGACATTCAGAGACTTGTCCCGAAGCCTCTCATGCATTGTCTTGACTGTGTGCTTAGGGTCGTTGTCCTGTTGGAAGGTGAACCTTCACCCCCAATTGAGGTCCTGAGCACTCTGGAGCAGGTTTTCATCAAGGATCTCTCTGTACTTTGCTCCATTCATTTTGCCTTTATCCTGACTAGTCTTTCAGTCCCTGCCGCTGAAAAACATCCCCACAGCATGATGCTGCCATCACCATTTTTCACCATAGAGATGGTGCCAGGTTTTCTCCAGAGCTGACGCTTGGCATTCAGGCCAAATAGTTAAATCTTGGTTTCATCAGACCAGAGAATGTTGTTTGTCATGGTCTAAGAGTCTTTAGGTGCCTTTTGGCAAACTCCAAGAGGTCTGTCATGTGCCTTTAACTGAGGAGTGGCTTCCGTCTGGCCACTCTACCATAAAAGCCTGATTGGTGGAGTGCTGCAGAGATGGTTGTCCTTCTGGAAGGTTCTCCCATCTCCACAGAGGGATTCTAGAGCTCTGTCAGAGTTACCATCAGGTTCTTGGTCACCTCCCTGACCAAGGTCCTTCTCCCTCTATAGCTCAGTTTGGCCGGGCGGCCAGCTCTAGGAAGAGTCTTGGTGGTTCCAAACTTCTTCCATTTAAGAATGATGGAAGCCACTGTGTTCTTGGGGACCTTCAATGCTGCAGATATTTTTTGGTACCCTTCCCCAGATCTGTGCCTCAACACAATCCTGTCTCGGAGCTCTCCGGATAAATCCTTCGACCTCATGGCTTGGTTTTTGCTCTGACATGCACTATCAACTGTGGGACCATATATAGACATGTGTATAACTTTCCAAATGACGTCCAATCAATTGAATTTACCACAGGTGAACTCCAATCAAGTTGTAGAAACATCTCAAGGATGATCAATTGAAACAGGATGCACCTGAGCTCAATTTCGAGTCTCATAGCAAAGGGTCTTAATAGTTATTTAAATAAGCTATTTCTGTTTTTTTTGCAAACATTTCTAAAAACCTGTTTACACTTTATCATTATGGGTTATTGTGTGTAGATGTATTTAATACATTTTACAATAAGGCTGTAACATAACAAAATGTGAAAAAAGTCAAGGGGTCTGAATATTTTCCTAATACACTGTATGTGTAAAGATGGCATCTTTGGTGAATGAAAACAACCACAGCAGGGGTGCTCTGAAGGCATTGTATACCACCCTTTATTGCAGTTTTAGAAGATCCTGCTTCAAACACTATCAGATGATTGCATTAGTCCAAAAACAATCAAACTAAGTTCCATTTGCATGTATAGGTGACAAAATGATTGTGTATTACCTCTTCAGTGATTGCCTTCTTCTCCACAGGGCTTGATTAGCTTGAAATGTTTTGTGCTCTGTGTTAATTATGTTCCTCTTCTTCTATGGTATATTGGCGATCGCACAAATTAATGTGCTTCCGCCACCTACTGTGGAAACAGGTTTCCCAAAAATGGAACAAAATACCCCCCCCCCCCCCCCCCAAGGAGGGTCTTCTGGCGCCAATACCCCTTGCAAGTCTTATATATATATATATAATCTTTGAGTTAATAAAGCCACATACAAAAATTGTCTCCTTTTTGCTTTCTTGAGAAAGGCAGGTCCAATATACAGGTGATTCTGCTTAGCTCAGTGCTTTCTGTGGTGGTGGGCAGCCAGCAGAAAATACGGAGCGTAGGTGTTGGTAATGTTCTCTAGTTGTGCCATGATTAGTTCAGTGTTCTGTCACTCGTCTGGACAGTACGTCACCGCCAAGTCTAAGGGTAGACCTCGAACATTCAAGCCCCTTGGGTGCTGCCGTAGAGTTACATTAGAAGTGCCCATCCAAGAAGGCTCAAGGTCATTGGCCAAAGATAAAATTATGTCAAATCACGTTGTAACTACAGTAGCTTTGATTGTCAACATCATACTTTCAAAATCTTAGCTAGCAGTCATCATGATTCAAGTCAACAATCTAGTGGCAAACCCTTTTTAATCCTTGTCATATGAAGAGAAATAATGAAGAGAAATTATAGATAAAACGTATCGGTGCACATCGGCCATTGGACAAACATTACACAACAAGTTGGAAATTACAAATTCGACAATGAGTGGTTTGGAAGGAATCAGTGACCGTGGCTAACTGCAAGCATTGTAAAGCAATCACTTGCCTGCTATTCAGTGGAGTGGCTGTGTGGTCCCAAATCTGGGATTAAGTGTCTCTTTTCCCCAAAAAATTATGATCAACATTCAGCATTGGCCATGCTGTCAATGAAGCATGATTTGTGCCGCACTCAAAGCAACTGTTAACTCGGAACTGCGAAAACTTCACTTCAGTGAGTTCAAGATTTCTGGAAAAATCGAGCTCCAACTGGGAAATACGTTTTGAATGGTCCTCTAACTCCTAATTTTAAGTCAGGAACTCGGGCCTCTTTCTAGAGCTACGACCTGAAGATCAATGAGTTCCCAGTGGTTTTGAAAGCACATTAAATCCAGAGAATGCCAGACTTTGATGACAGAATTTGCACACGAAGAACCGCCGTGCCACCTTCCTATTCTAGTGAGCACTGCACAACAATGCCCAAAAATGTATTGTATGCTGCTGCATAAATTCTGTAATATGCCAGGGAGATATGTATACTGTAGCTAAGAAAGTAATACAAAATGTGCACATGTAGCCTATAACCTGCTTTAGAGAAATGTAATCATTGAATTTTGTAAGTGCTTTCATTGTCTGCTTATATGCCCCCTTTATTTATCCTTCAGTTCTGACTTTGTACAGGGAGAACACTAAGAACGGCCCATGTTCTGAATTCTGTCGCTGTACATTTCAAAAGTGCTAAACAAATAGTTAAATTGAATACGTCCATTCTAGCTCGCTCATTAATGTCTTAAATCGAAATTACGGATTGCCTCTTATCCGCTTGTCGTCCCCTTATGCCATAGTTTGTACATCTCAATTATCATTAGAAACCACATTTGTTTAAGCAAGTCAGTCATATCAGCTATGTTTTTTTTAAAGGCAGTAAATGAGGCTGAATGAACTGTTTCGCTATCAGGCAAGGCTCCGCTGATAGCCAGGTGTAGCAGGGGTATGATGTTGGGACTGCTGTTGGGACAGCTTTATGTAGGCCCTAACAGTTTGTGGGCACTGTTTGTCACTGTTATAGTGCAATTAATATATATTTAGTGTTGTGTAGTGGCTTTGCTGGCATGCATCCCACATTTTCTTTGCCCCACCAAGATTTACATGCTAAAATCGCCACTGTCTAGCGCATACACCTTTCCCTGACATCACATTTATACATTGTAATTTTCAATTGACCTGATATCGTCGGATGGCTAGTATTCAATGTCTGCAGTTGCGTTACCTTCTGGCCAAGATATGAATTGCATTCATAAGTGACTGTAGTGCATATAAAGCACAGACAACAGTTACCGGTGGTTCCATGATGACTGAAAAGACAATAGTGGGACAAACGAGTGACGAATCTCCAGGTGAGGGCGGTCCATTTAAAATGTATTAATTATTCCCTTGCCCTGCAAGTGTCAACTCATCATACGTCATCAGAAGTGTCCACCTAATTTGAGGGCTGAGATGAGAGGCTGTGTCTCTTACGTGTTTGGAATGCAGCCCAAAAACAAATGTGCTGTATTGAGGCATCATTCAAATTGTTGCATAGCCAGCTAGCTAGCTAATAAGTACTGTATCACTTCGTTGTTCTTGATATAGAATCTCCCCTTACCCAAGGCTGTGTATACACAGGCAGCCCAATTCTTTAGTTTTTTTCTCTAATTGGTCTTTTGACAAATAAGATCAGCTCTGAAAAAGATCTGACATGAAAAGATCTGATGTGATTGGTTGTGGAAAAAATAACAGATATATGCTGCCTGTCAACGCAGCCATAGAGAATGAACAGCCCTTAGCCTTGGTATAGGCCTATACCAGCCATATACACACCCCCTCAGTCCTTATTGATTATTTAACCAACCTCTTTGGTCAGAGCAATCTGAATAAAGCAGATTAGATGCTAGGTAGAGAGTGAATTCAATCATAAATCAATCATAAAATAATCCTACATGGTTTAGTAATCTCTGGTTCATTGATTGATATTGGCCACTAGAGAGCAGTACAACTATTCTGTTGAAGTTAGAAAGCACTGTTCACCCTCTGTACATGAAATAACCTACTATGGACAGTCTTATAATAAGGTTATTGTGCTCATTGAATAAAATAAATGTGATAAGCCTGATGAATTTTAAGATATTCAAATAAAGACATATGGCCATTAGTAGACTTGTACACCTTTTGGCTGCAATGCTTTACTATCCACAGAACATATGATTACTAGAACCACCCTTTTAAACATCCACTACCACAAGCATCCCAGGCAAACTGGGGCACATTTTAAGTTGCCAAAAAATATAATTCTCGCAAAGTGAGTACAACCATTCTTATCTTTGTTGTGCTGTCCCTTGGCAAAACGGGGACTCATTTTACTGTAATGACTGTAGGTTGGCATAGACTGACTGACAGTAATAGTAAAAATCTTGTACATGGGGAAAAAGCCAGCCCTTATGTCAGTTAGATATTTTATTGAACATTAACTCTTACAGACAGCAGCACCAAGGTTGACAGCAATATGACTTTAATATAATCATGTAAAGTCTTTTTTGGGTTGAGCATCTACAGTATTTCAACACTCTTCAGCCATGTGATTCTGCATTATGTTGAAAGGTATGGCCAAGAGGAACTAGGGTGAAGTTTTCTGTTTGTGCGTGCCTTTGGAACACGCAATCTTTTAATAAATTAACTTTCAAATATCTCTTCTTTCAACATTCAAATGCATGGAGCGTATGTTGAGCCTATGGAGAAATACATTTTCGCATCTCAGGCATATAGATAGGCATCCCACTAGCTTGACACAAGCTGAAGTGCACCAGTCCCTCCTGCAACAGAGCACCCCCAGAACATGATTCTACCACCCCCGTGCTTCACGGTTGGGATGTTGTTCTTCGGCTTGCAAGCCTCCCCCTTTTTCCTCCAGACATAACAATGGTCATTATGGCCAAACAGTTCTATATTTGTTTCATCAGACCAGAGGACATTTATCCAAAAATAACAATATTTGTCCCCATGTGCAGTTTCAAACCGTAGTCTGACATTTTTATGGCGGTTTTGGAGCAGCGGCTTCTTCCTTGCTGAGCCGCCTTTCAGGTTATGTAGATATAGGACTTGCTTTACTGCGGATATAGATACTTTTGTACCTGTTTCCTCCAGCATATTCTCAAGGTCCTTTGCTGTTGTTCTGGGATTGATTTGCACTTTTCACACCAAAGTACGTTCATCTCTAGGGGACAGAATGTGTCTCCTTCCTGAACGGTATGACGGCTGCGTGGTCCCATGGTGTTTATACTTGCGTAATATTGTTTGTACAGATGAACGTGGTACCTTCAGGCGTTTGGAAATTGCTCCCAAGGATGTACCAGACTAAGGTCTTGGCTGATTTCTTTTGATTTTCCCATGATGTCAAGCAAAGAGGCACTGAGTTTGAAGGTAGGCCTTGAAATACATCCACAGGTACCTCCAATTGACTCAAATGATGTCAATTAGACTATCAGAAGCTTCTAAAGCCATGACATCATTTTCTGGTATTTTCCAAGCTTTTTAAAGGCACGGTCAACTTAGTGTATGTAAACGTCTGACCCACTGGAATTGTGATACAGTGAAATAATCTGTCTGTTAAAAACTTCTTATGGCTGCAATCCCGTTAACAGGATGATATGACAACAGCCAGTGAAAGTGCAGGGCGCCAAATGCAAACAACAGAAATCTCATAATTAAAATTCCTCAAACATACATGTATTTTATACCATTTTAAAGATAATCTTGTTGTTAATCCCACCAAAGTGTCCAATTTCAAATAGGCTTTACAGCGAACAACCACAAGCGATTATGTTAGGTCACCACCAACTCACAGAAAAACACAGTCATTTTTCCAGCCAAAGACAGGAGTCACAAAAAGCAGAAATAGAGATAAAATGAATCACTAACCTTTGATGATCTTCATCAGATGACACTCATAGGACTTCCTGTTACACAATACATATATGTTTTGTTCGATTAAGTTCATATTTATATCGAAAAACCTCAGTTTACATTGGCGCCATGTTCAGAAATGCCTCCAAAATATCCGGAGAAATTGCAGAGAGCCACGTCAAATAACATAAATACTCATCATAGACTTTGATGAAAGATACATGTTTAACATAGAATTAAAGATACACTTGTTCTTAATGCAACCGCTGTGTCAGATTTCAAAAAGCTTTACGGCAAAAGCACAATATTCAATAATCTGAGAACAGCGTTCAGCCACAAAAGTAAGCCATACATTTACCCGCCAAATTGTGCAGTCAACAAAACTCATAAAAAGCATTATAAATCTTCACTTACCTTTGCTGATCTTTGTCGGAATGCACTCCCAGGACTCCCACTTCCACAAGAAATGTATGTTTTGTTCGGTAATGTCATTCATTTATGTCGAAGTAGCTACTTTTGTTAGCGCGTTTAGTACACATATCCAATCGCTCGTGCAGGTCCAGGCGAACGTCGGACGAAAACTTCAAAAAGTTATATTACAGGTCGAATAAACTTGTCAAACTAAGTATAGAATCAATCTTTAGGATGTTGTTATCATAAATATTCAATAACGTTCCAACTGGAGAATTCCTTTGTGTCTATAGAAGTAATGGAACGCAAGTCGATATCATTTGGAATGCGCATGACCAGGACCTGGCTCTCTGCCAGACCACTGACTCAAACAGTTTCCATTCGGCTCAACATCACAGTAGAAGCTTCATTCAACGTTCTACAGACTGTTGACATCTAGTGGAAGCCGTAGGAAGTGCAAACAGATCCAAATACTACAGTGTTTTCAATAGGCGATGAGTTGAAAATCGACCAACCTTAGATTTCTCACTTCCTGGTTGGATTTCTTCTCAGGTTTTTGCCTGCCATATGAGTTCTGTTATACTCACAGACATAATTCAAACAGTTTTAGAAACTACAGAGTGTTTTCTATCCAATACTAATAATAATATGCATATATTAGCAACTATGACTGAGGAGCAGGCCATTTACTCTGGGAACCTCTGTGCACCTTTCATCCAAGCTACTCAATACTGCCCCTGCAGCCATAAGAAGTTAACAATAAGTGTAGCTTTAAAATGGTGTAAAATACTTGTAGGTTTGAGGAATTTTAATTATGGGATTTCTGTTGTTTTGAATTTGGCGCCCTGCAGTTTCACTGGCTGTTGACGAGGTGGGACGCTACCGTCCCACATACCCTAGTGAGGTTAAAGAAGTCATGTAGGTGTGTATGCCAAGGCGACTTTCATTCACAACAAACAAACAGGCTCATTCCACCCAGAGTAGGACACTGTGTCATCTTGTAACTTGTAACTGATCATAAACAGACCCTTTGACTTTTTCCATATTTTGGTTACGTTACAGCCTTGTTCTAAAATGGATTAAATGACAAAGCAAAATCAGGTTTTTAAAATTATAATAAATAAATATGACATTTACATAAGCGATCCGACCCTTTACTCAGTACTTTGTTCAAGCACCTTTGGCAGCGATTACACCCTTAAGTCTTCTTGGGTATGACGCTACCAGCTTGGCACACCTGTATTTGAAGAGTTTCTCCCGTTGTTCTCTGCAGATCCTCTCAAGCTCTGTCAGGTTGGATGGGGAGCGTTGCTGCACATCTATTTTCAGGTCTCTCCAGAGATGTTCGATCGGGTTCAAGTCCGGGCTCTGGCTAGGCCACTCAAGGACATTCAGAGACTTGTCCCGAAGCCACTTCTGCATTGTCTTGGCTGTGTGCTTAGGGTTGTCCTGTTGGAAGATGATCCTTCGCCCTAGTCTGAGAGCTGCCCAGTGACACGAGCCTACCAGACGAGCTAAATAACTTCTATGCTCGCTTCGAGGCAAGTAACACTGAAACATGCATGAGAGCATCAGCTGTTCCAGATCACGCTCTCCGCAGCCGATATAAGACCTTTACACAGGTCAACATTCACAAGGCCACAGGGCCAGACGGACTACCAGGACGTGTTCTCCGAGCATGCGCTGACCAATTGACAAGTGTCCTTACTGAAATGTTCAACCTCTCCCAGTCTGTAATACCAACATGTTTCAAGCAAACCACCACAGTCTCTGTGTCCAAGAACACTAAGGTAACCTGCCTAAATGACTACCGACCCGTAGCACTGTGCTTTGAAAGGCTGGTCATGCCTCACATCAACACCATTATCCCAGAAACCCAAGACCGACTTAATTTGCATACTGCCCCAACAGATCCACAGATGATGCAATTATATTGCACTCCACACTGCCCTTTCACACCTGGACAAAATGAATGTGAGAATGCTATTCATTGACTACAGCTCAGCGTTCAACACCATAGTGCCCTCAAAGCTCATCAATAAGCTAAGGACCCTTGGACTAAACACCTCCCTATGCAACTGGATCCTGGACTTCCTGACGGGCCACACCCAGGTGGTAAGGGTAGGTAACAACATATCTGCCACGCTGATCCTCAACACAGAGGCCCCTCAGGGGTACGTGCCCAGTCCCCTCCTGTACTCCCTGTCGCACTCATGACTGCACCTCCAGGCATGACTCCAACACCATCATTAACTTAGCAGATGACACAATAGTGGTAGGCCTGATATACGACAATGACGAGACAGCCTGTAGGGAGGAGGGCAGAGACCTGGCCGTGTGGTACAAGGACAACAACTTCTCCCTAAACGTGATCAAGACAAAGGAGTTTATTGTGACTACAGGAAAAGGAGGACCGAGCACGCCCCCATTCTCATCAATGGGGCTATAGTGGAGCAGGTTGTGAGCTTCAAGTTCCTTGGCGTTCACATCACCAACAAACTAACATGGTCCAAGCACACCAGGACAGTCGTGAAGAGGGTACGACAAAACCTATTCCCCCTCAGGAGACTGAAAAGATTTGGCATGGGTCCTCAGATCCTCAAAAGGTTCTTCAGCTGCACCATCAAGAGCCTCCTGACTGGTTGCTTCACTGCCTGGTATGGCAACTGCTCGGCCTCTGACCGCAAGGCACTACAGAGGGTAGTGCGTACGGCCCAGTACATCACTGGGGCAAAGCTTCCTGCCATCCAGGACCTCCATACCACACGGTGTCAGAGGAAGACCCTAAAAATTGTCAAAGACTCCAGCCGACCTAGTCATAGAGTGTTCTCTCTGCTACCCCATGGCAAGAGGTACCGGAGCTCCAAGTCTAGGTCCAAGAGGCTTCTAAACAGCTTCTACCCCGAAGCCATAATACTCCTGAACAGCTAATCAAATCGCTACCCAGACTATTTGCATTGCCTCCCCACTCTTCTACGCTGCTGCTACTTTCTGTTTATTATCTATGCATAGTCACTTTATTAACTCTACCTACATGTGCATTTTACCTGAATTACCTTGACTAACCGGTGCCCCCACACATTGACTCTGTACCGGTACCCCCTGTATATAGCCTCGCCATTGTTATTTTACAGCTGCTCTTGAATTATTTGTTACTTTATTTCTTACTTTTTGGGGTATTTCTTAAAACTGCATTGTTAGTCTACACCTGTTGTATTCGGCGCATGTGACAAATAACATTTGATTTGATTTTCTAAAAAGTGATACAAATGTAAAAAGAATGTCAAACATTCTTCCTCCCGTTGAAGTTTCTATATGAGAATTGCCAGAACAATCTGAGATATCGAAAATATTTTAAGTCCACACTCACATGGAATCGCCCTATCAAAAGTACCCTGGTCAAAAGTAGTGCACTATTTAGGGAATAGGGTGCCATTTGGGATGTAGCCGCTGTTTTCTCCCTCCAATCTGTGTAGTGGTGTTGGCCGCCGAGCCGGGTCCAACAGGGCCCCTTTCATAGCTGCTAGTAGCCAGTCTCGGTCAGCTGTTCTGGGGAGGGCAGGCAGCCCTGCAGCTGTTCCTCCAGGGTGGAGGAAGGAGGGGTGGAGGAGGGAAGGGGGAGGGGGTAGTGAATGAGGAGATCTCCCCAGCTAGGTCCCAAATGACCCCCTATTCCCTGTATAATGCACTACTTAAATGTAGTGCATTATACTGTATAGGGAATAGGGTGCCATTTGGAACACATCCTCCTATACAGCTGCACGGCCAATCAGCAAGCTCACTGTGATCAACTAGACTAGGGGCATAAAACAACAAAGATTGGTCTATGCCAATAGGAGACTTTTCCCTTGGCTTGTGATGCTTTGATGTTTTCCTGCATCCGTACTGTAGGTTGATGCTAGAAAGTGGCTGGTCATATAGTCTACAGTGTATTTGTGGATGCTGAACTAACTGCAGGAGCATGGTTGTGTTCTGCGCTGTGTGATCTCTTTCACACAGACTTATTGATGACACAACAGGGGAAACAGAGTAGGGAAACTGTCAATAATGGATGTTTGAGGCAGGTCATAAATGGTTGAAAATCTTAGGCATCAGAATCCTGCCAAACATAGAGGCTTTGAATCAAATTAGGAACTTTTTTTGTTACATTTGTTATATTATGTATCTGCTTTGGATGGTCCCATGTGGATCAGTTGGCAGAGCATGTTGCTTGCAATGCATTGGTTGTGGATTTGATTCCTACAGGGGACCACTGAGAAAGTACAACAATGTATTCACTCACTACTGTATGTTGCTCTGGATAAGAGCGTCTGCTCAAATGTAAAATGTAGACCAACTTTAATCTGGACTGACATACTTCCCTTACTCATACATCGATTCAGTCTCTCGAAACACATTTTTAGCATAGCAACCTAGATAATAGGGAGACTTTTTCCTGTTTCTACAGCATAATAACCCATAAGCAGGGCTTCATGACTTGAACTGTTTTATTAGATTGTTGTTGTAACGTGTGATTAGTATATAACCTTCGTTGGGAAGTATAAGGTGCCTGTCATTACTTTCTCTCTGGCTTTTATCTGTCTGTCTGTCTGTCTGTCTGTCTGTCTGTCTGTCTGTCTGTCTGTCTGTCTGTCTGTCTGTCTGTCTGTCTGTCTGTCTGTCTGTCTGTCTGTCTGTCTGTCTGTCTGTCTGTCTGTCTGTCTGTCTGTCTGTCTGTCTGTCTGTCTGTCTGTCTGTCTGTCTGTCTGTCTGTGTCTGTCTGTCTGTACTCATCACAACAAAACACAACACAACAGAATAGTGTGACAGCAGGTCGGTCCTCATAACAACAACAACAACAACAGGAAGTGAGTGACACAACACTCTTCAATCATTCAGTCAGTCATCACCACAGAGAAAGTCATGACAATCCATGTCTCATCTCAGCCTCAAATGCCCACAATGGCCAGCAGCCATCTAATAACCCATGGAGGGGGCTTACATGAATGGACTCACAGAGGTATATGGCTGTGCTGCTTCCATTTTAACCAATAGGGTCTATTCAGTTAACACTCTTAAGGCCGGTTTCCATGACACATATTCAGTTTAGTAGGTAGTCCTGGACTAAAAAGCATTCTAAATGGAGAATCTCTATTGAAAGTATTTTTTAGTCCAGGACTAGGCTTAATCCATGTCTGGGAAACTACCCTTTAGAGAGTTAAATTAAATTTATGTTGATGGCCTTCCCACTGGGCACAAACTTCTTGAATCAACATTGTTTCAGTATAATTTGTCAACGTATTGTGGCGTGGATTCTACATGGAAAATACACTGGATTTGAAAAAGGTAATCAACTGTTGTTTTGAGGTGGAAATTTCAACCACATGACTATGTCATCATAACCCAAATTTGAACATAGACAAACCTTGTACAAAAAAGCTGAACTTTTAGGCTGGGCAGCACCTCATACTGGAGAATAGGATGCCACCTTTCCAACAAGTCAGTATGTCAACTTTCTGCCCTGCTAGAGCTGCCCCGGTCAACTGTAAGTGCTGTTCTTGTGAAGTGGAAACGTCTAAGAGCAACAACGGCTCAGCCATGAACTGGTGGGCCACACAAGCTCACAGAACGGGACCGCCGAGTGCTGAAGCGCGTAGCGCATAAAAGTCATCTGTCCTCGTTTGCAACACTCACTACCGAGTTCCAAACTGCCTATGGAAGCAACGTCAGCACAACAACTGTTCGTCGGGAGCTTCATGAAATGGGTTTCCATGGCTGAGCAGCCATACACAAGCCTAAAATCACCATGCGCAATGCCAAGCGTCAGCTGGAGTGGTGTAAAGCTCGCTGCCATTGGACTCTAGAGCAGTGGAAACACGTCCTCTGGAGTGATGAATCACGCTTTACCATCTGGCAGTCCGACAGACAAATCTGGGTTTGGAGGATGCCAGGAGAACACTACCTGCCTGAATGCATAGTGCCAACTGTAAAGTTGGGCGGAGGAGGAATAATGGCCTGGGGCTGTTTTTCATGTTTTGGGCTAGGCCCCTTAGTTCCAGTGTAGGGAAATCTTAACGCTATAGCATGTAATGACATTCTAGATTATTCTGTGCTTCCAACTTTGTGGTAACAGTTTGGGAAAGGCCCTTTCCAGTTTCAGCATGACAGTGTCCCCTTGCACAAAGTGAGGTCCATACAGAAATGGTTTATTGTGTTCAGTGTGGAAGAACTTGACTGGCCTGCACAGAGCCCTGACCTCAACCCCATCGAACACCTTTGGCATGGAACGCTGACTACGAGCCAGGCCTAATCGCCCAACATCAGTGCCCAACCTCACTAATGCTCTTGTGGCTGAATCGAAGCAAGTCCCCGCAGCAAAGTTTCAACATCTAGTGGAAAGACTTCCCAGAAGAGTGGAGTCTGTGATAGCAGCAAAGGGGGGACCATCTCCATATTAATGCCCATGATTTTGGAATGAGATGTTCGACGAGCAGGTGTCCAAATCCTTTTGGTCATGTAGTGTATTTGTCACTGACTATTACCAATGTGCTATCGTGAGAATTATTGTTGAGAGGTATCCACTTAACAGTTAAATAGATTCACTGTTGCTATTGAAGCCATTCCAAAGGCTAGGTTTAACAGAGCAAATTAAATGTGACCATACATTATCCTCACATATCATCAATGATGCTATTTAGGCCTACATAGCATTTGCAAAGTCACCAACAGCTATTGTTTCAATTTAACCCAGAATTCAACAAAACAAATGACAATACAATCAAATCAAATAAAATTGTATTTGTCACATGTGCCAAATACAACAGCATTTCACCTTAAAGTGAAACGCTTACTTACAAGATCTTAACCAACAATGCAGTTTTAAGAAAAATAACTGTATAAAATTCAAATGACAAATCATTAAAGAGCAGCATAAAAATAACAGTAGCGAGGCTATAGACAGGGGGTACCTGTACAGAGTCAATGTGCTGGGGCACAGGTTAGTCGAGATGATAATTGAGGTAAAATGCACATGTAGGTAGAGTTAAAGTGACTATGCATAGATAATAAACAGAGTAGCAGCAGCGTAAAGGAGGTGGGTGCAACGCAAAAAGTCTGGGTAGCTGTTCAGGAGTCTTATGGCTTCGGGGTAGAAGCTGTTTAGAAGCTTCTTGGACCTAGACTTGGAGCTCCTGTACCGCTTACCGTATGGAAGCAGAGAGAACTGTCCATGGCTAGGGAGTCTTTGACCATTTTTAGGGCCTTACTCTTATACTACCTGGTATAGAGGTCCTGGATGGCAGGAAGCTTGACCTCAGTGATGTACTGGGCCGTACACACTACCCTCTGTAGTGCCTTGCGGTCAGAGGCTGAGCAGTTGCCATACCAGGCAGTGAAGCAACCAGTCAGGAGGCTCTCGATGGTGCAGCTGTAGAACTTTTTGAGGATCTGAGGACCGATGCCAAATCTTTTCAGTCTCCTGAGGGGGAATAGGCTTTGTCGTGCCCTCTTCACAACTGTCTTGGTGTGTTTTGACCATGATACAGTAGTTTGTTGGTGATGTGGACACCAAGAAACTTGAAGCTTTCAACCTGCTCCACCACAGCCCCGTCGATGAGAATGGGGGCGTGCTCGGTCCTCCTTTTCCTGTAGTCCACAATCATCTCCTTTGTCTTTATCACATTGAGGGAGAGGTTGTTATCCTGGCACCACATGGCCAGGTCACTGACCTCCTCCCTATAGGCTGTCTCATCATTGTCGGTGATCAGGCCTACCACTATGGTGTCGTCTGCTAACTTAATGATGGTGTTGGAGTCATGCCTGGCCATGCAGTCATGAGTGAACAAGGAGTACAGGAGGGGACAGAGCACGCACCCCTGAGGGGCCCCCGTGTTGAGGATCAGCGTGGCAAATGTGCTGTTACCTGCCCTTACCACCTGGGGGCGGCCCATCAGAAAGTATAAGATCCAGTCGCAGAGGGAGGTGTTTAGTCCAAGGATCCTTAGCTTATTGATGCGCTTTGAGGGCACTATGGTGTTGAACGCTGAACTGTAGTCAATGAATAGCATTCTCACATAGGTGTTCTTATTGTCCAGGTGTGAAAGGGCAGTGTGGAGTGCAATATAATTGCATAATTTGTGGATCTGTTGGGGCGGAATGCAAATTGGAGTGGATCTATGGTTTCTGGGATAATGGTGTTGATGTCTGCCATGACCAGCCTTTCAAAGCACTGCATGGCTACAGACGTGAGTGCTACGGGTCAGTAGTCATTTAGGCAGGTTAACTTAGTGTTCTTGGGCACAGGGACTATGGTGGTCTGCTTGAAACATGTTGGTATTACAGACTCAGTAAGGGACAGGTTGAAAATGTCAATGAAGACATTTGCCAGTTGGTCAGCGCATGCTCGCAGTACACGTCCTGGTAATCTGTCTGGTAATGCAATAGGCCTAGGCTTTAGTGATATTGAATTGTGTTTGGTTGTCAATGCAATCAAATATCAACATTTGAAGGACATTTGTATTCTGCTTGAATAGTTCCATCTGTGCCACTGGCTTTAATTTCCGTTTGTCTACAAATCATTGATATGTTGGATTGACGTCTCCATCTCAACCAAAAACCAAGGTTAAAGAAAAGTACTAAATTAAATTAAAATGTTATTTAAAGTGCATTTAAAGTTTGATTTGATTTAGTCCTATTCTTTAACTTAGATTTTTAGTTGAGATGGAGACATTCAATTATTAATTTGTAGACAAACTGGAATTAAAGCCAGACTACATCAGTGGCACAGATGGAACTATCCAAGCAGAAGATAAATCTCCTTTAAATGTTGATGTTTGGTTGCGTTGTTAATACAATAAATAGCCTATAAACTTGTCGGACGGATTAAGCCAGAGGTTGAGATGGAACTACCGAAGCAGTACATTTGAGTCATTTAGCAGACAGTCTTATCCAGAACAACGTACAGTAGTGAATGCATATATTTTTCACACTGGTCCCGCATGGGAATCAAATTCACAACCCTGGCAAAGCAAGTGCCATGCTCTACCAACTAATCTACACGGGACAGTAGAGACACAGGACAGTAGATACATCTCCTTGAAATGTTGATATTTGGTTGCGTTGTCAAACAAACACAATTCAATATTACTTTGTAATACAGTAAATAGGCCAAAGCTAAGGCTATTTTACAAACTAATGTAACATTCAACCTTAATAAAATGAGTAACACATCCATGACCATTTGAACTTTGCTGTGCTTTTAAATGGTTGAGAGCACAGGGATAGACATTTGGGTGACAACTAAACAAAAAATCTGACATTTGTTTTTATATTGGAATTTGGTTGTGCTTTTAGATGGTTGAAAGCATAGTGATAACACATTGGAAATTCAACTAACTTTTGGCTGTCTTTTTGTGTGGGTGAATACAGGTTATAATCTCATTGATCATTTTCTCAACCAAATATTTCCCAATTATCCACGTTGAAATTACGTGGTGTGCCCACTGAGTTGTTGGTGTGTATCTATTTCTGGCTTCTCTTCTGGTGTACTCTTCATACTCGAATTCCAGAGCCTGGGGAGCTGTGTTATATACTACCTACAGCAGGGATCATCAACTAGATTCAGCCGTGGGCCAATGTCTTTCTTCAGCGGATGGTCGGGGGTCCAGAAAATAATTCAAAATAATTTGTAGACTGCACATTGACGGCAAGAAGGCCAAACATTTAAAACCTTGCTTACATTTGTATACACCCACGTGTCTCTATTATGTGCGGGAATTCAAATAACTTGGAGCGGATTTCCTGGTGTTTTTACAGTCTTATGTCCGACCATGAAAAAAATCCACGTTTTTTTTTCATGGTCAGAAAAATTGAGGAGCCAAATAAAACCTCCCGCAGGCCAAATAAATTCCACAGTGCCAGTTTGTGAACCCTGACCTACAGTATATGATGAAGAAAGCACCTTATCAAGATGGTTGCATAACAAGCCAGTCCACCGTATGAGGGAACCTCATTCATGCATATGTATATTAGCATTGCTCTATTTACAAATCCTGAAGCTATTGTTCCTCCATCTCTCCAGTGGCTTAAAAACTTCTTACGGCTGAGATCCCGTTAACGGGATCGACTTGACAACATCCAGTGAAAGTGCAGGGCGCCAAATTCAAACAACAGAAATCTCATAATTAAAATTCCTCAAACATACAAGCATTTACACCATTTTAAAGATAAACTTGTTGTTAATCCCACCACGGTGTCCGAACAGCCATTTTTCCAGTCAAAGAGAGGAGTCACAAAAAGCAGAAATAGAAAAAATTAGGGGTTCCAAAAGGGTTCTTCGACTGTCCCCATAACAGAACCCTTTTTGGTTCCAGGTAGAACTCTCTGTGTAAAGGGTTCTACATGGAACCCAAAAGGGTTCTACCTGGAACCAAAAGGGTTCTACCTGGAACCAAAAAGGTTTATTAAAGGGTTCTCCTAAGGGAACAGCTTTCAGCTTTTATTTCTTTCATCACATTCCCAGTGGGTCAGAAGTTTACATACACTCAATTAGTATTTGGCCTCATTGCCATTAAAATTGTTTAACTTGGGTCAAACTTTTCGGGTAGCCTTCCACAAGCTTCCCACAATAAGTTGGGTGAATTTTGGCCCATTCCTCCGGACAGAGCTGGTGTAACTGAGTCAGGTTTGTAGGCCTCCTTGCTCGCACACGCTTTTTCAGTTGACTTTGTTGTCCTTAAGCCATTTTGCCACAACTTTGGAAGTATGCTTGGGGTCATTGTCCATTTGGAAGATCCATTTGCGACCAAGCTTCAACTTCGTGACTGATGTCTTGATGTTGCTTCTATATATCCACATAATTTTCCATCCTCATGATGCCATCTATTTTGGGAAGTGCACCAGTCCCTCCTGCAGCAGAGCACCCGCACAACAAGATGCTGCTACCCCTGTGCTTCACGGTTGGTGTTCTTCGGCTTGCAAGCTTCCCCCTTTTTCCTCCAAACATAACGATAGTCATTATGGCCAAACAGTTCTATTTTTGTTTCATCAGAACAGAGGACATTTCTCCAAAAAGTACGATCTTTGTCCCCATGTGCAGTTGCAAACCGTAGTCTGTTTTTTTTATAGCAGTTTTGGAGCAGTGGCTTCTTCCTTGTTGAGCAGCCATTCAGGTTATGACAATATAGGACTCATTTTACTGTGGATATTGTCACGTTTCTGACCTTATTTCCTTTGTTTAGTCTTTATTTAGTTGGTCAGGACGTGAGTTGGGTGGGTATTATCTATGTTGTCTGTTTCTATGTGGGGTTTTCTCGTTTGGCCTGATATGGTTCTCAATCAGAGGCAGCTGTCATTCATTGTCTCTGATTGGGAACCATATTTAGGTAGCCTGTTTTGTATTGGTGGTTGTGGGTGATTGTCTATGTGTAGTGTTTAGTGTCAGCACTATTTGTTATTTAGCTTCACGGTTGTCGTTAATTTGTTTTTGTATTAGTTTCATTAAGTGTTCTCTTACTATTAAAATCAAGATGAACACTAGCTACGCTGCGCTTTGGTCCTCTCCTTCTTCCACCGACGACAACCGTGACAGATATAGATACTTTTGTACCTGTTTCCGCCAGCATCTTCACAAGGTCCTTTGCTGTTGTTCTGGGATTGATTTGCACTTTTCGCACCAAAGTACGTTCAACTCTAGGAGACAAAACGTGTCTCCTTCCTGAGCGGTATGACGGCTGTGTGGTCCCATGGTGTTTATACTTGCGTAATATTGTTTGTACAGATGAACGTGGTACCTTCAGGCATTTGGAAATTGCTCCGAAGGTTGAACCAGATTTGTGGAGGTCTACAATTTTTTTCTGAGGTCTTGGCTGATTTCTTTTGATTTTCCCATGATGTCAAGCAAAGAGGCACTGAGTTTGAAGGTAGGCCTTGAAATACCTCCACAGGTACACCTCCAATTGACTCAAATGATGTCAATTAGCCTATCAGAAGCTTCTAAAGCCATGACATCATTTTCTGGTATTTTCCAAGCTGTTTAAAGGCACAGTCAACTTAGTGTATGTAAAGAAGAAGAGACTTGCTTGGGCCAAGAAACAGGAGCAATGTACATTAGACCGGTGAAAATCTGTCCTTTGGTCTGATGAGTCCCAATTTGAGATTTTTGGTTCGAACCGCTAGCAATTGCTCAGCATATGTGGGAACTCCTTCAAAACTGTTGGAAAAGCATTCCAGGTGAAGCTGGTTGAGAAAATGCCAAGAGTGTGCAAAGCTGTCATCAAGGCAAAGGGTGGCTACTTTTTTTTCAGATTTTAGATTCTTGCTACTTTGAAGAATCTAAAATCTGAAATATATTTTGATTTGTGTTATAATTTTTGGGGTTACTATTTGATTCAATGTGTGTCATTTCATAGTTTTGATGTCCTCACTATTATTTTACAATGTAGATTGTAGTAAAAATAAAGAAAAACTCTTGAATGAGTAGGTGTGTCCAAACTTTTGATTGGTACTGTATGTACAGTATGTGTATGTGTGTATACGCATTCGAAAAGTATTCAGACATCTTCTCTTTCTCCACATTCTGTTACATTACAGACTTATTCTAAAATGTATGGAATCATTTTTCCCTTCATCAATCTACACACAATACCCCATAATGACAAAGCAAAAAAATTTATGTAAATTTTCTTTGCAAATGTATAAAAAATAAAAAACAGAAATACCTTATTTACATAAGTATTCTGACCCTTTGCTATGAGACTCAAGATGTTGCTCAGGTGCATCCTGTTTCCACTGATCATCGTTGAGATGTTTCTACAACTTCATTGGAGTCCACCTGTGGTAAATTCAATTGACTGGACATGATTTTGAAAGGCACACACCTGTCTGCATAAGGTCCCACAGTTGACAGTGCATGTCTGAGCAAAAACCAAGCTATGAGGTTGAAGGAATTGTCCATAGAGCTCCGAGACAGGATTGTGTCGAGGCACAGATCTGGGGAAGGGTACAAAAAAATGTCTGAAGCATTGATGGTCCCCAAGAACACAGTGGCCTCCATCATCCTTAAATGGAAGGAGTTTGGAACCACCAAGACTCTTCCTAGAGCCAGCCAAACTGAGCAATCGGGGGAGAAGGGCCTTGGTCAGGGAGGTTACCAAGAACCCTATGGTCACTCTGACAGAGCTCCAGAGTTCCTCTGTGGGGATGGGAGAACCTTCCAGAAGGACAACCATCTCTGCAGCACTCCACCAATCAGGCCTTTATGGTAGAGTGGCCAGACAGAAGCCACTCCTCAGTAAAAGGAACATGGGAATCTCCAAGCGGGCTTTCAAAAGGCACCTAAAGACTCTCAGACCACGAAAAACAAGATTCTCTGGTCTGATGATACCAATATTGAACTCTTTGGCCTGAATTCCAAGTGTCACGTCTGGAGGAAACCTGGCACCTCCCTTCGGTGAAGTATGGTGGTGGCAGCATCATGCTGCGGCAATGTTTTTCAGCGGCAGGGACTGAAAGACTAGTCAGGATCGAGGGAAAGATGAATGGAGCAAAGTACAGAGAGATACTTGATGAAAATCTGCTCCAGAGCTCTCAGGACCTCAGACTGTCTGAGTCTCTGAATGTCCTTGAGTGGCCCAGCCAGAGCCCGAACTTGAACCCAATCGAACATCTCTGGAGAGACCTGAAAATAGCTGTGCAGCAACACTCCCCAACCAACCTGACAGAGCTTGAGAGGATCTGCAGAAACGAATGGGAGAAACTCCCCAAATAAAGGTGTGCCAAGCTTGTAGCATCATACCCAAGAAGACTCAAGGCTAAAATCGCTGCCAAAGGTGCTTCAACAAAGTACCGAGTAAAGAGTCTGAATACTTATGTAAATGTGATATGTCAGTTGTTTTTTTTATACATTTGCACACATTTCTAAAAAGCAGTTTCTGCTTTATAATTGTTGGGGTATTTTGTGTAGACTGATGAGGCCAAAAAAAAACATTTGAATCCATTTTAGAATAAGGCTGTAACATAACAAAATGTGGAGAAAGTCAAGGGGTCTGAATACTTTCCGAATGCACTGTAATTGTGTCTTTCTGAGGGGTGGGGTTAAAAGCAGAAGTCAAATTTAGGTTGGACCTTGTGTGCAATGCACCAGTACAGTAATCGTAATCTTATTGTATAGGTCAGGGATCAGTCCCAAATGGCACTCTATTCCCTATGCAGTGCAGTACTTTTGACCATAGCGCAATACTTTTGACTACCATGGACCCTGGTCAAAAAAAGTGAGAAATGAGAATAGGGTGCCATTCGAAACACATCCTAGGATAAGGGTGAGATGAGAAGATATGTATAAGCTATTACTCACTCATTATGCTCTGTGGCCCTATTTGCAGGCTATATCATTTTATTGTCTTGGCTTGAAAGAGGCTTGGTTATTCAGGTGGGTCACAAAGCCATTGTTGACACAGTTATGTTAGAGTTATGCTACAGCTATGCTAGAGCAGGGATCATCAACTAAACTGAGTAAAAATATAAAGGCAACATGTAAAGTGTTTTATGAGCTAATATAAAATATCCCAGAAATGTTCCATACACAGAAAAAGCTTAATTCTCTCAAATGTTTGTTTACATCCCTGTTAGTGAGCATTTCTCCTTTGCCAAGACAATCGATCCAACTGACAGGTGTGATCATTGTGCTGTTGAGGGGACAATAAAAGGTCACTCTAAAATGTGCAGTTTTGAGTTTTGAGGGAGCGTGTGATTGGCATGCTAACTGCAGGAATGTCCATCATAGCTGTTGCCAAAGAATGTAATGTTAATTTCTCTACCATAAGCCTCCAACGTCTTTTTCAAGAATTTGACAGTACGTGCAACCGGCCTCACAACCGCAGACCAAGTGTAACCTCGCTAGCCCAGGACCTCCACATCCGGCTTCTTTTACTTGTGGGATTGTCTGATACCAGCCACCCGGACAGCTGAGGAAACTGTGGATTTGCAAAACCAAAGAATTTCTGCACTCTGTCAGAAACTGTCTCAGGGAAGCTCATCTGCGTGCTCGTCATCCTCACCCGGGTCTTGACCTGACTGCAGTTCGATATTGTAACCGACTTCAGTGGGCAAATGCTCACCTTCGATGGCCACTGGTACACTGGAAAAGTGTGCTCTTCACGGATGAACCACGGTTTCAACTGTACCGGGCAGATGTTTGACAGCGTGTATAGCATCGTTTGGGCGAGCGGTTTGCTGAAAGACATAGGGGCTTTGGGGTTATGGTATGGGCAGGCATATGCTCCGGACAACGAACACAATTGCATTTTATCAATGGCAATTTGAATGCACAGAGATACCAAGGTCCCCTAACCAATTGTGCTATTGTGTGTGTTTTTCTGCGTTATTTGTAACCTATTTTGTGCATAATGTTTCTGCCACCATCTCTTATGACAGAAAGGAGCTTCTAGATATCAGGAAAGCTGTCACGCCCTGACCATAGTAAGCTGTTTATTCTCTGTGTTAGTTGGGGCGTGATAGTGACTTGGGTGGGTCATCTAGGTGAATTTGTATGTCTATGGTGGCCTGATATGGTCCCAATCAGAGGCAGCTGTTTATCATCCCCGTCATTCGCAGGTCGAAAGAAACAGAGATATCGGGGACGTAGGTCTGGGTGCCTTGTAAGGATCCAATGGCGAGTGGGTAATCTGCCTTTACCATAGGTCGTGTTAGCCAATGTACAATCATTGGATAATAAAATAGATGAACTATGAGCACGTATATCCTACCAACACAACATTAAAAACTGCAATATCTTATGTTTCACAGAGTCGTAGCTGAACCACAACATTAGTAACATACAGCTGGCGGGATTTACACTTTTCCGGCAGGATAGAACAGCCGCCTCTGGTAGGACAAGGGGTGCTGGTCTATGTATATTTGTAAACAACAGCTGGCATACGAAATCTAAGGGAGTCTTGAGGTTTTGCTCACCTGAGGTAGAGTATATCATGATAAGCTGTCGACGACACTATTTACCAAGAGAGTTTTCATCTATATTCTTCGTAGCTGTCTATTTACCACCACAAACCAATGCTGGCACAAGGACAGCACTCAATGAGATGTATATGGACATAAGCAAACAGGAAGACACTCATCCCGAGGCGGCGCTCCTAGAGGCCGGGGAATTTAATGCAGGGAAAATTACATCTGTTTTACCTAATTTCTACCAGCATGTTAAATGTGCAACCAGAGGGGGAAAAACTCTAGACCACCTTTACTCCAAACACACAGAAGAGTACAAAGCTCTCCCTCACCCTCCATTCGGCAAATCTGACCATAATTATATCCTCCTGATTCCTGATTACAAACAAGAACTAAAGTAGGAAGCACCAGTTACTCGGACAATAAAAAAGTGGTCAGCTGAAGTAGATGCTAAGCTACAGGACTGTTTTGCTAGCACAGACTGGAATATGTTCCGGGATTCTTCTGATGGCATTGAGGAGTACAGCACATAGGTCACTGGTTTCATCAATAACTGTATCGATGAAGTCGTCCCCACAGTGACTGTACGTACATTTCCCCAACCAGAAGCCATGGATTACAGGCAACATCTGCACTGAGCTAAAGGTTAGAGCTGCCGCTTACAAGGAGTGGCACTCTACCCCGGAAGCCTATAAGAAATCCCGCTATGCCCTCCAACGAACCATCAAACAGGTAAAGCATGAATACAGGACTAAGGCTGAATCGTACTACACCGGATCCGACGCGAGCTGCCCAGTGACACGAGCCTACCAGACGAGCTAAATTACTTCTATGCTCGCTTCGAGCCAAGTAACACTGAAACATGTATGAGAGCATCAGCTGTTCTGGACGACTGTATGATCACGCTCTCTGTAGTTGATGTGAGTAAGACCTTTAAACAGGTCAACATTCACAAGGCCGCAGGGCCAGACGGATTACCAGGACGTGTGCTCTGAGCATGCGCTGACCAACTGGCAAGTGTATTCAATGACAAATTCAACCTCTCCCTGTCTGAGTCTGTAATACCAACATGTTTCAAGCAGACCACCATAGTGGTCCAAGAACACGATGGTAACCTGCCTAAATGACTACCGACCCTTGGCACTCACATCTGTAGCCATGAAGTGCTTTGAAAGGCTGGTCATGTCTCACATCAACACCAAGAAACCCTAGACACACTCCAATTTGCATACCGCCCAAACAGATCCACAGATGATGCAATCTCTATTGCACTCCACACTAACCTTTCCCACCTGGACAAAAGGAACACCTATGTGAGAATGCTATTCATTGACTACAGCGCAGCGTTCAACACCATAGTCCACTCAAAGCTCACCACTAAGCTAAGGACCCTGGGACGAAACACCTCCCTCTAGAACTGGATCCTGAACTTCCTGATGGGCCGCCCCCAGGTGGTAAGGGTAGGTAACAACACATCCGCCACGCTGACCTTCAACACGGGGGCCCCTCAGAGGTACGTGCTCAGCCCCCTCCTGTACCCCCTGTTCACTCATGACTGCATCTGCCAGGCATGACTCCAACACCATCATTAAGTTTGCCGATGACACGGCAGTGATCACAAAACAACTATGAGACAGCCTATAGGGAGGAGGTCAGTGACCTGGCCGTGTGATGCCAGGACAACAACTTCACCCTCAACGTGATCAAGACAAAGTGATGATTGTAGACTACAGGAAAAGGAGGACCGAGCACGCCCCAATTCTCATTGACGGGGCTGTAGTGGAACAGATTGAGCTTCAAGTTCCTTGGTGTATACATCACCAACAAACTAACATGGTCCAAACACACCAAGACAGTCGTGAAGAGGGCACAACAAAACCTATTCCCCCTTAGGAGACTGAAAATGTTCGCCATGGGTCCTCAGATCCTCAAAAGGTTCTACAGATGCACCATCAAGGGCATCCTGACTGGTGCATCACTGCCTGGTATGGCAACTGCTCGGCCTCCGACCGCAAAGCACTACAGAGGGTAGTGCGTACCGGCCAGTACATCACTGGGGCAAAGCTTCCTGCCATCCAGGACCTCAATACCAGGCGGTGTCAGAGGAAGACCCTAAAAATTGTCAAAGATTTCAGCCACCCAAGTAATAGACTGTTTTCTCTACTACTGCACGGCAAGCTGTACCAGAGTGCCAAGTCTAGGTCCAAAAGACTTCTTAACAGCTTCTACCCCGAACCCATAAGAGTCCTGAACAGCTAATCAAATGGCTACCCAGACTATTTGCATTGCCCCCCTTTTACGCTGCTTCTACTCTCTGTTTATTATCTACGCATAGTCACTTTAACTGTACCTACATGTACAGTTGAAGTCAGAAGTTTACATACACTTAGGTTGGAGTCATTAAAACTCTTTTTTCAAGCACTCCACAAATTTCAAAACTATAGTTTTGGCAAGTTGGTTAGGACATCTACTTTGTGCATGACACAAGTAATTCTTCCAACAATTGTTTACAGACAGATTATTTCAATTATAATTCACTATCACAATTCCAGTGGGTCAAAAGTGTACATTCACTAAGTTGATTGTGCCTTTAAACAGCTTGGAAAATACCAGAAAATTATATCATGGCTTTAGAAGCTTCTGATAGGCTAATTGACATAATTTGAGTCAATTGGAGGTGTACCTGTGGATGTATTTCAAGGCCGACCATACCAACCGTGAAATACGGGGGTGGCAGCATCATGTTGTGGAGGTGCTTTGCTACAGGAGGGACTGGTGCGCTTCCCAAAATAGATGGCATCATGCGTGAGGAAAATTATGTGGATATATTGAAGCAACATGTCAAGACATCAGTCAGGAAGTTGAAGCTTGGTCGCAAAGGGGTCTTCCAAATGGACAATGACCCCAAGCATACTTCCAAAGTTGTGGCAAAATGGCTTTAAGGACAACAAAGTCAAGGTATTGGAGTGGCCATCACAAAGCCCTGACCTCAACCCCATATAAAATGTGTGGGCAGAACTGAAAAACAGAGTGCAAGCAAGGAGGCCTACAAACATTACTCAGTTACACCAGCTCTGTCAGGATGAATGGGCCAAAATTCACCCAACTTATTGTGGGAAGCTTGTGGAAGGTTACCCGAAACTTTTGACCCAAGTTAAACAATTTTAAAGGCGATGCTACCAAATACTAATGGAGTGTATGTAAACTTCCTGACTGATGTCTTGAGACTAGGAATGTGATGAAAGAAATAAAAGCTGAAATATATCATTCTCTCAACTATTATTCTGACATTTCACATTCTTAAAATAAAGTGGTGATCCTAACTGACCTAAGACAAGGAATTTTTACTAGGATTAAATGTCAAGAATTGTGAAAACTGAGTTTAAATGTATTTGGCTAAGGTTTATGTAAACTTCCGACTTCAAATGTTCATATTACCTCAAATACCTCGACTAACCGGTGCCCCGCACATTGACTCTGTAGAGGTACCTCCTGTATATAGCCTCGCTATTGTTAATTTGTTGAACTTTTTTATTTTATTTTTTTACTTATCTATTTTTTTCTTAACACTTAATTCTTCTTAAAACTGCATTTTTGGTTAAGGACTTATAAATATAATTTCACTAAGGTGTAAGGTCAGCGCATGTGACAAATAACATTTGATTTGATTTGATCCATAAGAAATAACACATTTCAAACGTGTATTCCCAGTCATGTTAAATCCACAGATTAGGGCCTAATGGATTTATTTCAATTGACTGATTTCCTTATATTAACTGTAACTCAGTAAAATCTTTGAAATTGTTTCATGTTGCCTTTATATTTTTGTTCAGTGTAGATTCAGCCGCGGGCCAAATTATTTTTTTTACCAGATGGTCAGGGAACATAACTACAAATAATTTGTAGGCTGCAAATTGACCTAAAGAAATAAGCCCAAACAGATATAATATTTGACGAATATTTGTTTAACCATGCTTACATTTGTAGGGTAAATTATCACACATACAGTATCTCTCTATTTTGCGTGAGAATAATTTGGAACAGATTTCCTGAATTAAAATCACTTGGAGCTGATTTGCTGGTGTTTTTAAATTATTTTATGTACAATAATAAAAATACAAGTTTTTGTTAGAGTTTTTTTTCATAGAAACTTGAGGGGGCAAATATAATCACCTGTGGGCCACCAGTTAGGAACCCTGTGCTAGAGTTTCACCATACTGTAACTATATGTTATATACCACGGTCACCTACTGGGTATGTGGCATGTAATATCTATTGTAGACCATGCCTGCAGGTAGGCCTACCATAGCTTGAAGGCTATGAGAGACACACTGAAGCCACTTACCCGTTATCCCACTCCAAACACACACAAACACATTATAAAACAAGCAAAATATCGTAATCTACAGCCACAGTTTCTAACAATTTACCATATCACTCGAATGCGATAAGGATAGTCTTGTGATCTAGCAATGTAGTGTCGAACAACACATTGCCATCAGTGAGTGAGTGTGTTTGTGCGCGCGTCAGGCAGCTGAGCAGTACACGCACCCCTGCTAGGAGGAGTCAGTAAATTATTTGATTAGCCGCCTCGCGCCACTCGGTGCGCTCAGTGGTTTACGGAGACCGATTTGAAGGGTTGACAAGGAGAATCGCTTCCCTGGTATCCTGTCCCTCTTCACCGGGTAGCCTAGAAGCATAGTATGCTATCCCTGTCCCTCCGCTCGTTCCACGTTGAACAGAATAGCCAGAGACGCATAGAGAACTGTCTGGATTTTGAAGGTGAAGGACTTTGTATTTACATAAAGTTCTGTAGGCTATAAATACTGGGTATTTGATCGCGAGGATGGCTGCGAAGATGGAATTAATCGAAAGGACAGTAAGGTCCGATATCAGAGTGAAAGTTTGCACAGCACTCCCTCTGAGATGGAGACGCGAATGACATAATAATTTATTCACTTTTTCTCATAACGGAGCGGCCTTTTGGATTTATTGTCTGCAGCTATTACGCGGCGCCGGACACCTGCACCCGACTTGGCCGAGACTGATTCTACGCGGCTCTCCGCTCAATAACAAATTGCTCAGAAGCGCTTCTTGAACTGAATCGATCATTTCTACTCTTAACTGAACTGTTGTCAATGGTAGACTACTTCCACACAGGCAGTTCATTTGTTGCGCTTTGTTGTGCAGTTCTGTAAATCACTGAATGCGACGGATAGGCGACAGTGGGCATCCGATAATAAATTGGTGAGCACCTCTATTCTCTTCATATTGATTATTTTACAACCTCTTTGGAGTTACATGCAGGTATTTTATGAATGTTATATTATCCTGATAATTATTTTCTGTGTTTGTGGGGATTCATTCATTGTGTGATGTTATTGTCTGAGGTTGGGGTTTGCGGCTTTCTTGTTATAGTGCGCACTGTGACATGTTGTTGTAACCTGTCCCAGAATATCATTGTGCTTTGTGAGAAAAAAAATAGTTATTGATGTAGCCCACTGCGGTAGCATAGGTTATAATGTGTTGCATTGATTCGACAATTATAGCCGCATGTTTAGGCTGTCTGAGTCAGTCTAGTGACTTAAGGGACAGGCGCATGAGGAACAGTCCTCACACTAGGCTAGAGAATTGTCTGTACTAGCTCTGGTCCAGGGCGTTAGTTCGCGTTCGTAGATATTAGTAGAAGAACACGCACTAACGTCCTGGACCAGAGCTTTGTCTTGACATGCATGTGGGAATAATGTAGCGTCGCTGCTTGACGGGAAAATTAAGAGGTTTTGCGATAAAAAAACAACAACCAAATATTACATTATTACACGTTATTACAAATGTATTATTTTAAATGTTAAAGTATTACCTTGTTTATTCTCGAAATCATACGTTTGCCTGTTCTTATGTGTTGCAGATACTGGATGTGTCTTCATGGGCATTTGAATAGTGTCAGCATCAACTGAAAAGTCACAAAGCTCAACTAAGCTTATAAATGTCTTCCTCAGTCATCTCTTCATATCGCTTCTCCGTCCAATATTCACTGCCTGGATTGTAACAGCTAAAACAGGAGAGAACTGTGCCTCCACCTCGCCCCTGTCAAAATCCAAAGCCAGTATAATATTCTTTACAGCACTGACTCACAATGGGCACAGTACTATCCCTTTCCCCTGCATTCAGGAAGAACAGCTACTATGACACGCGGCCTGGCTCACTCAACCACTACCCGAGCCTGAGCAGCCGTTCGCTCAACACTCAGAAAGACCGCACCAGTGGCCTGAAACGGGGACAGTCAATCTTTCTCCCAGCCCTCACCTGGAAACGCCTGGTCGCCTCCACCAAGAAACGAGGGGGCTCTAAGAAATGTCCTGGGGGTCCGGGGTCACTTGGAGACCCCCTCAACAACAACAACATCTACCAGAAGGATCCGGTGTTGCACCTCAACCGCGAGAATGTCAAGAAGTCTCTGTCGTGTGCCAACCTCTCAAGCTACGACGGGCCAACGGGACTGGGTCTGGGGATAGGCTTCGGCCAGGGGCACTACAGCTATGGCATGGGCATGAAGCCCCAGCAGTTGTCCTCTGTCAAGAAGGTGCCCCACCAAGGAACGGCCACCTCATCCCCCAAGCGCATCATCGTCCAGGCGTCCACCAGTGAACTTCTCCGGTGCCTGGGTGAGTTCCTGTGTGGCCGCTGCTACCGGCTGAAGCACCTCTCCCCTGCGGACCCGGTGCTGTGGCTGCGGGCGGTGGACCGCTCTCTGCTCCTCCAGGGCTGGCAGGATCAGGCCTTCGTGACTCCGGCCAACGTGGTGTTTGTCTACATGCTGTGTCGTGATGTGGTGGATGGAGACCTGGTGGCGTCAGAGCACGAGCTTCAGGCCACACTACTCACCTGTCTCTACCTGTCCTATTCCTACATGGGCAATGAGATATCCTACCCACTGAAACCTTTCCTGGTGGAGGCTGGCAAGGAGGCCTTCTGGGACCGCTGCCTAGCCATCATCGACGCCACCAGCGCCAAGATGTTGCGCATCAACGCCGACCCGCAATTCTTCACCCAGGTGTTCGCTGAGCTGAAGAGTGAAGGGGGCTGCAGCCCACAGGACTACAGCCGCGTGCTGGACCGGTGAGAGGAGGGGTAGTGGGATACAACCCCCCAATCCCCATCCCCCTGTCCTTTCCCCCCACCTCTCTGCCAAACATTTTCCACCCGCTCCAGCCACCTACCTCCAAGAATGTAACACAGGGATAAGGGACTGCCCCCCCCTGTCTAATGGTACATCCCGAGACCCTGCCATTAACCACCAATGAGCCATCCACATTAAGACAATGGGGAAACTTGTCCCCCTTAAGACTAGATCAGAAATTAGCATGTGTCATCAATAGGGTTGAGTGCTTATGTTGTTAGCACAAGCCCTTTTGTGTTATGTAATACTCATCTGATGTTACTTGAATGGTGGAACCATTTGGTCCACCTGTCCTTCGTGACCCCACTCTCACCTCTTGTGTCTCAGTGAGCTGGGGGAACAGAAACAGAAACAGTCATCTCAGCTGTTCCCCCTCCAGTCTCTCCCCACTCTCCTCTCTTCCCTCTCCCCCCTCTCCACTCTCTCTCCCCTCTCTTCCTTCCCCTCTCTTCCCTCCCCTCTCTTCCCTCCCCTTTCCTCTATCTCCTCTCTCTCTCCTCTCCTCTCTCCTCTTTCCCCTCTCCTCTCTCCCATCTCTCCCCTCCCTCCTCCCCTCTCTCTCCTTTCTCCCCTCTCCCCGACACCCTCCCCTCTCTCCTCTCCTATCCCCTCTCCTCTCTATCCTCTCCCCCTCTCTCCTTTCTCCTCTCTCCTTTCTCCTCTCTCCTTTGCCCTCTCCCCTATCCTCTCTCCCCTCTCCTCACTCTCCTCTCTCTCGCATCCCTCCCCTCTCTCCTCTCCCCTCTCCTCGCTTTCCTCTCTCCACTCTCTCTCTCCTCCCCTCTCCCACTTCTACCACAGCCAAGACTCCCTGTCTGAATGTGATAGCAACATCCGTTTGCCATGTCATCTAGGTCCCATGTCATCTAGGTCCCATGTCATCTAGGTCCCATGTCATCTAGGTCCCATGTCATCTAGGCCCCATGTCATCTAGGTCCCATGTCATCTAGGTCCCATGTCATCTAGGTCCCATGTCATCTAGGTCCCATGTCATCTAGGTCCACTTGATTCTGTCTGTCGTGTGCTTGGTCATCAGTAAAACAAAACAAACAGTGTTTTGCAGGATTCTTTTGACAACAGAGGGTCATCTGCCTGAGGGAAAAGCTAGAACAGCTACCAACCCATTAAGACCATTCACTCAGTTTACGTCCCAAATGGCACCCTATTTCCTAAATAATGCACTACTTTAGACCAGAGTCCTTTGGACCCTGGTCAAAAGTATTGCACTATATAAGGACTATGGTGCCATTTAGGACGGAGCGTAAAAAACATCTGTAGGGTGCAGGGCCGTTTATGTCTCTCTCTCCAGCTATCATTTAATCTAAGGGTCTCCTGGTGGAAGCAAAATACGCCCTTATTTTGCATGTGTGTGTGTGCTTTCGTGTATGTGGGTATGTTATTGGCAGATAGCGAGGTTCATCAGCTGTTTACCCCGTCAGTCCTTTGTTCCCTGGCTGTGCCTGTCATCAGGGCACCCGGCCGCTGCTGCTGTGGCATTCATGAGACTACCCCCCCACCTCCTCCTCCACCTCTCCTCCATTCTTACTCTGGCCCCATACCATCCATCCACCTCTGTCCCCCTCTAGGCTACTCTACAGGCCTAGAGGTTCAGTCACTGGCTAATCCAGGCTGGCCTGGAATTTAAACACACACACACATACATACATACATACATACATACATACATACATACATACATACACTTAAATACCTAGTCTCCTGAGTCCCCTGAAAAAATGTATGAGAGGGAGAGAGGAGGGGTGTAGATATGAGTCACACGTGTCCTGTAAAAGGGTGGAGGTAGATGAAGGTGGTCCTTAGTCCCAGTGCAGGGCTGGCCTGGAATGGCAAGATGTGTGTAGTTGTGGTTAAATGCTGCTGTTATTGTTGTTAGCCTCGCTGTCTCATTTTGGGATTACATCTGTGTCCCAAATGGCTCCTTATTCCGTTTTATTGTGCACTACTTTTGGCCAGGACCCATAGGCCTTGTTGTTCTCCTCTTTAAAAAATGTTTTTAATGAAACCTTGGAATTTCTGGTTCACACGTTTTGATCTAAGTCACATGTGCTCTAATGTGTGTTTGTGTCTGTCAGGAATAGACCACAGATGTACCTCAGGGCCAGAGGGTGGGATTTTTTATGTGTGCAAGCTGTGCTCATAAAAATATATTTATCATGGTTGCCAAGGCATAAAAAAAATCTGATTTGAAATATGAACAGAGAGCGAGAGAGGCTTTGGATCCCTTCATTCCCTTCTGGCCATGGCAGACTGTTAGCCTGCTAATGAGCAAAACTACAATAGGTACAATATGAAAATGAGGTGTGTAGAATGTAGAAACACACCTAAGGTGAGTCAAGGGAATTGTCCCAAATGGCCCATAGCGCTCATAAGACCCATAGGTTTCTGGTCAAAATTTGTGCACTATGTAGGGAATAGGGTGCCATTTTGGGATGCAGCCATACAGTAGGATCACAAAGATAGTTACTCCCGTTATGAGAACGTGAGGTAGTTCTTCTATCGCCTTCTATGCAGACAGGTCTTGCTGCCAAACCAATTGTAGTTCTGTTGATGCTAAAGCAACATAACAGCCTCTCAGTCTCTCTTCACTCTGATTCTGGATGAGAGTGCTATAGGTTGCAATGGGTTGCTATGGGTTTGTTGAACCAAGGCAACTGGTCTACTGTCCTAGACCTAGAAAACATGTTTCAGGGTCTGGGACTTCGGCGCTCGATGCTCCACTTCCGCCCAGACGGGTGCTGGGTGGCCCATTCAGGAACAGTATGTGGCAGTGCTGTGCTGTGCCATCCTAACCGTCCCCTCCCCCATGCCAGGCAAAATGCATTTACACACTTATGTTATGTGGGCTGAGCATACTGTACTGGAATACCCCCCCCCCCCCACACACACACCTATCTATGGATTTACACTGCACTCTCTGACTGACAAACACTCACACTAGATCCGCGCCTTGACACGAGCATACAGTACGTACACACACACTCAAGCAGACACACACACCGTGGTAATCCACGATTAATCCTCCCATCCAATCAAATAGAGCAAGGGGGAATAAGTAAATGCCAAAAGGTTCAAAATCTGATGAGATTTGGTCTTGTACTTCCATCCTTCCCCCTGCGTTGGCCCTCCGCTCAGCCTTCCAATTCATGACACACTCCTCATAACAACTTGGAGGTCCCCCAAGACCAATGCACAAACCTCATGTTCACTCCTTCAGCTCAGACCGAGGCTTATTGGTGTTGGAGGCAGTCCAGTCCAGTGGTTCCTGCCTGCCTGCCCAGGGGCCTTGTATTTCTATCTAAGAAGTGGAAGACTAGAGCTGGGTGAGGTTGGCGAGGATGTCTCATTGCTGGGGATCACCGTCTCTGTTTCAGGAGCCTTGGTCGACGGCCATCTTGGAAGACGGCCGGCCACTCCTATTGTTGTGGACGTTGTTGTGCATTCAGTACGACACTGGCCACTGGCCAGCACTCAAGGCCTCTAGTGTGTTGACAGCAATGAACCCTATCCCCCTCCTCTCACCCGCTCCTCCTTTCTCCTCCCTTATCCCCGTCTCGCTTTCCACACACACTCGCCTGTTGTTCCCCTGCCTGTTGCCATTTGATTGGATGTTCAACCCCATTGTGGAGAGAGGAGCAGATAGAATGGTGGTGTTTGTTGGCCAACAGTCAGTCACAGACACAGCCTTAGTAATGGGGCTCTATGGCCTCTATCTATACCGTTGTGTTGTATGCTATCCTGTCTATAGGGGTGATAGGGATTGCATGTGGGTCATAGTTTTGGGAGCATTTTGCTTACACCAGGAGTCTCCTAGTCAAGTCCTGTTCTCCTCTTATGTAATATTATTGCATCTTTCAGGGAAATCGTAAAATGTTCCATGTCTGTGTGTGTGACCTTAGAGGCATCCTCATTTTAAAACGTGTACACGCTACATGTAACTGGCAGTTTTCTTGGAAATCATCATTCCATTGATGTCAGTGGGAGATAGGCATGAACATTTCAGTTATGTGTATGGATCTCAAGTTAAGATGTGGCCCATACAGGTTACAGCTATGGGACTACGCTGTAGTCCATGTGAACAAGAAGAGTATTTCTTAATGAAAAGTACATGTAGTCCATGGAGATATAGAGAGACATAGGCCCTGCAGATGGTATATTTATTATTAGCATGTTATTGTAATGTGACATCCATCAACCTTGAGTCCACCCTCACCCTCACCTTAAGCAGATTACCCCTTTATCTCTTTACCTCCACCCACCCACACAAAACCTTGAGCTGGATCCCTGTTTATCCAATCGTATGCCTATACCAGACCTGTTTCTCTGTTTCCAACCAATCATATGCTACTCAACAGGAACTGTGACTCTACCTGTCCAATCAAACACCTCAGAGGAACCCTGGAACTCGGTTTGACTGTTGGATGAAACTACTGATTGGCCGACAGGATATTCTTTGCAACCCCATTGGTCAAGGGATTCTCCTTCACTACAAATGGACTAAATATGGAGAGTCAACCAGGAATCAAACAAAAGACTGTTGGACCCTATTCTATGAATTACATGGGTGGGACTCAAGCAAAGACTATTGCACCTCAACCATCCAGGATATTTCAAATGGATCTCAGGCCCTAGTTTGGCATAGTGGGAGACTTTGGTTTGGCGGGAATATCAGGCGAAGGCTGTTTAAGTCACCATTGCTCTGTGAGTTCTGGTGAACTTGTTTTCTCAGTGTATTTTTCTGCTGTGTTGGAGTAGAATTTCAATGGCACACCTATAACAGTCTAAGTGCAGACTTAAAGGGATAGTTAAAATTACAAAATGACATATTGGTTTGAAATATCCCTTTAAAAGAAGTAGAAAATTGTGCAGCTTAAATATGTTGCTGTGTGACAAAATAAACCGACGACAGGAAAAACAAAAAAATACGTCATATCTTGTTACTGTGGTGGTGTGCATGCCAGATAGGCTAGCATTTTTTGTTTTGTTTTACGTTTGCTTTTTTCTTTTGATTAGATTTTGTTTTAATGCCGTAAATGTGTTTTCAATGAAATGTTATTTCCTTAACTTAAAAAATGTAATCAGTTCATCCCTAGTCATGGGAGAAGATCTGATGTCAAACAGTATTAGTATGTAATTATTCAAGTCATGATGACTGTTATAATTATAACTGCACATTTTAAGTGTTATTGTCATTGTGGATGTTATGTTATTGAATGACAGAGACAGAGAATCTACAGTACCTGTATTCTCATTTTGTTTTGATGAACCTTTGTCTTTAACATCTCGAAGAATGTGAAATCATGTAAACAATGATAACATAGTTTCTCCCATTTCTCCACCGCTATGTCTTAGTGTTCAAAGATGTCAACACTGCGATTTCAGACACAGCTTTTGACACAACACTGTTTAGACATGGTAGATGTGATGGTATAATTGGCATCATTGTGATGGGCATCATTCTCCTGGGTCAGGAGGCTGTGTACGTAGGGTCGCATCCCAAATGGTACCCTATTCCCTATATAGTGCACTACTTTTAACCAGAGCCCTATAGACTATATAGGGAATAGAGTAATATTTGGGATACACCCCTAGCCTTCTGTTAGAAGGAAGTGTTTCAGTTTGTGCTTGTCTCACTTCCTCTGAGGATGTTGTGAAATGGGCGGATGATTGATTTTCACAAAAACATCAACATAATTTTGTAATGGCTGCTGTGTGTGTATAGCAAATGCATAATCAATGGAATCAATGGCGAAGCCTCATCAATGCGACAACAGATGGTGAATTGATGCACAATGGAAGACATTGTAGTGGTCAGATCACAGACAGGCGTCCCCACACAAGCACCTCCGGTCCTTACCCTCATTGTAGCTATTTCTTAACCCACAGCACTGCATATAATTGAGGCCTCTGCTTCTTTTCAAGGCTACATAGCACTCCTATTCTATGAAAGGAAAATACTTAAACAGAATACTGAACAAAACATCAATAAAGAACTGTCTGAATGATCAGTGCTTTGAGTTAGACACTTACCTGTTGCCAACCCTCTCATAAGACCTGTACCCTTCAGTCTCCTCTCACCGTTGCTGCCAACCCAACCCTTACCCCAGGTTTCCATGGTTACCTGCCCCTGGCACTGACTGACAATGTCATTGTGATAAAACTCAGTTGAAATGGAGAGACCAGAGTTACTTTTGTAAAGCCACCTCATATGTGTGTACAGATGTAGGATCTTACTCACCCTAGTGGGGGGACTTAACCGCAATGCAGGACATTTAAAACTTGTTGTGTATTTGAGGTTTAAAAAGGCTTCTGAAGTTTGTAATTTACACTGAAATTTCAGACTTAATTTCTTCCCTTTTGAAAAATGTATCAACCCTTATAAAAATGTCCATTAATTATAATCCACATAATAATCCACATTTTCTGTTGCTGCAGGATTATTTTCCTATTGTAGCAAACTGGCTCAAATTAAGATCCCACATCTGTATGCAACTCGATGTGTCTAATATTGTTGTTGGGGAACACTTGAAGATGAAAACAATGTGACTTTGTTTTTCATGTTAAAATGCAATTTTTGTTTCCTTTTTTCATTACGATGTTGATGATTATTACTATTATTATTCAATAAAGTATTGAGGTGAAATTCCTCTCCTGTGGTGTTAACGTTATTTGGGTGATGGCTTAAGAGCTTTATATTGTATGCTCTCTCTCTCTCTCTCTCTCTCTCTCTCTCTCTCTCTCTCTCTCTCTCTCTCTCTCTCTCTGTCTCACACTCACTCACTCACTCACTCACTCACTCACTCACTCACTCACTCACTCACTCACTCTCACACACACACACCATCTATCCATCGCACGCACACACCCTCCTCCGGTATTTGCAAGGCCCACAAGCTACCATTGTATTCTCCCAGTGCATATGGCATACTCTGCCTGTCTGGGCCCAGCAACGCAGCACCTGGCTGGCCGACAGTAAAATAGCATAATGCATGTCACCCACAATAGCCTGGCTGTGCAGATGACACTTTGGGTTTTAGTTAGCGGGCTGATCTGTGCTCTCTATTGGAGCATGTCTCTGTAGTCAATCAATTTCCCACTGGTGTGATCCACAGGAGGGACTGGTCTCTCAGCTCACAGGTGGTTGTGGGTGGCATGCTCGGTCTATGTATCTAAGAAAACCACAACCCCAGGATTCAACCAGAGGAGAGTTCTCGCACTACCACAAGCCATCATGGTAAACCCTGTAGATGTCGGCTCAAGCAGAAATGACCTTCTCTATGCCCCTTTGATTGAATCCCAGCCTTGGTCAGGAAGTGTCTGCAGCGTGCTGTGTTATGCACTAGCCTGGCTGCTTGCACTAGACTGGCTGCTTGCACTAGCCTGGCTGCTTGCACTAGCCTGGCTGCTTGCACTAGACTGGCTGCTTGCACTAGCCTGGCTGCTTGCACTAGCCTGGCTGCTTGCACTAGACTGGCTGCTTGCACTAGCCTGGCTGCTTGCACTAGCCTGGCTGCTTGCACTAGCCTGGCTGCTTGCACTAGACTGGCTGCTTGCACTAGCCTGGCTGCTTGCACTAGACTGGCTGCTTGCACTAGCCTGGCTGCTTGCACTAGCCTGGCTGCTTGCACTAGCCTGGCTGCTTGCACTAGCCTGGCTGTTGCAGCATGCTGTGTTATGTACTAACCTGGCTGTTTGCAGGATGTGTGTGTGTGTGCATGTGTGTGTTTATGAGAGGGAGATGTAGAGAGCACAACAGGTTGCATGTGTAGTTTGAGTACTAGCTAGCAAGCACTGGACAGTGGGTCTGCCTCAGGCCACCTCTGGCTGGCTGTCAATGTATATTATGGTGACACAGAGTACCCCTGTAGAGGGACTGAACACACACACTGATGTGCCCTTGTTGTCTTCTTGCGGGTTACCTTAAGTCTATGCATAAACAATTAAATTCCCTGCAACAAAGCAAACTCATAGATATGCTTTAAAACAACACAGTAAAGCACATTATCCATGACACGGACACACACTCTCTCTCTTCTGCAGAGTGACAGGAACAGCGTACTGAGCAATGCTGAGTAAAAGCAAAACACAAAAATGAAACTAGTAAAACACAAAAAGAGGATTTAGGGTGTTTCATTTTGAATAGACATTACATCCTCCTATAACCCGCATACAACTAAATGAAAATAACTTTTTGGCAGTGAAGGCAGCTTACTTATTTTGATAGATTATTGTATTTGACAATTCGTTTTAAACGGCCATTCATGATCTGGGCACAATGCTTAGAGCAGGGTGAAGCCATATGGTATTAGGGATGGGGCCGGGTTAGTGACCGTGTCCAGGGACCCTGCTCTTGGTCACTGGGGGCACAGAGGTTACCGAAGCCAGGCCAGGACACAAGGATGGAGGGATGGAGGGAGGGATAGAACAAGATGGAGAAGAGAGGGGGATCAAAAGGAGTGGATGCAGATGGCTGATCTGGACTCTGTTGGTCCGGCCCTCTCCCTCATCTGTCGAAGACACAAATCACCCTGCTCACTCACTTCCTCCCATCTCTCCCTCTTTCCTTCCATCACTCCTCCCCCCCCTCCCCCCTCCCTCTCTCCCATCTCTCTCTCCCTATTTCCCTCCCTCCCAGTGTTGTGGTCCTTTGTGCCTCTGTGAGAGCCTCTACTGCTGTTCTCAGTCTTCTATCAGTCCTCTGCTATCAGTTCCCTATGGGGACAGCCGAAGACCCCTTTTGGAACCGTTTTTTTCTAAGAGTGTAGCAGCATTTCATAGAAATGTGTGTCCCAAATACTACCCTATTGCCTTTATATTGAACTACTTTGACCAGGGCCCTTACGGTTCTGATCACAAGTAGTGCACTTTTAAGGGAATAGGGTGCCATTTGAGACTCAACCACAGGCTGTGCTCTGCCTCTCCAGAAGTGATTACCATTGGTAATTTATATTTTTGACTGGTATACAATAATCCACATAGGTTACACAGCACTTTAAAGAGTAGCTTTGTCAATTTAGAATGATTAAAGCCAACCTAAATTGCTCTCATCTCAATACATAATAATGCATAATAGGATATACCATACGTCTAAATAGCTTGAATTAATATCATATTATTTACTCTAGGAAGATCATGTCCAAGTCTAACTCAAACTATATAGTCAGAATTAAGGAAATAGTGTAATTATACTATGGGGAGTCTCTAACTAAAAACATAAATAAATAAATATTGGGTCAGTTTCTACAGTGCATTGGTTTGTAGATCACAGTACAGTTCATACTTAAAGCATCAATATGGGGTCAGTTTCTTTCTACAGAACATTGGTTTAAATAGATCATGGTACAGTTGGGACCTTGAAAAGAGGCAGCCTGCTGGCCTGGCAGCCTCCAACTGGGAGAACAGATGGTTGGTGAGGTAGTAGCTGTACCAAGTTCCAGAGCCATGTTGCACCCAAAAGGCATCGAGCCTAGGTCAGTGCCAGGGGCAACACCAGTCCAGAAGAGCCCAAGGGAACACCAGAAGACATGTTGACTCCGTCCCAAATGGCACCCTATTTCCTATTCAGTGCACTAACTAGTGCACTATTCAGTGCACTAGTAGTGCACTAACTAGGGAATAGGGTGCCATTTAGGACGCATTCAATGAACACAAAGTACAGCAGAACTGAGATTTGTTGTCTTTTCATAAAACAACTGGTTGCAGTAAAGAGCCAACCTGGATACTAAGGAGACCCTGAGGGAAATCGACGAGTACCAACAGCTTTACTCTATGGAGGAACAACATAGTTCATCATGGAAAGATCCGACTACCTCACAAAATAACTTTAAACTGACAAAAAAAAGAAAAACAGATTAATCTACAGACACGAACGATTTACTTGCCATTGAAGTAGAGGCTAGTGCTCTGGCTGGAATCCATGCAACACTGGAAAGGTTGTGTGAGGAGGTAGCAGGGCTGAGGGGGAGTTTGGAGTTTAGCCAGAGTGAAATTCTCACACTCCAAGGAGAGAACAAGGCACTCATAGCCAAGGTAAAAATCCACGATTCCAACATGGATTGTCTACTCAGGGAAAACAGGGTGATGAAGGAGTCGCTACTAGACATACAAAGTCATAGCATGCGTGAAAATCTATTTTTCTGGGATTCCTGAGGACTCATCCAATAATCCAGAGGGCGCGATCAGAGAATTCATGCAATCCGCCTTGAAACGTCCTATAGAGACTATGAACAAGCTGGCTTTCCACCGAGTACACAGACTTGGAGCTCGGAGCGACAAGACCAAGGGTCCCTGACCAATCATCGCAAAATTTGAACACTACCAACAAAAGGAGCTGATCAAAAGCAGGGGAAGGGAGCTTAAAGGGACCAAATTCGGCCTCAATGACCAATTTCCAAAGGAGATAAACTAACGTCGCAAGAGACTGTATCCGGTACAGAGGCAACAGAGGGAGAAGGGTAAGCGTGCCTTTCTCATTGTGGACAAACTCTTTATAGATGGACAGCTATTCCAAGACAGCTCCATAACACAATTGCTGTACTTAATTCTACAGGGACTTCAGGTTCCGAAAAAAATTAAGTATGGGAACTGTAAAAATATCTGAACACTATGAAGTGGATATAAACACACACATACTCAATTACATGCTCGCTTACACATACGGACTTATACATACGCACACACATCTGATCTCGCTCTCTTCTCTCACTCTCTCCTTCTCTCTTTTCTTTTCTCTTCTCTCACTCTCTCTCTATTGTAGAGAACTGTTTTAGAATTTAAAATTTCTTGTTTGTCTATCTTTATTATGTATTTGTCTACAAGTTTATATATGTTTACAACAAGCAAGGTTTACAAGAAGCAACAATATCAGAATAGGGGCATTGGGGAATAATAACCTATTGTACGGAATACATTTGTACTGTAGTGAAGCCGTCTCTAGAGTAATGCAAGGTCTCTTTCATGATCATGTGAAACGTCAATTGCTGTGGAAAGGCTGGGATGTGTTTTTCAATTACTTTAAAGGTAATTATGATGCAACTATGATGGTGATATGATATGGATTACAATTATCATCATGAATATTAAGGCTATACGCACTACATGTTACACACATAGACACTCAACCATGTAAATTGGCGGAGTTATTATTTATTTGTACAGCATACATTATATTCTTACTCTTATTCAGACATCGTACACACTCTCACTAAATCACATCCAATATCATACACATCAACCTACTCAGATTTACTACACACATAATATCTTGTATACATTTTTCTAACATCTGTGGCATTGGCTCACAGGCAAACAGGCAAGGGAATAAAACAAATATTTCTAGAACCTATTTCTTGAATTCTAAATATCAGACATTTGAAAGCTCTAATTGTGACCGTCATAATATCTCCGATGGCAGCAAGGGGTGAAATAAGTATAGCCAGTTATAATTGTAACGGTTTAGCGGATTATAAAAGAAGATCAGTCTTTACGTGGCTGAAAGAAAAGGAATATAACATATACTGTTTACAGGAAACTCACTCTACGTCCTTAGATGAATTTGCGTGGAAAAGGGAATGGGGTGGTGAAATAATTTTCTGTCATGGACAAAGGAACTCAAAAGATGTGATGATATTAATTAACAGAAATGTCAATCTGAATGTGCAAATAGTCAGGAATGATTCGCAAGGAAGGTGGATCTTTTTGAATATGAAAGTGGACGAAAAAGAGATTTGGCTCATTAATCTATATGGTCCAAATCAGCATGATCCATACTTCCTCAAACATTTATACCAATTTATTGACAAATGATCATATCATTATGTTAGGAGACTATAACACAGTGTTAAGTACCTCAGTGGACCGTAAAGGTAATCATTCTACAAACTATCATCACCGTGCCCTTAAGGAAATCACAAATATTATGGACACATTAGAAATAGTGGATATTTGGAGACTAAAAAACCCCGACCTAGTGAGATATACATGGAGGAGACTTAATCAAGCTAGTCATCTTGACTACTTTCTTGTCTCTTTCTCTCTTGCGTCAAAGGTTAAAAAAGTTTTAATAGGAGACAGAATGAGATCGGATCATCATCTAATTGGCATTCACATAACTCTTATAGATTTTCCACGTGGACGGGCATATTGGAAATTTAATCAAAGTTTACTGGAGGACAACTTATTTTTAACTAAGACAAAATAATTTATAACTGGATTTTTTCAGTATAATATAGGTTCAGCAAATCCCCTTATTGTTTTGGATACCTTTAAATGTACCTTCAGAGGTCATTCAATTCAATATTCATCAATAATTAAAAAAAAAACAGTTTCTGGCTAAAGAGACAAGACTAACAAGGGAAATACATGAACTAATAGTAGATAGCAATAAAATCGATACTACAGAGATACAAAATAAGTTAGAGGAGAAACAATAAGAACTGGAGGAACTTATTCAAGAACAATCTGATGTAATTTATTACAAAGATAAAGCAAACTGGATGGAATATGGAGAAAAATGCACAAAATTCTTCCTGAATCTCCAATACAGGAACGCTAACAAAAATAATTTGCAGAATCTCGTTACTGAAAATGGAGTCATCTATGATTCTCTGAATGATATTTTAAAAGGGGAAGCTAATTATTGTAGGCATATGTTCTCTTTTCTGTCCCATCCTCTCCCACTGAAAGAAGATTACGGTAAGGAATTCTTTCCAAATAATATAAAAAATTGAAAATTAACAAATGTACAGAAAGATCAGTGCAAATGCCAAATTACAGAGGAATAACTTTTTGAGGTTATTAAATCCTTTCAGTCTTGATGGCATACCGGTGGAGGGCTTGATGGCAATTACAGAAAGAATAACTTTTTGAGGTTATTAAATCCTTTCAGTCGTGATGGCATACTGGTAGAGGGCTTGATGGCATACAAAAAATATAAAAATTCAAGTTGAAGTCAGAGTTGTACATACACCTTAGCCAAATACATGTAAACTCAGTCTTTCACAATTCCTGACATTTAATCCTAGTAAAAATCTTAGATCAGTTAGGATCACCACTTTATTTTAAGAATGTGAAATGTCAGAAGAGAGAATAGTAGAGAAAATGTTTTATTTCAGCTTTTATTTCTTTCATCACATTCCCAGTGGGTCAGAAGTTTACATACACTCAATTAGTATTTGGTAGCGTTGCCTTTAAATTGTTTAACTTGGGTCCAACGCTTCGGGTAGCCTTCCACAAGCTTCCCACAATAAGTTGGATGAATTTTGGCCCATTCCTCCTGACAGAGCTTGTGTAACTGAGTCAGGTTTTAGGCCTCCTTGCTCGCACACGCTTTTTCAGTTCTGCCCACAAATTTTCTATGGGATTGAGCTCAGAGCTTTGTGGTGGCCACTCCAATACCTTGACTTTGTTGTCCTTAAGCCATTTTGCCACAACTTTGGAAGTATGCTTGGGGTCATTGTCCATTTGGAAGACCCATTTGCGACCAAGCTTCAACTTTCTGACTGATGTCTTGAGATGTTGCTTCAATATATCCACATCATTTTCCTCTCTCATGATGCCATCTATTTTGTGAAGTGCACCAGTCCCTCCTGCAGCAAAGAACCCACACAACAAGATGCTGCCACCCCCGTGCTTCACGGTTGGGATGGTGTTATTTGCCTTGCAAGCCTCCCCCTCTTTCCTCCAAACATAACGATAGTCATTATGGCCAAACAGTTCTGTTTTTGTTTCATCAGACCAGAGGACATTTCTCCAAAAAGTACGATCTTTGTCCCCATGTGCAGTTGCAAACCTTAGTCTGGCTTTTCTATGGTGGTTTTGGAGCAGTGGTTTCTGCCTTGCTGAGCGGGCTTTCAGGTTATGTCGATATAGGACTCGTTTTACTGTGGATATAGATACTTTTGAACATGTGTCCTTTGTTGTTGTTACTGGGATTGTTTTGCACTTTTCACAACAAAGAACTTTCATCTCTAGGAGACAGAACGCGTCTCCTTCCTGAGCGGTATGACGGCAGCGTGTTCCCATGGTGCTTCTACACCTGCATTGCTTGCTGTTTGGGGTTTTAGGCTGGGTTTCTGTACAGCACTTCGAGATATTAGCTGATGTACGAAGGGCTATATAAAATAAACATGATTTGATTTGATTTGATTTATACTTGCGTACTATTGTTTGTACAGATGAACGTGGTACCTTCAGGTGTTTGGAAATTGCTCCCAAGGATGAACCAGACTTGTGGAGGTCTACCATTTTTTTTCTGAGGTCTTGGCTGATTTATTTTGATTTTCCCATGATGTCAAGCAAAGGAGCACTGAGTTTGAAGGTAGGCCTTGAAATACATCCACAGGTACACCTCCAATTGACTCAAAGGATGTCAATTAGCATATCAGAAGCTTCTAAAGCCATGACATAATTTTCTGGAATTTTCCAAGCTGTTTAAAGGCACAGTCAACTTAGTGTATGTAAACTTCTGTCCCACTGGAATTGTGATACAGTGAAAAATGACTTGTGTCATGCACACAGTAGATGTCCTAATCGACTTGCAAAAATTATAGTTTGTTATCAAAAAATTTGTGAGTGGTTGAAAAATGAGTTTTAATGACTCCAACCTAAGTGTATGTAAACTTCTGACTTCAACTGTATATCAAGCCTTTTTTGATATACTAAAAGCTCCATTGTTAGATTGTTTTAACTACTCCTATAGAAATGGTAGTCTGTCAGAAACTCAGCATGAAGGTTTGATTTCTCTATTATTAAAACAAGACCCAGATGGCAAATATAAAGATCCAGTCTATCTAAAAAACTGGAGGCCCCTTACACTTCAATGCTGTCATGCAAAAATACTAGCGAAATACATAGCACTCAGAATTAAAAAGGTTTAACCAGGTATTGTTCATCCTGATCAGACAGGTTTTTTACATGGACGATACATTGGAGATAATATACGACAACTACTAGAAATAATAGAACATCATGAAACATCTCAGAAGCCAGGCACGGTATTTATAGCGGATTTTGAAAAGGCATTTGATAATGTAAGACTGGATTTGATTTATAAATGCCTGGATTTAAAAAAATTGGTGATTCTCTTATAAAATTGATAAAAATAATGTATAGCAACCCCAGGTGTAAAATAGTAAATAACGGCTACTTCTCAGAGAGTTTTGAAGAGGAGTTAAACAAGGTTGTCCGCTGTCACCATATCTATTCGTTATGGCCATCGAAACGCTAGCTAAATCAGATCCAATAACAAGATTAGAGGATTAGAAATCCAAGGCTTAAAAACAAAGGTGTCCATGTATGCCGATGACTCAAGTTTTATCTTAAGTCTGCAAGCTAGATCCCTGCAATGTCTCATTGAAGATCTAGATAACTTTTCTGTACACTCTGGACTAAAACCTAATTTTGAAAATACAACTTTTACATTACCCTGCGTTTTACCTATAAAATGGGCTGATGGTAAAGTCGACATTATTGGTATTCATATCACAAAATATATAAATAAGCTCTCCATATTGAATTTCAATAGAAAAAATAGACAAGTTCCTGCAACCATGGAGAGGTAAATACCTGTCTATTTATGGAAAAAAAAATGCCCTGATTAACTCCTTAGTCATATCTCAGTTTACTCACTTACTTATGGCACTGCCTACTCCTGATGATTAGTTTTTCAAATCACATCAGCAAAATATATTTCGCTTTATCTGGGATGCTAAACCAGACAAAATAAAGCATTCCTATCTATATAATGAACATGAATTGTGTGGGTTGAGATGATTAAATATAAAAGCACTAAACCTCTCTCTAAATGCTTCACTTATTCAAAAGTTTTACTTGAACCCTAAATGGTTCTCAAGTAGATTACTAAGAAAAACTCATCCATTGTATAAAAATTGCCTTTTGCCTTTGTGCAGATTGCCATGTCTCATGTTTGATTAATTGAAAATTATACTTTTTTCAAAGTATCTTTCTTTTTCAAACAAGCATTGCAGAGCTGGCTACAATTTCAATTTCATCCCCCTGAAAAGATAGAACAAATATTCAAACAAATATTATGGTGAACTCAAATGTGCTGGTTGATAAAATGCCTGTATTTATGGGAAATATATTTGAAAAGGGTATTTTGTTCTTAAATGATATTGTAAATTGGAATGGTCGAGTGATGACCTTCATTGAGTTATCAAAATTGTATGGGAAGGTCTTTTCAATCCAAGAGTACAACTAATTGATTATAGCATTACCCCAAAAATGGAGGAGGCAGGTGGCAGCGGTAGGAGGCAGGGAACTAGTCTGTCTGCCCAATATAAAGGATCAAACCTGGCGGAGGAATAAAAATTGCATAAATAGGAAAGTATACCAGTTTCATTTGAGGACCAGGATGTTGACAACTGTGCCATACAGATTTTAAAATAGTTGGGAAGAGATTTTTGATGTACCGATTCCATGGTATATCAACCCATGGTATGAGTTGATATATAAAACAACGCAAGATTCAAGACTTTGTGCTTTTCAGCTAAAATGATTATATAGAATTCTTGTCACTGACAAAATGTTGAATGTTTGGGGCATAAAATCATCGAAGCTCTGCATATTTTGTTGTGAGGATACAGAATCAATAGACTATTTATTTTGGTATTGCCCTCAGGTAGCCTGTTTCTGGTCTCAGGTTCAGGAATGGCTGAAAATGGATAGCATTGATCTAAAATTGACCCTAGAATTTGTACTGTTAGGAGATCTGGAGAGACTGGGTCAGTCAATTACTAATATACTAATACTCTTAGTAAAAGTATTTATCTTCAACTCGCAATTTGTGGATTCTATTCGATTAGATAGATTGAAATTGTACGTTAAACATCACAGCATAGTTGAAAGATATATGTTGCGTATAAATCCGAAGAGGGTGGCCAGCAGAGATAGGTGGGATGGGCTGAGGCAAGCTGAGGGTTGGGATGTGGAATTGGAGATGTAACGGTCACCGTTGCATGAAAAAGTGGACCAAAGCGCAGCGTGGTAAGTGTTCATGATTTATTAATAAAACTGAACACTGAATAACAAAAAAACAACAAAGAGAACGAATGAAACCGAAACAGTTCTGTCTGGTGCAGACACAAAAAAACAGAAAACAACTACCCACAAAACACAGGTGGGAACAGGCTACCTAAGTATGATTCTCAATCAGAGACAACGATAGACAGCTGCCTCTGATTGAGAACCACACCCGGCCAAACACACAGAAATAGAAAACATAGAACACAAAACATAGAATGCCCACCCCAACTTACGCCACGACCAAACCAAAATATAGACATAAAAAGGATCTCTAAGGTCAGGGCGTGACAGGAGACAAGTGGGAGTGGAGTTGCTATGCAGGAGATAGAATGATGGTCAAAGATAAAAGTAAAAAAATAAAGTAAAAATAAAACATAATTAAAAGAAGGTTTGAATGACAGTGAGGGGCAGTGTTTTTACAGCTAATGCCGGTTTTCCTGAGGCTGATGTCGTGCAGGTGTTTGTACACATGCGTATACACACACTCTCATTCCAATAAACGCATACAAGAACACACATATACATGAAATATTTTATTTATTTATTTCACCTTTATTTAACTAGGTAGGCAAGTTGAGAACAAGTTCTCATTTACAATTGCGACCTGGCCAAGATAAAGCAAAGCAGTTCGACACATACAACCTCACAGAGTTACACATGGAGTAAAACAAACATACAGTCAATAATACAGAAGAAAAATAAGTCTATATACAATGTGAGCAAGTGAGGTGAGATAAGGGAGGTAAAGGCAAAAAAAAAGCCATGGTGGCGAAGTAAATACAATATAGCAAGTAAAACACTGGAATGGTTGATTTGCAGTGGAAGAATGCGCAAAGTAGAGATAGAAATAATGGGGTGCAAAGGAGCAAAATAAATAAATAAATAAATACAGTAGGGAAAGAGGTAGTTGTTTGGGCTAAATTATAGATGGGCTATGTACAGGTGCAGTAATCTGTGAGCTGCTCTGACAGGTGGTGCTTCTAACCAGACACCTAGGTATTTGTAGTTGTCCACATATTCTAAGTCAGAGCCGTTCAGAGTAGTGATGTTGGACAGGCGGCCAGGTGCAGGCAGTGATCGGTTGAAGAGCATGCATTTAGTTTTACTTGTATTTCAGAGCAATTGGAGGCCACGGATGGAGAGTTGTATGGCATTGAAGCTCGCCTGGAGGTTTGTTAACACAGTGTCCAAAGAAGGGCCAGAAGTATACAGAATGGTGTCGTCTGCGTAGAGGTGGATCAGAGACTCACCAGCAGCAAGAGCGACATCATTGATGTATACAGAGAAGAGAGTCCGTCCAAGAATTGAACCCTGTGGCACCCCCATAGAGACTGCCAGAGGCCCGGACAACAGACCCTCCGATTTGACACACTGAACTCTATCAGAGAAGTAGTTGGTGAACCAGGCGAGGCAATCATTTGAGAAGCCAAGGCTATCGAGTCTGCCGATGAGGATGTGGTGATTGACAGAGTCGAAAGCCTTGGCCAGGTCAATGAATACGGATACACAGTATTGTTTCTTATCGATGGCAGTTAAGATATCGTTTAGGACCTTGAGCGTGGCTGAGGTGCACCCATGACCAGCTCTGAAACCAGATTGCATAGCGGAGAAGGTATGGTGGGATTCGAAATGGTCGGTAATCTTTGTTGACGTGGCTTTCGAAGACCTTAGAAAGGCAGGGTAGGATAGATATAGGTCTGTAGCAGTTTGGGTCAAGAGTGTCCCCCCCTTTGAAGAGGGGGATGACCGCAACTGCTTTCCAATCTTTGGGAATCTCAGACGACACGAAAGAGAGGTTGAACAGGCTAGTAATAGGGGTGGCAACAATTTCAGCAGATAATTTTAGAAAGAAAGGGTCCAGATTATCTAGCCCAGCTGATTTGTAGGGGGTCCAGATTTTGCAGCTCTTTCAGAACATCAGCTGAAGGAGAAATGGGGAAGGCTTGGGCGAGTAGCTGTGGGGGGTGCAGTGCTGTTGACCGGGGTAGGGGTAGCCAGGTGGAAAGCATGGCCAGCCGTAGAACAATGCTTATTGAAATTCTCAATTATAGTGGAATTATCAGTGGTGACAGTGTTTCCTATCTTCAGTGCAGTGGGCAGCTGGGAGGAGGTGTTCTTATTCTCCATGGACTTTACAGTGTCCCAGAACTTTTTTGAGTTTGTGTTGCAGGAAGCAAATTTCTGCTTGAAAAAGCTAGCCTTGGCTTTTCTAATTGCCTGTGTATATTGGTTTCTAGCTTCCCTGAAAAGTTGCATATCACGGGGGATGTTCGATGCTAATGCAGAACGCCATAGGATGTTTTTGTGTTTGTTAAGGGCAGTCAGGTCTGGAGAGAACCAAGGGCTATATCTGTTCCTGGTTCTAAAGTTCTTGAATGGGGCATGCTTATTTAAGATGGTGAGGAAGGCATTTTAAAAAAAAAACCAGGCATCCTCTACTGACGGGATGAGATCAATATCCTTCCAGGATACCCTGGCCAGGTCGATTAGAGAAGCCTGCTCGCTGAAGTGTTTCAGGGAGCGTTTGACAGTGATGAGTGGAGGTCGTTTGACCGCTGATCCATTACGGATGCAGGCAATGAGGCAGTGATCGCTGAGATCTTGGTTGAAAACAGCAGAGGTGTATTTAGAGGGCAAGTTGGTTAGGATGATATCTATGAGGGTGCCCATGTTTACGGCTTTGGGGTGGTACCTGGTAGGTTCATTGATAATTTGTGTGAGATTGAGGGCATCAAGCTTAGATTGTAGAATGGCTGGGGTGTTAAGCATGTTCCAGTTTAGGTCGCCTAGCAGCACGAGCTCTGAAGATAGATGGGGGGCAATCAGTTCACATATGGTGTCCAGAGCACAGCTGGGGGCAGAGGGTGGTCTATAGCAGGCAATAACGGTGAGAGACTTGTTTTTAGAGAGGTGGATTTTTAAAAGTAGAAGTTCAAATTGTTTGGGTACAGACCTGGATAGTAGGACAGAACTCTGCAGGCTATCTTTGCAGTAGATTGCAACACCGCCCCCTTTGGCCGTTCTATCTTGTCTGAAAATGTTGTAGTTAGGGATGAGAATGTCAGAACTTTTGGTGGTCTTCCTAAGCCAGGATTCAGACACGGCTAGAACATCCGGGTTGGCAGAGTGTGCTAAAGCAGGGAATAAAACAAACTTAGGGAGGAGGCTTCTAATGTTAACATGCATGAAACCAAGGCTATTACGGTTACAGAAGACATCAAAAGAGAGCGCCTGGGGAATAGGAGTGGAGCTAGGCACTGCAGGGCCTGGATTCACCTCTACATCACCAGAGGAACAGAGGAGGAGTAGGATAAGGGTATGGCTAAAAGCTATGAGAATTGGTCGTCTAGAACGTCTGGAACAGAGAGTAAAAGGAAGTTTCTGGGGGCGATAAAATAGCTTCAAGGTATAATGTACAGACAAAGGTATGGTAGGATGTGAATACAGTGGAGGTAAACCTAGGTATTGAGTGATGATGAGAGAGATATTGTCTCTAGAAACATCATTGAAACCAGGTGATGTCATCGCATGTGTGGGTGGTAGAACTGAAAGGTTGGATAAGGTATAGTGAGCAGGGCTACAGGCTCTACAGTGAAATAAGCCAATAAACACTAACCAGAACAGCAATGGACAAGGCATATTGACATTAAGGAGAGGCATGCTTAGCCGAGTGATCATAAGGGTCCAGTGAGTAGAGGTTGGTTGGTGTCACGGCGATTCAGACAGCTAGCCGGGCCATCGGTAGCAAGCTAGCATAGGATGGAGGTCTGTTTTTAGCCACCTCGTGCGTTTCCGTCGGTAGATTAGTGGGGTTCCGTGTGGTAGAGGGGATCAATCCAATTGGCAAAATAGATATGGGAGAAGAAAAATTGTCCGATAGACTTATTCAGATAGCAGCCGATAAGACAGCTAACGATTAGTGGGCCGCAGATGGGCGTTCAGGTAACGTCGCGACGGAGGGGCCAGTTGGATAACTCTCTCGGGAGTAGTGCCAGACATGCACACAAACATATACCGTTGGCATTGCTGTTATGATTTTAGTTGTCCTTGATGTCCTTTGTTTTTGATTTTTTTGCATTGTTGTTTGCTGTTTTCTTATGTTTTTTACTTTTTTCTCTTTAGTTCATTCTCTTGGTTGATGGTGCATTCGGGGGTTCTTGGGGGTGGAATTATGGAATTAATTGTATTATTTATTTATTTTATTCTTCTTGGGGGTCTCGAATGGTTGAGGGACAGCTATTGGGGAACTGTGGGGGGGATCTTGGAGGGTTCGGTTCACGTTTTTTGGCCTGGTGGGAGATCTGTCAATGTGCCCTTGAGCAGGGCGTTGACCCTGGATGCTTCTGTGTGTCGCTCTGAATGGGAGTCTGTTGGATGACTGGTGTGATGTAGTTGTTGAGCGGCTTCACTGCAAGTATATTGTATGTTTCGGATATTCAATAAATATATATATATATATATATATTTTTTAAAGAACAGCAGATCTCCAAGAAGTCACATGGGTCCTGAACCTACTGCACATACTGGTAAGTGTCTGAGAATATCACCCTCTCTCATACAGACTGGACTCTCTCATAGAATCACATGCCTTGCGATTGACTAGCGTCCTGTCCAGCAAGCTGCCTTGAGCTACAGAAACAGGAGATAGGGCAGGAGCCTATGGGCCTTTCTGGCTTGGACTTACATACAATCACATAGTACAAATATTCATTATCATTATCATTATCATTATACAACATTAAAAAAGTATCAGAGTTCTCAGTGTAGGTGACAGGTTTGGTCTGTCAAACGTTTCCTGATTAGTTGTTATTACCACTGATGGCATGTTGATTCAGCTAAACCAAGCAGAAAGCAATCTCCCCCTCACATTAAAGTAATCTTTCCCATGTGACCTTCCTCTGCTCAGCCTAAAGGGGAGACATACAAGATATGTCCCAAATGGCACCCTATTCCCTATATAGTGGCATAGGGCTCTGGTCAAAAGTAGTGCACTATGTAGGGGAATAGGGTGCCATTTGGAACTCAGGATTAGAAAACCTGCAGTGCTTACCAAATCGGTGGTGGAGGCCTAGCCTGAGAGGATTTAGGAGAATAAAAACCTGCATGGTAGACTACAGTAGCTGCTCCTGGACCATGTAATATAATCCCAAATGGGACCCTATTTCCTATGTAGTGCACTACTTTTGACCAATGGGGGGCTCTGGTCAAAAGTAGTGCACTACATAGGGAATAGTATGTCATTTGGGACATAGGGGTATTATATTCCCATTGACAAATCCTCCCCAACTGATTAACAAACTGTGGTGGGTTCTAATCTCTAAGTAGAGATAGAACCTGGTGCCAGATCCGTCCCGAATGGCACCCTATCACCTATTTAGTGCACTACTTTTGATCAAGGACCACATGGTTCTGGTCAAAATTTGTGCACTATATATAGGGAATAGGGTGCCATGTGGGACGGATCCTTTTCAGTAATGGAATTGAATTGAACACCCCCTCTAGAGATAATGCATTAACAATGACCAATCCCAATAGATTAGTTTAGAATAAGACTTTGGATCCAATTAGTTGATAATACACTGAAGTACAATAGCCTAACTGTAACATCAACCAATGGGCCGGATTGCATCATCATCATCACAAAACAAACAGAACAGGATTTAGAAAATGCCTAAAACTAGAACGAGACATGTTTTGAATCACCCATTGACAACAAATTATGAAATGTATACATTTGTGAGTGGGATAAAAAACACTTAAGGATATTATACGTACGCTACCATTCAAAAGTTTGGGGTCAATTAGAAAATGTCCTTGTTTTTGAAAGAAAAGCACATTTTTGGTCCATTTAAATAACATCAAATTGATCAGAAATACAGTGTAGACATTGTTAACCCTCCTGCTGTGTTCCGGTCGAATTGAACCGATTTACAAGTTTTCTCTCTGAAAAATGTAGTTCATTTAATCGGGTTGCCTTAAGGTTCCATGACTTTGTCCACACAGGGCATCTGAACACACAAAAAACATTTTGATGATGTTCATTACATTTTGGGTGTTTTATTTAACTTTTGTACACCTGTGGTGTTCCTGGTGACAAATGACAGGTCATTAGAAAGGAATGGGTGAGACTACAATTACTGTATAAAATTGAGTTCAGGCACATGCCCATTCTTCAGATGAACACACTTCCTCTCCCGGACGCCCACATGCATGTGTGTTTGAGCACACACACACACCTCACTCCCCTTCTTGGCTTCAAAGGCAAAACCCAACGTAACCTTACCCCAATAGATTTTTTCCCCCCACGGGAACCACACCTGTTGGCATTCTCACAAACAATTGCACCATTGTTTCAATAATATATAGAACTTTTCTCACAGCTCTGGTATATACAGCTTTTTTGATGCCTTGCACACAATTAATTCTGTGGCAGCACAATGTCCAAACAATATACTGTATGTGAGGATCTTGATCATATCTTTGATCATGACATTGGTGAGGAGGAGAGAGTCCTTGTTAAACTTTGACACAAAGTAGTCTGTGATAGATAGCACAATATGTTGTATGAGCTCAGGTCAATGAGGCCTACAGGCCATAAATAGCAAATAGAAGTTCAAAACTTGTATTGTTCACAAGAACTTTAGGTGATAAAAGATGTCATTTTGGACCGGGAACACAGAATGAATTAACATGAAACAAACACAACAGGAGGGTTAATGTCGTAAATGACTATTGTAGCTGGAAACGGCTGATTTTTTATGGAATATCTACATAGGTGTACAGAGGCCCATTACCAGCAACCATCACTCCTGTATATATCTGTATGCCTAAAAGGCCAGCATCCTGGAGTTGCCTCTTCACTGTTGACGTTGAGACTGGTGTTTTGACGGTACTATTTAATGAAGCTGCCAGTTGAGGACTTGTGAGGAGTCTGGTTCTCAAACTAGACACTCTAATGTACTTGTCCTCTTGCTCAGTTGTGCACCGGGGCCTCCCACTCCTATTTCTATTCTAGTTAGAGACAGTTTTCGCTGTTCTGTGAAGGGAGTAGAACACAGCGTTGTACGAGATCTTCAGTTTCTTGGCAATTTCTCGCATGGAATAGCCTTCAGTTCTCAGAACAAGAATAGACTGACGAGTTTCAGAACAAAGTTGTTTGTTTCTGGCCATTTTGAGCCTGTAATCGAACCTACAAATGCTGATGCTCCAGATACTCAACTAGTCTGAAGAAGGCCAGTTTTCAGCTGTGCTAACATACTGGCAAAAGGGTTTTCTAATGATCAATTAACGTTTTAAAATTATAAACTTGGATTAGCTAACAAAGGAGTAATGGTTGCTGATAATGGGCCTCTGAGTTTATATCTTAGACACTTTAACGGTTTCCCAGACCAAGTCAACAGTTAGGTTAAACAAAATGTACAATTACGTTTGTTTGTTGAGACACTCAATTTGCTGTTGAATTAGGGCGAGGGAGAGGGTAGACGGTTATTTCTGCTCGGTATTGATTCGCACTATATCATCATTAATGAGATCTGGAAAAAAAGGCCCTTGGCTGCCGAGGCTTCTAACCTGTAGCCTGGTTGACGTGACTTACAACGCAGGGAGAGCTGTAACCACTCTGGTCTAGAAAGGAGGCCGTTTGTTATTGCACTATTCGCTCAGAAATTGTGCAAGGGTGTGATCGGTTCTCTTAAATATATTTTTTGCTCCTCTGGGGTTGAAAATCCAACCATTGTATTGGAAGGGGGCGGCGCTCGGGGGCTGTGTGTGGTGTGGCTGTTTGAGTGAGAAAGACACAGATGTAGTAGAGTTAGAATGGTTATTCCATCAAACTTCAAATTATTAGAATAGTACACAATGCAGAACAGAACAACTAGGTTGAAGGTCAGTGGCCAAAGCCCGCAAACAGGATTATTCCAAGTTTAGACAGAGTCAGATCGCTATGATCGCCAGGAATATGATCGCCTTTACTTTTGGTGTCTATTTTTAATTGTTGCGCTACTGGTGCTGCCTGTTGATGTTAGGTAGGCAGCTACAGTAGCTGAATGATGTTAACATCTTCGGGTTTTGTTTCATTAAATTTATTTTATTTCATCTGGGTGCTTGCGTCACCTACTAACACCCTGGTACTACCCGTAGCTCCCGTCCTCCTCTGTCTGAGAAAACACTGAGAGAAAGGTATATGTTGCAGATTACTCCTTTGTAGAAGTCCATAACGTGAAATAAATAAAACATCCCAAGGTTCATGCTGTAGATATTGTTATAAGGGAGTGTGAGACTATTGAAACATGTAACTTTCAGAGTTTTATTGTTGTCATTAATATAGTTTACAGAGTGTTAAAAGTGCTGCTGTTGCTAGCTAGCATGCCTTTCTGTGATGCAGACGGTTAGCTGAGCTGCCGACTGGTGCTGGCGTTGCATTATGGGAGATGTAGTTTTGGCCCTCTAAGGTCTGAATGGGATAGAGGCAATTTCACGTTGTAACTTGTTTGTGTTGCGGTGTTTTTGTACATGAGTTGTTGTATTTTGGTACCGTCAACACTGAAAGCAGCTAGCAATGTATTGGGGATGTGAGACAGGATATGTGTTTCACCTTTCTTCATGCTCCTGTGTAGAACAACTTGTCAGATGGTGCATTGGAGACTGATGTGTTCCTGTCCTGTCTTTTCACAATACTATTGCAGATCAACATAAAAGCCAAAAAGACAGCCGCGGGGTCGCTCTTTATTTCTTGGTTCTCCTGTGGTACATACCAAACCCGCTACACAGAGAAGAGCCAAACAGTAAAAGCACAGCCCCCTTCATTATACACACATTGTGCCAACAACATAAAAGAGCCATTTCAGACTCCTAGGTATTAAGTGTTATCCAGACTAGCTGATTTGGGTTAGCAGGTTAAATAACACTCTGAGGAGAGAGGTGTCATGAGAGATATTAGGCACTGTGTCTGTGTTGCAGCCTTGATGCAGGCATATCATCTTTTAATGTCACGGAAAGTGGAGAGAGTACTTGACATCTCAAGAGGCTCAGCTTGAAAGAGCAGAAGAAAGTGAAGGTTGAGGGAGAGAGGGGAAAGATAGAGAGGAATGCTTTTCCGGTTGTCCGGTAAGATGAGAGACACAAAGAAATACATGCAACCACACAAGAGGAAGTTGACACTAACCACGTTTCTATCCAACCATTCCATGAGGAGGAATTATCTGACGCATGAAAAAAGTCACAACCAAGTTATTATGGAAACATGAAAACTGGTACAATTTTAGAAATGCTGACAGACAAGACAATTTGTTTGTTCAACCTGGTGTGATGTTTTTGTTTCTGTAAAATTAATTATGCGAGAAATGGCGGTGGAAATACAGTGCCTTGCGAAAGTATTCACCCCCCTTGGCATTTTTCCTATTTTGTTGCCTTACAACCTGGAATTAAAATAGATTTTGGGGGGGTTTGTATCATCTGATTTACACAACATGCCTACCACTTTGAAGATGCAAAATATGTTTTTTTGTGACGCAAACAAGAAATAGGACAAAAAAACTGAAAACTTGAGCGTGCATAACTATTCACCCACCCAAAGTCAATACTTTGTAGAGCCACCTTTTGCAACAATTACAGCTGCAAGTCTCTTGGGATATGTCTCTATAAGCTTGTCACATCTAGGCACTGGGATTTTTGCCCATTCTTCAAGGCAAAACTGCTCCAGCTCTTTCAAGTTGGATGGGTTCCTGCTGGGGTACAGCAATCTTTAAGTCATACCACAGATTCTCAATTGAATTGAGGTCTGGGCTTTGACTAGGCCATTCCAAAACATTTAAATGTTTCCCCTTAAACCACTCAAGTGTTGCTTTAGCAGTATGCTTAGGGTCATTCTCCTGCTGGAAGGTGAACCTCCGTCCCAGTCTCAAATCTCTCAAGAATTTCCCTGTATTTAGCACAATCCATCATTCCTTCAATTCTGACCAGTTTCCCAGTCCCTGCCAATGAAAAACATCCCCACAGCATGATGATGCCACCATCATGCTTCACTCTGGGGATAGTGTTTTCGTGGTGATGGGAGGTGTTGGGTTTGTGTCTGACATAGTGTTTTCCTTGATGGCCAAAAACCTAAATTTTAGTCTCATCTGACCAGAGTACCTTCTTCCATATGTTTGGGGAGTCTCCCACATGCCTTTTGGCGAACACCAAATGTGTTTGCTTATTTTTTTCTTTAAGAAATTGCTTTTTTTCTGGCCACTCTTCCGTAAAGCCCAGCTCTGTGGAGTGTACTGCTTAAAGTGGTACTATGGACAGATACTCCAATCTCCGCTGTAGAGCTTTGCAGCTCCTTCAGGGTTATCTTTAGTCTCTTTTTTGCCTCTCTGATTAATGCCCTCGTTGCCTGGTCTGTGAATTTTGGTGGGCGGCCCTCTCTTGGCAGGTTTGTTGTGGTGCCATATTCTTTCCATTTTTTAATAATGGATTTAATGGTACTCTGTGGGATGTTCAAAGTTTCGGATATTTTTTTATAACCCAACCCTGATGTGTACTTCTCCACAACTTTGTCCATAACCTGTTTGGAGAGCTCCTTGGTCTTCATGGTGCCACTTGCTTGGTGGTGCTCCTTGCTTAGTGGTGTTGCAGACTCTGGGGCCTTTCAGAGCAGGTGTATATATACTGAAATCATGTGACAGATCATGTGACACTTAGATTGCACACAGGTGGACTATATTTAATTAATTATGTGACTTATGAAGGTAATTGGTTGCACCAGATCTTATTTAGGGGCTTCATAGCAAAGGGGGTGAATACATACAGTATGCACGCACCACTTTTCTGTTTTTAATTTTAGTTAGTTTTTTGAAACAAAATTTTTTTTTCATTTAACTTCACCAATTTGGACTATTTTGTTTATGTCGATTACATGAAATCCAAATAAAAATCAATTTAAATTGTGGTGAAAGTGCAAGGCGATGAGAGCTTGATGCTCCTTTCCAATAAATATTGAGGGTCTTTCTGGTGACATGATGATCGATGCTTGGCTGCCATTTGACAAATACAAATAATATCACTCTTATCCGTAATTATCTCATAATGTAGGTAGCCTAGCCACACTGTATCTGCGAGCTGTTGGCTAGAGTGCTTGTGCCGAAACCAGAGTGGGCTACAGGTGTTTTATACAACAGCCTTCTGTGTTCTCTTTTCGACTCTCTCCGCATTTGACATTCATCTCTCTGCTTCCACCGGGCATTCCACTGATGTCAAAACTCTGTCAAGTTCTTCCATGACAACAATACTGTTGCTCACCATTTCTTCCCCATTGCTGTCATCAGAAGACTCTACAATGTCTGGTTCAATGAAAATGTTTTTACCTAAGTCAGGGATTTCCTCACCGTCTGATTCATTTTCAAAGTCAGATAGAGTCAGCATGGTCCATCACAACTTTTTCCCACTGATCTTTGTCAATAGTGCCTGTTAACTTCAGGGCAGAAATGTTGAGAGAAGTAGCATCACTTTTTCAGTTCTTCATGACATCTTTAAAAAAAAGCTGCGGTAGAAAGGATTATCTACACATACTGAGCAGCTCATGTTATAGACAGAAGCATGCTACATGGCAGACCAATCCGAACTCATCTCTCAGTATGTCCAGTCCATCCAATCATGGCTAGCAGGAAGGTTTCTGTATTTTTCCGTGACTAAACCAACTAGGATCGTAATTTAACAATTGTATTTGTATTTACAGATGGCATACAAGTTTTTTATTAAGGCACATGAAAGTTCACGTTTCAAAAGGCATTTCTGCCAAAAACGCATTTAGAAAAAATATATATATAATCAAATGCCTGTCCTGTGAAGTAGTGACGCGTGACATTTTTTGAAACAGGTCTTGTGACAAAATCATCAGTAGAGTTGAAAATGCGATGGAAACTCATTTAACAATATAGGCAAAAGTGATTTTTATGTGCACTATGTCATCACGGCAAAAAGTATGCTTGATGGAAACACATCTCTGCTGGGAAAATGCTCATATTATTTATCGCAAATTGGATGGAAACCTAGCTACAGTGGGGCAAAAACGTATTTAGTCAGCCATCAATTGTGCAAGTTCTCCCACTTAAAAAGTGGAGGCCTGTAATTTTCATCATAGGTACACTTCAACTATGACAGACAAAATGAGAAAAAAAAATCCTGAAAATCACATTGTAGGATTTTTAATTTATTTATTTGCAAATTATGGTGGAAAATAAGTATTTGGTCAATAACAAAGGTTTATCTCAATACTTTGTTATATACCCTTTGTTGGCAATGACAGCGGAAAAACGTTTTCTGTAAGGTTTTCACACACTGTTGCTGGTATTTTGTCCCATTCCTCCATGCAGATCTCCTCTAGAGCAGTGATGTTTTGGGGCTGTTGCTGGGCAAGACGGACTTTCAACTCCCTTCAAAGATTTTCTATGGGGTTGAGATCTGGAGACTGGCTAGGCCACTCCAGGACCTTGAAATTCTTCTTACGAAGCCACTCCTTCGTTGCCCGGGAGGTGTGTTTGGGATCATTGTCATGCTGAAAGACCCAGCCACGTTTCATCTTCAATGCCCTTGCTGATGGAAGGAGGTTTTCACTCAAAATCTCACGATACATGGCCCCATTCATTCTTTCCTTTACACGGATCAGTCGTCCTGGTCCCTTTGCAGAAATACAGCCCCAAAGCATGATGTTTCCACCCCCATGCTTCACAGTAGGTATGGTGTTCTTTGGGTGCAACTCAGCATTCTTTGTCCTCCAAACACGACGAGTTGAGTTTTTACCAAAAAGTTCTATTTTGGTTTCATCTGACCATATGACATTCTCCCAATCTTCTTCTGGATCATCCAAATGCTCTCTAGCAAACTTCAGACGGGCCTGGACATGTACTGGCTTAAGCAGGGGGACACGTCTGGCACTGCAGGATTTGAGTCCCTGGCGGCGTAGTGTGTTACTGATGGTAGGCTTTGTTACTTTGGTCCCAGCTCTCTGCAGGTCATTCACTAGGTCCCCCCGTGTGGTTCTGGGATTTTTGCTCACCGTTCTTGTGATCACTTTGACCCCACGGGGTGAGATCTTGCGTGGAGCCCCAGATCGAGGGAGATTATCAGTGGTCTTGTATGTCTTCCATTACCTAATAATTGCTCCCACAGTTGATTTCTTCAAACCAAGCTGCTTACCTATTGCAGATTCAGTCTTCCCAGCCTGGTGCAGGTCTACAATTTTGTTTCTGGTGTCCTTTGACAGCTCTTTGGTCTTGGCCATAGTGGAGTTTGGAGTGTGACTGTTTGAGGTTGTGGACAGGTGTCTTTTATACTGATAACAAGTTCAAACAGGTGCCATTAATACAGGTAACGAGTGGAGGACAGAGGAGCCTCTTAAAGAAGAAGTTACAGGTCTGTGAGAGCCAGAAATCTTGCTTGTTTGTAGGTGACCAAATACTTATTTTCCACCATAATTTGCAAATAAATTCATAAAAAATCCTACAATGTGATTTTCTGGATTTTTTTTCTCATTTTGTCTGTCATAGTTGAAGTGTACCTATGATGAAAATTACAGGCCTCTCTCATCCTTTTAAGTGGGAGAACTTGCACAATTGGTGGCTGACTAAATACTTTTTTGCCCCACTGTATAGACACACACACACAAATTGACACACTGAAAAGGCAGATACATGCACACATAGTGGTGTGAAGTACTTAAGTAAAAATACTTTAAAGTACTACTTAAGTCGTTTTTTGGGGTATCTGTACTTTACTATTTATATTTTTGACAACTTTTACTTTTACTCCACTACATTCCTAAAGAAAATAATGTACTTATTACTCCATACATTTTCCTTGACACCTAAAAGTACTTGTTACATTTAGAATGCTCAAGCAGGACAGAATTATGGCACCTATCAATATAGCACTTTGTCATCCCTACTGCCTCTGATCTGGCAGAATCACAAAACACTATGTTTGTAAATGATGTGTTGGAGTGTGTTCCTGTCTGTCCGTAATTAAAAATAATAAGAAAATCATGCCGTCTAGTTTGCTTACTATAAGGTATATGATGTATAGCATTTAGTTTTACTTTGTACTTTTACTCAAGTATGACGATTGAGTACCTTTTCGACCATTGTACTTAAGTACATTTAAAACCAGATACTTTTAGACTTTTACTCAAGTAGTATTTTACTGGATAACTTTCACTTTACATGAGTCGTTTTCTGTTAAGGTATCTTTACTTTTACTACAGTATGACATTTCAGTACTTTTTCTACCAATGTACACACACACACACACACACACACACACACACACACACACACACACACACACACACACACACACACACACACACACACACACACACACACACACACACACACACACACACACACACACACACACACACATAGTTGTCAGATTGGATTAGAGAGAGACTGGGGGACTCACAACATGAGGGATGTCAGGGGAGGGGATGATGGAGAGGGAGGATGTCAGGAGAGGGGAGGAGAGGAGGATGGAGATAGAGGATGTCAGGGGAGGGGAGGATGGAGATAGAGGATGTCAGGGGAGGAGGATGGAGATAGAGGATGACAGGAGAGGAGGATGGAGATAGAGGATGTCAGGAGAGGAGGATGGAGATAGAGGATGTCAGGAGAGGAGGATGGAGATAGAGGATGTCAGGAGAGGAGGATGGAGATAGAGGATGTCAGGGGAGGGGGATGGAGATAGAGGATGTCAGGAGAGGAGGATGGAGATAGCGGATGTCAGGAGAGGAGGATGGAGATAGCGGATGTCAGGAGAGGAGGATGGAGATAGCGGATGTCAGGAGAGGAGGATGGAGATAGAGGATGTCAGGGGAGGGGAGGATGGAGATAGAGGATGTCAGGAGAGGAGGATGGAGATAGAGGATGTCAGGAGAGGGGGATGGAGATAGAGGATGTCAGGAGAGGAGGATGGAGATAGAGGATGTCAGGAGAGGAGGATGGAGATAGAGGATGTCAGGAGAGGAGGATGGAGATAGAGGATGTCAGGGGAGGGGAGGATGGAGATAGAGGATGTCAGTGGAGGGGAGGATGGAGATAGAGGATGTCAGGAGAGGAGGATGGAGAGGGAGGATGTCAGGAGAGGGGAGGAGAGGGAGGATGTCAGGAGAGGAGGATGAGATAGAGGATGTCAGGAGAGGAGGATGGAGATAGAGGATGTCAGGAGAGGAGGATGGAGATAGAGGATGACAGGGCATGGAGAAGAAAGCAGAGTCACACTGAGGCCAGGCCATCACTAAGTAGTACCATCAGGACAAAGTGGAGAGAGACACAGAAAGAGAGTGAGAAAGAGAGAGAGGGGGGGGGGCAGAGAGAGGAAGAGATATGGAGGAAGAAAGGGAGAGAGGAAGACAGAGAAAGACTGATATGCTCTCAGTTACATTACAGTGTATAGGGTTGGTATCTCTAACCCAGAATAAGACTGTTCAATGGACTTAATCTGGGTCCAGAAAATTGGCCCATAATATAAAAATATAATAATATGAATAATATATCAAATGAAAATAAATAGTATGAATAATATAATATAAACATATTATATATACTTTTTTGGTAGGGTAAAAACATCTACACATACTGCGATAAAATACATTTTAATAAATTATTTATTTGCTTTTTCATTGTTGCTATTAATCTCATGGTCTGCCCTTACAAGGCAGCATGTTGAGATGTTGCACTTTAAAGGAGTATTCCCATTTCTCAAAGGCAGTAAAATAGCTGTCTTCTCTGCTGAATATACAGTATAAAAACACTGTAGCTAAGCTAAGTTAGTCTGAAAGAATGTATGTAAAATATTGCTATTCTTGTTTGCATTTCAGTCTCTTGCCTATATATCTGTTAATTCCCTGAAAAGTGCAAAAACATGAAATCTTATAAAAAATATGTTTTTTAAAGTTAAATGTTATACCTGTGAGCATCTATACCATACATAATATGACAAAAACATCCCATGGCCAGTGTGAGTCCCTGCCATAATGAGTAGTTCCAACTCCAACCATCAGTGCATTGGTTTTACATTTTCAACCAATAAGATTGAAGCTCCTTTTCCAAGAACATGAAAATCAGCAGGCTTTGAGGTCCAGATTAGAATGTGCCTGGGGTAGCTGGTGGTGACTGTCTCAGTTGGAGGGGATCAGGAGGGTGAAACCGTCGCGGTTCTTACGGAAGTCTGCGTGGGCCTGGCCGGCCTTGGTCTCCAGGGTTACACTCTTGGGCTTGCCCCGCATGTGCAGCTGGATGGCCGAGCAGCAAACCTTCACTGGTAGCGGGGTGTTCCTCACTCTGAAACACACACACACACACACGCACAAACATACAGACACACTGACTGTTAACTCACTGATCATTATCTACAAAACAAGATAAAATAAATAGTATCATCGGAAAGTATTCAGACCACATTACATTTTCCACATTTTGTTACTTTACAGTCTTATTCTAAAATTGATTAAATAGGTTTTTTCCCTCATCAATCTACACGCAATACCCCATAGTGTTTTTTTGTTGAAATGTTAGTAAATTTGAAATATCACATCTACATAAGTATTCAGACCCTTTACTCAGTACTTTGTTGAAGCACCTTTGGCAGCGATTACAGCGTAGAGTCTTCTTGGGTATGACGCTACAAGCTTGGCACACCTGTATTTGGGGAGTTTCTCCCATTCTTCTCTGCAGATCCTCTCAAGCTCTGTCAGGTTGGATGTGGAGCATCGCTGCAAGGCTATTTTCAGGTCTCTCCAGAGATGTTCGATCGGGTTCAAGTCTGAGCTCTGGCTGGGCCACTCAAGGACATTCAGAGACTTGTCCCGAAGCCACACCTGTGTTGTCTTGGCTGTGTGCTTTGGGTCGTTGTCCTGTTGGAAGGTGAACCTTCACCCCAGTGTATGGTCATGAGTTCTCTGGAGCAGGTTTTCACGGATCACGGATCTCTCTTCATCACGGATCTCACCACCATGTTTCACCGTAGGGATGGTGCCAGGTTTCCTCCAAACGTGACGCTTGGCATTCAGGCCAAAGAGTTCAATCTTGGTTTCATCAGACCAGAGAATCTTGTTTCTCATGGTCTGACAGTCCTTTAGGTGCCTTTCGGCAAACTCCAAGGGGGCTGTTATGTGCCTTTCACTGAGTGGCTTCCGTCTGGCAACTCTACCATAAAGGCCTGATTGGTGGAGTGCTGCAGAGATGGTTGTCCTTCTGGAAAGTTCTCCCATCTCCACAGAGGAACTCTGGAGCTCTGACAGAGTGACCATCGAGTTCTTGGTCACCTTCCTGACCAAAGGTATATTACACCTCTCATCAGCTCCATATGACATGTTTTAATTGGTATTCCAACATGTCAGTAAAGGACAGTAAACACAGCACCAATAGTGTCCATTAGTTATACTTAAGCAATAAAGCACGAGGGGGTGTGGTATACGGCCAATATACCACGGCTAAGGGCTGTTCTAATGCATGACGCAAAGCAGAGTGCCTGGATACAGCCCTTAGCCGTGGTATATTGGCTATATACCACAAACCCCAGAGGTGCCTTATTGCTATTATAAACTTGTGACCAAGGTAATTAGAGCAGTAAAAATAAATGTTTTGTCATACCCGTGGTACACAGTTTGATATACCATGGCTGTCAGCCAATCAGCATTCAGGGCTCGAACCACCCAGTTTATAAAAGGTAATAGTCCTTATCTAATTGAAAACTCTACACTGGCTCTCAGAGGGGTTTGACTGACTGACTGCCATCCTCTCCTCTCATCTATCTAGTATCCTGTGTGCAGGTGCTGTGGTGTCACACACCCTATCCTTGAGCTGACAGCTGCCAGGGGGAGGGGGAGAGGGGGGGGGGGGAGGGGGAGAGAGAGGGACGAGAGGGGGAAGAAGGGCTTTGACCACTGCACAGTCAGCTGAAGATGATCTGTTCCCGAAGGCCATACTACAGTCTCTGTTTCCATGCCAAATGGCACCCCATTTCCTACACAGTGCACCTTATGGCCCTGGTCAAATGTATTGCAAATGTATTGCACTATATAGGGAATAGGGTGCCATTTGGGACACAGCTTCTGTCTGACCAGGGGGATCCTCCAGCCTGGCTGGACTTCTGCACCACACTGACTCTCTAGTTAACACGCAGGACCAGCACATGGCCTAATACACAGAGAGCCTTATCTATCTGTCTATGCTATGGGATTGGATGGGTGCACAGTGCATTGTTAAACTGCTCTATATCTCGGCTGGTTAAGGAGCTTCTTGTGTGTTGTTCTTCTGGGAGCACAGGCTTTTTTTGTGGGGGGAAATGGTTTGAAAGGTCAGTACTTGCATTTGTCTCAGTTTGAATTGATGATGCAGCTCTCTCTAGTATAGCAGGAAAGTAACTATCTGTGTGTCTGCGTGTGCCTGTGTGTGTGTGTGTGTGTGTATTGTTATTGTATCTGAACCTGTATACAGTGCTTGTGTACTGTGCTAAAGCTTAATTCAAGGTTTCCTTCCAGTTCCAGCACCCTTGTTTCACAAAGCTGCACGGCGTCCATCAATAAGCCACTCTAACAGGTGTGACCCCAGTCCCATAGTCCCCAGTGCCCAAAGTCACGTAAACCCCAAACCCCCTCTTCCTCTTCTCCCCCTTCCACCCGTTTCCACCAGCTGTCCCCCTCCCAGAGACACACCCGCCCGGCCCTGCGACCCATTACCCCACTGACTTCCTAGCTTCCCTGGGTTTTGATGATTTGCGTGCAATACTGATTTCAGCAGAGATTGATTGACCAACTGTCCAGAGGAATGGCCCAGTGTAAACCGACACCAGGGTAAGGCTCTTTGAACTTCACACTAAGCCATGGGCTATGACAGAGAGATTTGACCACTATGGCTGGGCTATGACAGAGAGATTTGACCACTATGGCTGGGCTATGACAGAGAGATTTGACCACTATGGCTGGGCTATGACAGAGAGATTTGACCACTATGGCATGGGCTATGACAGAGAGATTTGACCACTATGGCTGGGCTATGACAGAGATATTTGACCACTATGGCTGGGCTATGACAGAGAGATTTGACCACTATGGCTGGGCTATGACAGAGAGATTTGACCACTATGGCTGGGCTATGACAGAGAGATTTGACCACTATGGCTGGGCTATGACAGAGAGATTTGACCACTATGGCTGGGCTATGACAGAGAGATTTGACCACTATGGCTGGGCTATGACAGAGAGATTTGACCACTATGGCTGGGCTATGACAGAGAGATTTGACCACTATGGCTGGGCTATGACAGAGAGATTTGACCACTATGGCTGGGCTATGACAGAGAGATTTGACCACTATGGCTGGGCTATGACAGAGAGATTTGACCACTATGGCTGGGCTAGAATGAGATGAGGGAATAGGCTGCCATTTCAGACACAGCCCAAGCCAGGTCTACCTATCTATTTCTATGGCTGGGCTGTGGTACTGCACTGTAGTAGAGGGGGGAATCTACACTACATGACCAAAAGTATGTGGACACCTGCTTGTCGAACCTCTCATTCCAAAATCATGGGAATTCATTTGGAGTTGGTCCCCCCTTTGCTGCTATAACAGTCTCCACTCTTCTGGGAGGGCTTTCCACTAGATGTTGGAACATTGCTGTGGGGACTTGCTTCCATTCAGCCACAAGGTAATTGGTGAGGTCAGGCACTGATGTTAGGCAAATAGGCCTGGCTCGCAGTCGGCGTTCCAATTCATCACAAAGGTGTTCGATGGGGTTGAGGTCAGAGCTCTGTGCAGGCCAGTCAAGTTCTTCCACACCTATCTCACAAAAACATTTCTGTATGGACCTTGCTTTGTGTACGGGGACATTGTCATGCTGAAACAAGAAAGGGCCTGCCCCAAACTGTTGCCACAAAGTTGGAAACACAGAATCATCTAGTATGTCATTGTATACTGTAGTGTTAAGATTTTCCTTCACTGGAACTAAGGGGCCTAGCTGGACCATGAAAAACAGCCCCAGACCATTATTCCACCAAACTTTACAGTTGGCACTATGCATTGGGGCAGGTAGCATTCTCCTTGCATCCGCCAAACCCAGATTTGTCCGTCGGACTGCCAAATGGTGATTCATCACACGTTTCCACTGCTCCAGAGTCCCATGGCAGTGAGCTTTACACCAATCCAGCCGACGCTTGGCATTGTGCATGGTGATCTTAGGCTTGTGTGTGGCTGCTCGGCCATGGAAACCCATTTCATGAAGCTCCCGATGAACAGCTCTTGAGGCAGTTTGAAAGGCAGTTTGAAACTCTGTAGTGAGTGTTGCGGCTGAGTAGAAGCGATTTATACACGCTACGCGCTTGATCCCGTTCTGTGAGCTTGTGTGGTCTACCACTTCGCGGCTGAGCCATTGTTGCTCCTAGACGTTTCCACTACACAATAACAGCACTTACAGTTGACTGGGGCAGCTCTAGCAGGGCAGAAATTTTACAAACTAACTTGTTGGAAAGGTGGCATCCTATGTTGTTGTCACTGAGCTCTTCAGTAAGGCCATTCTACTGTCATTGTTTGTCTATGGAGATTGCATGGCTATGTGATCGATCTTATACATCTGTCACTAACGGGTGTGGCTGAAATAGTCTAATCCACTAATTTGAAGGGCTGTCCACATACTTTTGTATATATAGTGTATGTGTGAAGCCTAAAGGGCTGTGGTGTGATTGATTGAGATGGTCCAGATTTCTCCATGAGACAGACCTGGATTGCGTCTGAAATAGTATACTATTCTCTTTATAGTGCACTACCTTTGACCAGTGACCTTATTTCCAATGTAGTGCACTATCCGCATAGTGCCCTGATCAAAAGTAGTACACTACGGCCTCCCGAGGGCCGCATTGGTCTAAGGCACTGCATCGCAATGCTTGAGGTGTCATTACAGACCTGGGTTCGATCCCAGGCTGTGTCTTGCTTCAGAGGACCCATGGCTCTCAACCTTCGCCTCTCCTGAGTCTGTACAGGGGTTGCAGTGATGGGATAAGACTGTAACTACAAATTGGATATCATGAAATAGGGGAGAAAAAGTAAAAACAAAAAAAACATATACCCTTTGCACTACATAGGGAAAATGGTTCCATTTCAGGCACAGGCCTGGTGTTTACAACCTGGTTTGTCTCACTGCTCTGGTTCATAAACAGGGAGATGTGCCAATGAGGCCTCCTGATGCTGTAGCCGAATTATTCATTCTCCTGGAAACGACCGCTGACAGAACTGGGGCGCAGCAGCAGCAACTCCTGGGCTGTGTCCCAAATGGCACTCTATTCCCTATTTAGTGCACTACTTTTGACAAGAACCCATATGGCTCTGATCACTATGCAGGGAATAGGGTGCCATTTGGGAAGTAACCCTGCAGGTTAGGGGGCCTGAGGACCGCCTCCACCCACCCACCTCCTTCCTTCTCCGCCTTTTCCTTCCTCCTATTCCTCCTTCCCCACCTCCCTCTCCTCATCCTCCCTCTTTCCCCTGTCATCTCCTCTATAGTGTTGGAGTGTAATAATCCAATGTGAATATATGCCTCCTGTGTCTCCATTATGAAGAATTATGAGACCATTTTGTGCTGGGCTGTGGCTGGGTGTATGTGCTGTAAGACATTGCCTCTGCTGTGCCTCCTGCCACACTCAGTTACTGTGTTAGTGATGCTGCTGCTAGACTGTGTCTGTGTCTGTGTCTGTGTGTGTGTGTGTGTGTGTGTGTGTGTGTGTGTGTGTGTGTGTGTGTGTGTGTGTGTGTGTGTGTGTGTGTGTGTGTGTGTGTGTGTGTGTGTGTGTGTGTGTGTGTGTGTGTGTGTGTGTGTGTGTGTGTGTGTGTGTGTGTGTGTGTGTGTGTGTGGCACCAGAGGTACCAGCACTAGATCCCATTGTGTAGAAATCAAATCATCAACACTGAGGCCTGTACAACGTTCCAGCCAGGAAATATGTGTCACTGCAAATAAAACATGTTTATGATGGGGGAGTGTGTTTGGTGTTTGTCTGTGTGTGTGTGTGTGTGTGTGTGTGTGTGTGTGTGTGTGTGTGTGTGTGTGTGTGTGTGTGTGTGTGTGTGTGTGTGTGTGTGTGTGTGTGTGTGTGTGTGTGTGTGTGTGTGTGTGTGTGTGTGTGTTTGTACACAAGCTGTCCAACCCAGGACATTATTATCAGTGTAGCCCCAAAACCAAGCCTTTCTTCAACATTTTCTAAGACATTACATAATCTCACTGACAGCCAAGAGACATCTACGGAAATCATAAAGTATTTCATGCCAAAGTATTTATATAACTAACCAGTGCAACTTTAATGAGCAAGTAGGCTGAGTAGGTAACTTAATATAATTTAACAAAGTAGCACACGAGTATGACGCATCATAAAAAGCTATCTGCAGGGTTAACACTGTAGATTGGTCCCAGATCTGTTTGTGCAGTCTTGCCAAAGACAAGACAGCACAACGAGATCTAGGACCAAGCTAACAACGCTATGCTTTGAGAATAAAGTTCCCATTCCTTTGGTTCACATATTCTCATACACCTTTTCCTGATTTCCAATGTAAGCAACACTGCCATCCACACTGAATCTCTGACTCACAATCAATGGGTCCCAAGCAGTTAGCTGCCTGTTCCGTGGAGGCTCAGTGCACATTCATAAAGCATCTGAGAGTAGGAGTGCTGATCTAGGATTGCGTCCCCCCTGTCCATGTAATCTTATTCATTATGATATAAAAGGCAAAGCTGATCCTAGATCAGCACTCCAACTCTGAGACAAGTGTCTGGGCTGCAGCTGTGATGACTGCTTCTCCGAATAATACCACTGACCACAGAACAGCCTGATGATGATCACACTACCGGAGCCTGAAGATACAGCTTACTGCCAAGGGACACAATGGCTGTCTGGGGCTCACTGAGTCACTACGGCTGCTCTGGCACCCTATTCCCTATATAGTGCATTGCTTTTGACCAGGGCCCATAGGGCTCAGGTCAAAAGTAGTGCCCTACATAGGGAATAGCGGGCCATTTGGGACACAGAACACTGCATACATCCACGCTGCACACACAACTGTCTCTGTAATCACTGCTAGCCAGTGCTTTCTCTGTAACAGCATAAAGCCTACTTAGCACATCTCACTCATAGCACCTCAATAGCACTTGGTTTACCACTGCATCTGTTTGTGAAGATAGCCATGGCATGTAGGTTGTTTATAGCAGTGTGTGCATGGGGTGTTAAAAGTATGCCATATATGAAGAAGTATGTTGCATTGTGGTTGAATGGTTGGATTTTATTTTATTTTAAACTTATCCCAAAAAAAGGTATGCTTTTCCTTAACCTTCTTTTAACTCACTAAACTAACATTTTCCCCTCATCCCTCTCTCCCTCCCCTCACTCTCTCTTCTCTTATCCCTGCCTCCCTCTGTCCATTCACTCACTCTCCCCTCATCCCTCTCTCCCTCCATCCATCCAGGCAGGTATAATTGGCCCTCAGGAGGGGATCAGATAGGACATCTGTTGGTCAACAGAGTGAAAGAGAGAAATAGTGAAAGAGAGAGAGGAAACTGACTGTGGAGGTGTCAGGCCCTCTACCTAGCCAGCTACAGTAACCCACCAGGAGAGACATTGATGGAGAGAGTGATAGAAGAGGAAATAAAGGAGTCATTTTAAGAAGGATAAAGATGACATGGATGGACAGTTTCTGGAGAGGAATAGACGTCTGTCCCCTGAGCATTCGAAAGACGAATGATGGTAGTTTACCGGACTACTAAAGACTCAGACTGCTCCTCAGTTTATCATGTATTTATGATGTACAGTACCAGTCAAAAGTTTGGACACACCTACTCATTCCAGGGTTTTTCTTTATTTTACTATTTTCTACATTGTAGAATAATAGTGAAGACATCAAAACTATTAAATAACACATGGAATCATGTAGTAACAAAAAAAGTGTTAAACAAATCTAAATATATTTTATATTTGAAATTCTTCAAAGTAGCCACCCTTTGCCTTGATGACAGCTTTGCACACTCTTGGCATTCTCTCAACCATCTTCATGAGGTTGTCACCTGGAATGCATTTCAATTAACAGGTGTGCCTTGTTAAAAGTTAATCTGTGGAATTGTTTGAGACAATCAGTTCTGTTGTGACAAGGTAGGGGTGGTATACAGAAGATAGTCCTATTTGGTAAAAACCAAGTCCATATTCTGTCAAGAACAGCTCAAATAAGCAAAGCGAAATGAGAGTCCATCATTACTTCAACAAATGAAGGTCAGTCAATGTGGAAGAATTCAAGAACTTTGAAAGTTTCTTCAAGTGCAGTCGTAAAAATCATCAAGTGCTATGATGAAATTGGCTCTCATGAGGACCGCCACAGGAAAGGAAGACCCAGAGTTACCTCTGCTGCAGAGGATAAGTTCATTAGAGTTACCAGCCTCAGAAATTGCAGCCAAAATAAATGCTTGACAGAGTTCAAGTAACAGACACATCTCAACATCAACTGTTCAGATGAGACTGTGTGAATCAGGCCTTCATGGTTGAATTGCTGCAAAGAAACCACTACTAAAGGACACAAATAATAAGAAGAGACTTGCTTGGGCCAAGAAACATGAGGAATGTACATTAGACCAGTGGAAATCTGTCTATTGGTCTGATGCGTCCAAATTCAAGATTTCTGGCTCCAACCGCCGTGTCTTTGTGAGACGCAGAGTAGGTAAAAGGATTATCTCCCCATATGTGGTTCCCACTGTGAAGCATGGAGGAGGGGTGATGGTGTGGGGGTGATTTGCTGGTGACACAACTCCAGGCTGTATAAGGGCTATTTGACCAAGAAGGGGAGTGAAGGAGGGCTGCATCAGATGGCCTGGCCTCCACAATCACCTGACCTCAACCCAATTGAGATGGTTTGGGATGAGTTGGGCCGCAGAGTGAAGGAAAAGCAGCCAACAAGGGCTCAGCATATGTGGGAACTCCTTCAAGACTGTTGGAAAAGCACTCCAGGTGAAGCTGATTGAGAGAATGCCAAGAGTGTGCAAAGCTGTCATCAAGGCAAAGGGTGGCTACTTTGAAGAATTTCAAATATAAAATATATTTAGATTTGTTTAACACTTTTTTTGTTACTACATGATTCCATGTGTTATTTAATAGTTTTGATGTCTTCACTATTATTCTACAATGTAGAAAATAGTTTAAAAAGAAAAACCCTTGAATGAGTAGGTGTGTCCAAACTTTTGATTCGTACTGTATATGTATCTCATGGAACTGAAACTACAGGTAACTGTCAAAATAAACACTTGAGAAAACGAGGGATACAAAGTATATTGAAAGCAGGTGCTTCCATACAGGTGTGGTTTCTGAGTTAATTAAGAAATGAACATCCCATAATGCTTAGGTTCATGTATAAAAATGGCCATTTGCCCATTATCTATGACTAGGCGCATTGAATATGTTCTGGCGGCTCGTGGTGGCTCAACGCCCTATTAAGACACTTTATGTTGGTGTTTTTTTTTATTTGGCAGTTACTTGTACTATACAGGAGGTTGGTGGCACCTTCATTTGGAGGATGGGCTCGTGGTAATGGTTGGAGTGGAATAGTGGAATGGTATCAAATACATCAAACACATGGTATCCATGTGTTTGATGCCATTCCATTTGCTCCGTTCAAGACATTATTATGACCCGTCCTCCCCTCAGCAGCCTCCACTGCTGTACAATATACTTGCTCTTCAGAGATTCACTTCCACTGGTGAGAAACATGCTCATTGTGTAGACTAGAACATATTTAACACTCAGAGGCACAGCATCTAATTCACACTACTCTACCACAGTGTGAAAACAACTTATTCCCACTACTCTACCACAGTGGTAAAACAACTTATTCACACTACTCTACCACAGTGTTAAAACAACTTATTCACACTACTCTACCACAGTGGTAAAACAACTTATTCACACTACTCTACCACAGTGGTAAAACAACTTATTCACACTACTCTACCACAGTGGTAAAACAACTTATTCACACTACTCTACCACAGTGGTAAAACAACTTATTCACACTACTCTACCACAGTGGTAAAACAACTTATTCACACTACTCTACCACAGTGGTAAAACAACTTATTCACACTACTCTACCACAGTGTTAAAACAACTTATTCACACTACTCTACCACAGTGGTAAAACAACTTATTCACACTACTCTACCACAGTGGTAAAACAACTTATTCACACTACTCTACCACAGTGTTAAAACAACTTATTCACACTCCTCTACCACAGTGGTAAAACAACTTATTCACACTACTCTACCACAGTGGTAAAACAACTTATTCACACTACTCTACCACAGTGGTAAAACAACTTATTCACACTACTCTACCAAAGTGTCACGTTCTGACCATAGTTCTTGTGTGTTTTGCTTGTTTTAGTGTTGGTCAGGACGTGAGCTGGGTGGGCATTCTATGTTGTGTGTCTAGTTTGTCTGTTTCTATGTTTGGCCTAATATGGTTCTCAATCAGAGGCAGGTGTTTTGTGTTGTCTCTGATTGGGAATCATATATAGGTGGCTTGTTTTGTGTTGGGGTTTGTGGGTGGTTGTTTCCTGTCTCTGTGTTTCCTCTGCACCAGATAGGGCTGTTTCGGTTTGCCACGTTTGTTATTTTGTTAGTTGTAAGTGTTCACAGTTTCGTCTTGTTTATTAAAGTCATGTTGAACACGAGCTACGCTGCGTCCTGGTCCGATCCCTGCTACACCTCCTCTTCAGACGAAGAGGAGGAAGGCTGCCGTTACACACAGTGGTAAAACAACTTATTCACACTACTCTACCACAGTGGTAAAACAACTGATTCACACAGCTCTACCACAGTGGTAAAACAACTTATTCACACTACTCTACCACAGTGGTAAAACAACTTATTCACACTGTGGTACCTCAGTCACAATCTGCATCCTAATTGGTACCTTATTCCCTATATAGTGCCTAACTTCCCTATATATAGTGCCCAATAGGTAGTGCACTACACTATGGAAGGAATAGGGTACCATTTGGGATGCAGTCACAGTCTCAGCAGAGAGCTCTGACACAATCTCAACTCCTGTTGATTAAGTCCCCATTCAATCCCCACAGCCCCAAAGCCCTAAATGAGCACTTCCTCCTCAGCTGCCTGGCAACAATCCCTGGGCAACAGCAGCATCTGCGTCCTGTACAGAGGGGGTGGGGATGGGAGGAAGAGGAGGCTATTTGGGTCTATGGGTGCTAGGCTGGGCAGAGGATGGGCCACGGGGCTATAAATAAACACTTGAGAAAATGAGGGATACAAAGTATATTGAAAGCAGGTGCTTCCATACAGGTGTGGTTCCTGAGTTAATTAAGAAATTAAGTTAATTAGTTAATTACTTTGTTGAAATATGGATGGCCATTCGCCAGACTACTTAACAACGAACTGCACACTGATTGAGCATTGTCATCATCATCATCAACATCACCATCATCATCACCACCATAGGCCCATCTCAACCAGCTGCCACCTTAACCTATTCCCATATACTCTAATATGTACTAATATGTACTAACATATACTAATATGTATGGATGTACAGCAAAAACACCACATGTTGTGCGAACATGGACTCAAATCAAGTGGTCTGGGTAGGGGATGGGCAGGGCAGGGGAGCTTGTTTTGACATTAAGGACCAGACTGCCTTGATTTAGCATTGTCGTCATTGTGATCAACATCACCATCACCACCAACACAGGACCATCTCAGCCAGCTGCCCCCTGCATCTTAAGGCTCACCAGGGGGTATTCTGTGAGAAAAACAATGACTCACGGATTGCATCCCAAATGGCACCCAAAAGTAGGGAATAGGATGCCATTTGGTACACAACCACATAGGATACAGCACAAACATGAACATGGACTCAAATGAATAGAGCGAATATGACCCTTAATCTACACTCATATAGTATATTATGTATACACTCTTAGAAAAAAAGGTGCTATCTACAACCTAAAATGGTTTTTCGGCTGTCGCCATAGGATAACCTATTAAAGAACCATTTTTGGTTCTAGGTAGAACCCTTTTGGTTCCAGGTAGAACCCCATTGTGTTCCATGAAGAACCCTTTCCCCAGAGGGTTCTACATGGAACCTAAAATAATTCTCCCTGCAACCAAAAAGTGTTATCCTATGGGGACAGCAGAAGAACCCTTTTGGAGCCCTTTTTTCTAAGTGTGTGTTTATACCTAAGTGCTGCTACCAGGTATATTGGAGGATGTATTCTGAGGAGAAAAACAATGACTGACGTAGGCAAAAACAGCAAAAACACCACATGTCGTGTGAGCATGGATTCAAATGATTTGATTTTATATAAGTTTATATAACCTAATATGTACTAATATACACTGAACAAAAATATAAACGCAACATGTAAAGTGTTGGTCCCATTTTTCATGAGCTGACAAAAACAAATCCCAGAAATGTTCCATACGCACAAAAATATTATTTCTCTCAAATTGCGTGCACAAATTTGTTTACAACCCTGTTAGTGAACGCATGTTGCGTTTATATTTTTATTCAGTATGGCAGAAACACCACATGTTTAGTGATCAAGGACTCAAATTAAATTGAAGGAATACATCCCTTAGCCTACGTTCATCTAGTGTAATATGTATACGTTTATACCTATTAGGTTTGCTGCTACCAGGTACATTGGAGGATGTATTCTAAGGAAAAAAACAACTCACTCATGAAGAGCAGAAACACCATGTTGTGCAATCATGGATTGAAATTAATTGAAGGAATATGACTTTTAACCTATGTTCATAATAATATAAGATATGCCACTTAGCAGAAGCTTTTATCCAAAGAAACTCACAGTCATGTGTGCATTAATTTTACAATTGGGTGAAGCCAATGACTGATGTGGTGTACTCCTCAATGCCATCGGAGGAATCCCGGAATATATTCCAATCTGTGCATGCAAAACAGTCCAGTAGCTTAGCATCTGCTTCCTCTTACCACTTTTTTATTGATCTAGTCACTGGTGCTTCCTGCTTTAATTTTTGCTTGTAAGCAGGAATCAGGATGATAGAATTAGGGTCAGCTTTGCCAAATGGAGGGCAAGGGAGAGCTTTGTATACGTTTTCTTGTTTGCTCTTGGCGGAAAACAGCTCATTCAATGCTGTCTTAGTGCCAGCCTCTGACTGTGGTGGTATGTAAACAGCTACAAAGAATACAGATGAAATCTCTCTCGGTAGGTAGTGTGGTCTACAGCTTATCATGAGATACTCTACCTCAGGCGAGCAATAGCGTGAGACTTCCTTAGATATCGTGAACCAGCTGTTGTTTACAAAAATACATAGACTGCCGCCCCTTATTTTACCAGAAGCCGCTGTTCTATCCTGCTGGTACATCGTATAACCAGCCAGCTGTGTGTTGATGTTGTCGTCGTTCAGCCACGACTCCGTGAAGCATAAGATGTTACAGTTTTTAATGTCCCGTTGATAGTTTAATCTTCCGCGTAACTTATCGATTTTATTGTCCAAAGATTGTACGTTTGCTAGCAGAATGGAGGGAAGTAGGGGTTTATTCGACCGCCTCCGAATTCTCAGAAGGCAGCCTGATCTTCGGCCCCTCTTTCCCTTCACGCAGATCACGGTGATCGGGGCCTGTTCCAATGGAAGCAGTGTATCCTTCGCGTCGGGCTTGTCAGAGTCGTTAAAGGAAAAAGAGGATTCTGCTAGTCTGTGGGGAGTAATCGCAGTCCTGATGTCTAGATGTTATTTTCGGTCATAAGAGACAGTAGCGGCAGCATTATGTACAAAATAAGTAACAACGCAAATAAACTAACAAAAAACAAAATGTCTGCCAGCTTCTCCGGCTCATCTTACAACCCCCTCCATCTTAAGATATAACTAAGTCCATAATTCATATTAATCTATCATAATAGAGTTAGAAAACTAACTGCCTATCAATCTGTCACAATTGTGTTTCATCATGGTATTTCAGTTGATGATTCCAAAACAAGGCATCCACAAAGAGGTATTTTGATGCTGCACTGCTCTCAGTTTCATGGGTTAATAGCTGACTCTGTAAATGTAGTAGATTGTGCCACTGTCCCAAATGGCACCCTATTCCCTACAAAGTGCCTATGGGTACAGGTCAAAAGTAGTGCACTATATAGGAAATAGGGTGCCATTTGTAAAGCAGACCGTGAGATAGAGGCCTCTGTTGTCAAACAGAAAGCCTACCAGGAATGAACAGGGCCATGGTAGCTTTCTGGTAGCTGCTGCTGCAGTGCAGTCAGACTGTCTTTGTGAGATGTAGCTCTTTGATGGGTTTAATGTGAACATGTGAAAACATTGTCATGCAAGAGATGGCAGAGCTCTCTCTCTCTCTCTCTCTGTTTCCCTTCTCTCTGCATATGCATGCCTGCATTTCTCAGTTTAAACTATTATTTTTAGTTCTTCAAACTATTACACCAAGGTTATATCAGTTCCATTGACCAACCTCCCTCTAATGACCACAACTTTGGAATCTCAAATGTATATAAGCCTACGAGTCTACAGAATAGGCACAAAGCAAATAGTTCTTGACTCCCTTTTAGATTTTAGAAATGACTCCTCCAAAATAGGACTTTTCCTAAATAGGACAAACAGTCAGCCATGGCCGGGAGAGAGTGAGAAAGAGTGGGAGCGTAAGAGAGAGAGAGAGAGAGAGGTGAGAGAGTGGGAGAGAGCGAAAGAGAGGGGGAGGGTGAGAGCGAGAGAGAAAGGTGAGAAAGTGAGAGAAAGAGAAATGGAGACAAAGAGAGAGGTAGAGGAAGAGGAAGACAGCGAGAGAGAGTGGGAGAGAGATAGGTAGAGAGAAAGAGGGTGGAAGAGAAAGAGATGGAGGTAGAGAGAGAGAGAGAGGAAGTGAGAGAGAGAGAGAGAGAGGAAGTGAGAGAGAGAGAGAGAGAGAGAGGAAGTGAGAGAGAGAGATAGAGGAAGTGAGAGAGAGAGAGAGAGAGAGAGAGAGAGAGAGAGAGAGAGAGAGAGAGAGAGAGAGAGAGAGAGAGAGAGAGAGAGAGAGAGAGAGAGTGAGAGAGAGAGAGAGAGAGAGAGAGAGAGAGAGAGAGAGAGAGAGAGAGAGAGAGAGAGAGAGAGAGAGAGAGAGTGAGAGAGAGAGAGAGAGAGAGAGGAAGTGAGAGAGAGAGATAGAGGAAGTGAGAGAGAGAGAGAGAGAGAGAGAGAGAGAGAGAGAGAGAGAGAGAGAGAGAGAGAGAGAGAGAGAGAGAGAGAGAGAGAGAGAGAGAGAGAGAGAGAGAGAGAGAGAGAGAGAGAGAGAGAGAGAGGGGAAGAGAGATTGAAAGAGAGAGAGAGGGGAAGAGATAAAAAGGGGAAGAGGAAGAGAATGAGAGAGAGAGAGGTAGGGCCGTGGCTCGCCTCTCTTAACGCTGAAACAAGCGTATCGAGGACAGGCACTGAGGGAGAAGGGTAGAGCAGGAGGAAGAGGAGGAGGAAGAGCAGGCTATTTCAGGATAGGATGACGCCTTTCACAACCTAAAAAGCGAGTCAAGTTTAGAAAAGAGTGGAGACCATTTAGGTCTGTGATCTCTGCTACTGACATCACACTGACCTTGACCAGGGTCACATAAGGTAAAAATGAGGGAGGGAGAAGAGGGGGTGAGGGAAGAAGGGAAGAGGGGGAGGAAGAGAGTGGGGTGGGTGGTTAGAAGGGGAGAGTGGAGGGGGGAAGAGGGGGGCAGGGTAGGAAGAGAAAAGGGGGTTGTAAAGGAATATCCCCTCCCCAATCTTTCAGATAAGGGGCTGACCAAACCCTAAATCTCCGGCCCTCAGCCCCTGCCCTATCACACACACCCAGCTGTCTCAGCAGATGGCCCATAAGGGGTCTAACCCCCCCAATACACATACACACCTACTACATGAGGCTCCAAATACTCATCAGTACGTAATAGGCATCAGTGTTTGGCTCGGGGCAGAGGGAAACAGACTGGTACCACAATCGCTCCATTGACTCACTCTCTCACTCTCACTCTCACTCTCCCTCCCAAACCAAACCAGACTACATGTGAGAACAGGCCTGACTGGGGCATGACTACTGTGGTCTTGGGACTGACTTCCTGGGAAAAAATAGTGAGGAAAAAGAGAGAGGAAAAATAACGTGTGTGTATTGTCATCTGCCATTCTCCTCCTCCCCCTCGTTCATGCTTACACACTCACTCCCTCACACACACTTCTGTGGTCGGCAACCCCCCAATCCCACTATCCCCCGACCACCCGACTCTAAGTCTCCAAGTCTCTCTTTTGATGAGAGCCTGTGGGGGTCACGACCCCCAGATGGCGGCACAAAGGCACATGGGGGCCACGCAGGCAGACAGGCCGGCACAGTGATTAGCCTTTCTCAATGGCCGCCACTAACTATCTGACGCCAGCCGCTCCGATCAGCAGCCAAAGACACACAGCTGCTGTAGGAACCCCTCTGACACAGACTGACTGACTGACTCCCCCAACACAAACACAGACCAAAACACACACACACACCAGACCCAGACATAAAGTCCAGGAGTCTAGGATGCTGCTCTGTCATTAAAACACACACGCTGTCCCACATGCAAACACACAGACACACACACACGCTTAAAAAAATACCCCAAAACACAGCCTGGTACGGTTGCCACCCGGCTGCCTGTGGTCCTATAAGCCTCTCCCTAGGGGGTCTAGTCTATCTATCTGTCCTGTGAGAAAATGCCTGGACACAAGACATACCACCACTACATTAATGAGATGGCAGTCTGCTGCACAGACAAGACTGGTCCTGTATTCCACACAGACCTGTGCCACATCTAGAGTATATGTGATGTAATATCCTCTATCCCGCACAGACCTGTGCCATATCTACAGTATATGTGATGTAATATCCTGTATCTCACACAGACCTGTGCCATATCTACAGTATATGTGACGTAATAGACATAATACGATTGACATGAGTGAGAAAGCATGTCCTACTGCACATGAGGAATTTGTTATTCCTCATTATATTTGGACAGTGTGAATGTCGATTCAGAGGTTTGAACTGAAAAGTGTGTAGTACAATTAACATAAGTGGGAGTATGGTCTTTGGTGTTTTTAAGTAAGTCAGTATGACTGGATTTGGGGATTAAGATTTAGGAAACCAATCAATTTAGGATGGGTGCTGTTAGCTACAGCCTGCAGTAGGACACTAGGCTTAGTGGTGAGACACATAACAGACAGGCTGACTCTGGCCTGCACTGCAAAAAATAAACATCTTACTTAAATTGTTAGCCCAGAAAATCTTAAGTGTTATTTACATACAGACTTTCCCGAAGCGGATCCTTTTATCGAACCACCCAAGGCATTCAAACTGTTTCCAGAGGCTGACCAAAAACAATGTCGCCGCAGGAGAGGTAGACGGAGCGGCCTTCTGGTCAGACTTTTGAGCATGGCGCTGACAGAGATGGTCGCCTCGCTTCGAGGTCTTAGGAAACTATGCAGAACTTTGTTTTTTATCTATTATTTCTTACATTGTTACACCAGGAAATCTTAAGCCTAATTATATACAGTCGGAAAGAACTATTGGATATAAGAGCAAGGTCAACTTACCAACATTACGACCAGGAATATGACTTTCCCGAAGCGGATCCTCTGTTCGGACCACCACCCAGGACAATGGATCTAATTCCAGTAGTCGACCCAAAACAAAGCAGAAGGGGCAGACGAAGCGGCCACCTGGCCAGGCTCCGTAGATGTGCACATCGCACACTGCTGCCGAGTATACTACTAGCCAATATCCAGTTTCTCAACATCAAGGTAGACAAAATTTGAGCAACGGTTGTCTTCCAGAGAGACATCAGAGATTGTAAAATTCTCTGTTTCACGGAAACATGGCTCTCTCGGGATATGTTGTCGGAATCGGTTCAGCCACTGGGCTTCTCCATGCATCACGCCGACAGAGATAAACATCTCTCTGGGAAAAGAAAGGGCAGGGGTGTATGCTTTATCATTAACGACTCATGGTGTAAATATAACAACATACAGGAACTCAAGTCCTTCTGCTCACCCGATCGAGAATTCATTACAATCAAGTGCCGGCCATTTTACCTACCAAGAGAATTCTCGTCAGTTATAGTCACAGCTGTGTACATTATCCCTCAAGCAGACACCAAGATGGCCATCAAGGAACTTCACTGGACTAAGCGCGAACCACTGCTTTTAACCAGGCGCGAACCACTGCTTTTAACCAGGGCAAGGTGACCGGAAACATGACCGAATACAAACAGTGTAGCTATTCCCTCCACAAGGCAATCAAACAAGCTAAGTCCCAGTATAGAGACAAAGTAGAGTCGCAATTCAACAGCTCAGACACAAGAGGTATGTGGCAGGGTCTACAGTCAATCACGGATTACAAAAAGAAAACCAGCCCCGTCGCGGACCAGGATGTCTTGCTCCCAGACAGACTAAATAACTTTTTTGCTCGCTTTGAGGACAATACAGTGCCACTGACACGGCCCGCTACCAAAACCTGCGGGCTCTCCTTCACTACGGCCGAGGTGAGTAAAACATTTAAACGTGTTAACCCTCGCAAGGCTGCAGGCCCAGGCGGCATTCCCAGCCGCGTCCTCAGAGCATGCGCAGACCAGCTGGCTGGTGTGTTTAAGGACATATTCAATCAATCCTTATCCCAGTCTGCTGTTCCCACATGCTTCAAGAGGGCCACCATTGTTCCTGTTCCCAAGAAAGCTAAGGTAACTGAGCTAAACGACTACCGCCCCGTAGCACTCACTTCCGTCATCATGAAGTGCTTTGAGAGACTAGTCAAGGACCATATCATCTCCACCCTACCTGACACCCTAGACCCACTCCAATTTGCTTACCGACCCAACAGGTCCACAGACGACGCAATCGCAACCACACTGCACACTGCCCTAACCCATCTGGACAAGAGGAATACCTATGTGAGAATGCTGTTCATCGACTACAGCTCAGCATTTAACAACATAGTACCCTCCAAACTCGTCATCAAGCTCGAGACCCTGGGTCTCGACCCTGCCCTGTGCAACTGGGTCCTGGACTTCCTGACGGGCCGCCCCCAGGTGGTGAGGGTAGGTAACAACATCTCCACCCCGCTGATCCTCAACACTGGGGCCCCACAAGGGTGCGTTCTGAGCCCTCTCCTGTACTCCCTGTTCACCCACGACTGCGTGGCCATGCACGCCTCCAACTCAATCATCAAGTTTGCGGACGACACTACAGTGGTAGGCTTGATTACCAACAACGACGAGACGGCCTACATGGAGGAGGTGAGGGCCCTCGGAGTGTGGTGTCAGGAAAATAACCTCACACTCAATGTCAACAAAACAAAGGAGATGATTGTGGACTTCAGGAAACAGCAGAGGGAGCACCCCCCTATCCACATCGACGGGACAGTAGTGGAGAAGGTGGAAAGTTTTAAGTTCCTCGGTGTACACATCACGGACAAACTGAATTGGTCCACCCACACAGACAGCGTTGTGAAGAAGGCGCAGCAGTGCCTCTTCAACCTCAGGAGGCTGAAGAAATTCGGCTTGTCACCAAAAGCACTCACAAACTTCTACAGATGCACAATCGAGAGCATCCTGTCGGGCTGTATCACCGCCTGGTACGGCAACTGCTCCGCCCACAACCGTAAGGCTCTCCAGAGGGTAGTGAGGTCTGCACAACGCATCACCGGGGGCAAACTACCTGCCCTCCAGGACACCTACACCACCCGATGTCACAGGAAGGCCATAAAGATCAGCAAGGACAACAACCACCCGAGCCGCTGCCTGTTCACCCCGCTATCATCCAGAAGGCGAGGTCAGTACAGGTGCATCAAAGCTGGGACCGAGAGACTGAAAAATAGCTTCTATCTCAAGGCCATCAGACTGTTAAACAGCCATCACTAAACACAGAGGCTGCTGCCTATATACAGACTTGAAATCATTGGCCAAAAGGATCACTCGTCACTTCATTAATGCCACTTTAATAATGATGTTTACATATCTTGCACTACTCATCCCAGATGTATATACTGTATTTTATACCATCTATTGCATCTGGTCTATGCCGGTCGGTCATGGCCCATCCATATATTTATATGTACATATTCTAATTCCATCCCTTAACTTAGATTTGTGTGTATTAGGTAGTTGTTGTGGAATTGTAAGATTACTTGTTAGATATTTCTGCAGTGCAAAGTCTTTTTTTAAATTATAAAATAAAAAATAAAAATGTACCCCTTTTTTCGTGGTATCCAATTGGTAGTTACAGTCTTCTTTTTAATACTTCGTTTTTATTGTAGGAACACAAAGAAAGTACAAATAAAGTCAAATAAAAGAACAAAAAAGATCTGGCAGTTATAGTGCACGTCATACCTTCATCATATTAGTTACATTGACATCTTTGAATTAGACCTTTTCCAAGTACGAAACCCATTTTCCCCAGTATTCCTGACCTCTCTCCTGTTGAGTTCTTAAAGCAAAGGTCATACGCTCCATGTGGTGTATTTCTTCTACAATGTCTATCCATTGTGTCACTGTGGGAGGGTCTTTTTGTAGCCATTTCCTAGTGATAGCCTTTTTACTGGCTGCCAGTAGGACCTTCAAGAGGTACTTTTCTCTATTGTGTAAGTTATCAGGTATTTCACCCAAGTACAAAGAAATGAATGTTTGTTCTATGTAAAATCCCATTATTTTTCCAATGTTAGATCTTATTTCTCCCCAGTAGGTTTAGATTGTGGGGCAAGTCCAAAAGATATGAGTGATCCACCCTCAATAGACAGCATTCTCTCCAACAAGGGTGTGGTGAGCCAGTCTGTTTTGATTTCAGTTTAGGTGTTGAAACGTATAACATTCTTCCAACAGAATTCTCTCCATGATCTTGAGTTGGTGGAGCTTTGTTGAGTCTCTAATATGTTCAACCATGTTTCATCGGTTATTTCAATGTTAAGTTCCTCCTCCCATTTATTTTTAATATAGTTTGTAGAATGTTTCTTTGAGGATTGAGTACTCAAGTAGAGATTTGAGATAGTTTTTTTGTTACTCCCCAAGTTGTATGCGTTAGTGAATACTTGGATTAAGTTTGGAGGTGCTCGAGGGTCAGTCCCTTTTATCTCCCTTAAGAAATAGTGTCGAACTTGTAGGTATCTGTAAAAATCTTGTTTATCCAAGCCATGTTTTTTTACTTAGGTCCTGGAAGTTATCTAGGTTCCCATTCCTTATAATTGTACTGAATGATGTGATGCCTTTCTGCGTCCATTGTTTAAATCTGCTGTCCTGAGTTGCAGGGATGAAGCTGGGGTCGTATGCGGGCCAACTCAGCAGTTTGATCTCTCTGTCTAAATTATTTTGCTTAACTACCCTAAACCATGTCTTCAGAGAGAAATTAATCCACTGATTTTGTTTACTGTATATTTCTATTACCATGTCCTTATTTCCCAAAACTGACTGTATGGGTGTCTCTGTCAAAGTAGTCTCCATGTCTTTCAATTTGGATTTGGATTCTGAATTGCACAAACACACCAGAGGTCTCAATTGGGCTGACACATAATAATCTTTTAGGTTTGGTAAGGCCACACCCCCACAGTTTTTTGGTAATTGTAATGTTGTTGGTCTCTTACTGTTCCAGATAAACCTTGATATCTGTTTATCCCTAAACTGTTTAGGCGGGATTTCTATCAGCAGTGACTGGAACAAATACAGTAACCTCGGCAGGATGTTCATTTTGATTGTTTCAATTCTACTACTAAGATCTAAGGGAAGTGAGTTCCACCTGTCTAGGTCATCATTTATTTTCTTGTTGATGTGATCGTAATTCATGTGATAAAGTTTGGGTGTATCTTTTGGTAGATATACTCCAAGATATTTAATGGATGAAGAGGTCCAGGTGAAGTTATACCTACTCTTCAGCTCTTCCTGTGGGGTATAATTATATACTAGGGCTTGGGTCTTGTGTATGTTAAGCACATACCCTGAATATGTTCCAAATGTTTGTAAAACATCCATCAATCTAGGTCCACTTGAGCCTGGGTCTTTAAGGAATAACAGAACGTCATCAGCATACATGCATATCTTATGTTCACTGCTTCTTATTGTTATTCCCACTAAGGTTGGGTCCTGTCTTATTGGGCTGACACATAATAATCTTTTAGGTTTGGTAAGGCCACACCCCCACAGTTTTTTGGTAATTGTAATGTTGTTGGTCTCTTACTGTTCCAGATAAACCTTGATATCTGTTTATCCCTAAACTGTTTAGGCGGGATTTCTATCAGCAGTGACTGGAACAAATACAGTAACCTCGGCAGGATGTTCATTTTGATTGTTTCAATTCTACTACTAAGATCTAAGGGAAGTGAGTTCCACCTGTCTAGGTCATCATTTATTTTCTTGTTGATGTGATCGTAATTCATGTGATAAAGTTTGGGTGTATCTTTTGGTAGATATACTCCAAGATATTTAATGGATGAAGAGGTCCAGGTGAAGTTATACCTACTCTTCAGCTCTTCCTGTGGGGTATAATTATATACTAGGGCTTGGGTCTTGTGTATGTTAAGCACATACCCTGAATATGTTCCAAATGTTTGTAAAACATCCATCAATCTAGGTCCACTTGAGCCTGGGTCTTTAAGGAATAACAGAACGTCATCAGCATACATGCATATCTTATGTTCACTGCTTCTTATTGTTATTCCCACTAAGGTTGGGTCCTGTCTTATTGCCTGTGCTAATGGTTCGAGGTACAAGGAGAAGAGCGTGGGTGAAAGATTACAGCCTTGTCTTGCCCCTCGCTCTAATTTTATCATTCGTGACAAATGTTCATTTACCTTTATTCTAGCGGTCGGACACATATACAGTGTTTTAATGCACTCTATCACTTCTTTGTTGAAACCAAATCTTTCCATAACTTGGAATAGGTAATCCCATCCCACTGAATCAAATGCTTTTTCTGCATCTAGACTGATTAATATTGCACTTGTTGTAACGGTTCTCGTCCTCTTCGTCTGAGGAGTAGCAAGGATCGGACCAATACGCAGCGTGGTAAGTGTCCATTTTAATATATAAAACTGAACACTACAAAAATGCAAAATAACAAAGTGAATGAAGAAACAAAAATCGAAACAGTCCCGTATGGTACAGACACAGGAAACAGAAAATAATCACCCACAAAACACAAAGGAAAACAGGCTACCTAAATATGGCTCCCAATCAGAGACAACGACTGACACCTGCCTCTGATTGAGAACCATACTAGGCCAAACACATAGAAATAGAACAACAGAACAAAACATAGAAAAACAACATAGAATGCCCACCCCAACTCACGCTCTGACCAAACTAAAATAAAGACATAAAAAAAGAACTAAGGTCAGAACGTGACACTTGTCTTATTCTGAGTAATGTGGTCCATGACATGTAGTGTTCTCCTTATATTGTCCTGTGTCTGCCTATTTTGTATGAAACAAGTTTAATCTCCGTCAATCAATTCTGGGATTATGTTCTCCATTCTTTTGGCTACTATTGATGCATATAGTTTATAATCCGTGTTAAGAATTGCGATAGGTCTATATGAACTGCATTCCTTCTTATCTTTGCCCTCTTTTGGGATTACAGATATGATGGCCTTTCTCCATGACGGTGGGAGACCCCCCTCCCTCAGACTCCAGTTAAAACAGGCCTTAAGTAGAGGTGTTAGTTGTTCTCTGAAGGTCTTGAACCATTCTGAAGGGAAGCCATCAGTGCCTGGAGACTTTTTTACTTTTAGTTGAGATATTGCTTTATTAATTTCTATTAAGTTGAGATATTGCTTTATTAATTTTTAGTCTATCATTTTGCTCTGTCCCAATTGAGGGGAGATCAAGTGAGTTCAAAAAATGCTCTATTGTCTGTGCATCTGCCTTGTACAGATTGCTTGTACAGATTTGTGTAATATGATTCAAATGCATTCTGTATTTCATCTAATTTGCATGTGATCTTCTTTGTTTTGGGGTCTTTTATTTTGAAAATGGTATTCTGTGCTTGTTGTTTCCTGAGTCTCCATGCTAGTAATTTGGTTGCCTTTGAGCCTGCTTCATAAAATCGTTGTTTCAGGAACCTGAGCTTTTTCTCTACTTCTTCTCCATAAATCTGGTAAATTTCCTGTTTTACCTTTTGAATCTCTCATAATATAAGAGGATCTTTGTATTGACTATGAGATCGTTCTAAGTTTCTTAGTGTTTCCTGTAATTTCAGCAGTTTCTGTGCTTTAATCTTTTTCTTGAGAGATGATGTGGCTATGATCTTTCCTCTAATAACCGCCTTAGCTGCATCCCACAATGTAGCAGGAAAAACTTCCCCGTTATCGTTATTCTTCAGATAGATGTTCAATTCTGTCTTTATTGATTCTTTGAATGCTGGATCATTCAGCATGCTTGTATTAAGTCTCCATATAGTATTTCTTGGTTTGCTATCAAGGTGTAGGGTTAGGTAAACTCCATTATGATCTGATAAGTCGCTCTGCCCGATCCTACAATCCTTAAGCCTGTGTCTATCTGCACTGTACATGGAAAAATAGTCTAACCTGGAGTATTCAGTGTGGCGGGCTGAGTAAAAAGTATATACCTTATCGGTCTTGTGGGTGTCACGTCATTCATCGAGCAGTCATAGATCCTGCAGTATCCTATTGATCTTTTTAGCAACTAGACTAATTTTCCTATTTTGATTTGTGCTGTCCAATTTTGAGTTTAAAATTGTGTTAAAATCCCCTCCACAGATAAGAGTGCCAGAGGTTTCTGTGGTAATTAAATCAAACACCATCCCGTAGAAGACCATGTCACTCCCTGGGGGTGCGTATACATTAAATAATGTAACTTCCTTGTTATCCAGTTTACATTTAACAAGTATAAATCTGCCCTCCTTGTCATTTATTTCTGACATAAACTCAAAATTAACTGAATTTGGGATCAAGATTGCAACTCCCCTTCTACCCATTTTGTAAGAAGAAAAAAAAGTATTCCTATATCCCATTTTCTTGAGTTTCTCGTGTTCAGGTGTGGATAAGTGAGTTTCCTGCCAGAATAGTATGTCAACTTCTCTCCCGTTTCATCTTTGCTATTACCTTACTTCTCTTGTTGGCACTCCCCAGTCCGTTTACATTGAGACTTATGACCTTAAATTCCCGATGATGCATCGATATACATTTTTCAAAACTGTGCACCATACCTGCCTGCTTATCTTGAGCCTAAAAATGAACGAAAAATCAAGAACGATAATAAAGTAAACCAAAGTGGGAAAATACTTTGGTAATTGGACTGCCATGTCAGAGGACTGTCTCTTGTCTCTGGGGTTTGAGGGGATGATCCTGTCCGCAGGAGGGGCCCCTCGCTCAGATATGAAAATGCGTGACGTAGTCACAAACAAGACCTGGTGGAACCAAAAATAATAAGGGCGCCTATTTTGTCAATTATACACATCGGTTAATTACAAGTGTAAACTATATCGGTCATGCGTGCATATCATGAATCCTCCCCTTGATATGCCCTTCTGTCACCCCGTTGTCGATGTGTCATTAATCCTTTGCTAATATATATGTTATTAACGTGACGCTACTTCGTGTGTTCATAGAGAACACAGACTTTTGGCTATTCACCCTTGTCCAGCATTGGGGGAAAATAGGGGAGCTATTTTACCTATTGCAATGTCAACCGTAACAACCCAACGTCTTAACAGCTCGCGGTAACTATTAATTCTGTTAACTTCTTGCCGCACGGATCCCTTTAGCGGGATCATTTTCGTAAACAACCGCTGAATTGCAGAGCGCCAAATTCAAAAATAATACTAAAAATATTTATAATCATGAAATCACGAGTGAAATATACCAAAACACAGCTTAGCTTGTTGTTAATCCACCTATCGTGTCAGATTTTGAAAATATGTTTTACAGCGAAAGCAATCTAAGCGTTTGTGAGTTTATCAATCACTAGACAAAACAGTAAGAACAGCTAGCCCCAAATTAGCATGGTCATGAAAGTCAGAAAAGCAATAAAATTAATCGCTTACCTTTGATAATCTTCGGATGTTTGCACTCACGAGACTCCCAGTTACACAATAAATGTTATTTTAGTTCGATAAAGATTAGTTTTATAACCAAAAACCGCCATTTGGTTTGCGCGTTATGTTCAGAAAACCACAGCCTCGTTCCGGTCCTGAAAGGCAGACGAAAATTCCAAAAAGTATCCGTAATGTTCATAGAAACATGTCAAACGTTTTTTATTGTCACGACTCCTGCCGAAGGTGGCTCCCCTTCCTGTTCGGGTTGCGCTCGGCGGTCGTCGTCACCGGCCTACTAGCTGCCACTGATCTCTTTTTCCCCTTGTATGTTTATTGGTTTCAACTGTGTGTAATTTAGGTTGATTGGTTGGGCTTTATTTACCAGCCGGCCCGCCTGCTGGTTGTGCGGGATTATTTTCGATGTACATGTTGTACACGGCTGTATGTCACGGTTGTCTGTGTATTTGGGTTTTGCTGGACTGTTTTAAGTCCCCCCGTGTTTGGGGCATTTGTTTTGGTCAGCGTCTGTTCACTATTGTGGTGGAATAAAAGTACGCTACCTTGAACTCTCTGCTTCCTGCGCCTGACTTCTTCCCCACTACACCCCGGGCGTTACATTTATAATCAATCCTCAGGTTGTTTTTAACATACATAATCGATAATATTTCAACCGGACGGTAACCTATTCAATAAAAGAGAGAAAGAAAATGTCGAGCTACCCCTCTCGCGCGCAGGAACTAATCAAAGGACACCTGACTCGTTTTGATAAATCTTGCTAATTTTTCAAAATAAAAGCCTGAAACTATGTCTAAAGCCTGGTCACAGCCTGAGGAAGCCATTGGAAAAGGAATCTGGTTGATACCCCTTTAAATGGAGGAGGGGCAGGCAATGAAACAGGGATTTTTCACCAAAAAAAGGCACTTCCGGGTTGGATTTCCTCAGGTTTTCGCCTGCAAAATCAGTTCTGTACTCACAGACAATATTTTGACAGTTTTGGAAACTTTGGAGTGTTTTCTATCCTAATCTGTAAATTATATGCATATTCTACGATCTGGGCCTGAGAAATAGTCCGTTTACTTTGGGAACGTTATTTTTCCAAACATAAAAATTCTGCCCCCTAGCTGAAAGAAGTTAAATCTGATTCAGTGTCTTCCATCTTCCCGTTGGAAATGCCTGAGTCTCTCTCGGATGTGAAGGTCCTCTCGCCGAGGTGGTTTCCCTCTTTCTCCATGGCTCTGCTTGTCGATAACGATCCATGGGATCGGTGATGCCGCCTTTCTCCTAGCGGTATACTCCACTGAGATGCCCCTTGACTTCAGATCCTCAGCCACCTCGTCTACATGCTAGTATGTAACCGGGCCATTTTCCAGAAATACCCGCATTTTTGCCGGGAATGGTGTTTGGAAGCGTATACCCTTTTCTTTAAGTGTTTTCTTAATGGGGGTGTGTTCTTTCCTTCTTTTCAGTATCTCTCCCGCGTAGTCATGATCAAAGAACACTTGTTGGCCTTGGAAGCTAACAGGCTTTTTCCAGGTTGCATGTAAGACTTTCTTTTTGACTGACAATTTTAGGAACCGTACGACTATCTTGGTGGGGTGCCGCTGGGGGGTTTTGGGGTCAGAGCTCGGTGTGCTCTCTCCATTCCCAGGTCCGTGTCGTCTTCAAGTATGTCCTTGAATAGACCCTCCACCAAGTTGGGCATAGAGTCTTTTTCTGCGCCCTCTACTACGTTATAAAGTCTAATGTTGTTTCGACGTGAGAAACCTTCGAGTTCTGTCACTTTTTCCTTTAGTGCATGTTGGTTTTTCAGTGACTGTTCAAGTATTTCCTTGACTGCGGAGTTCCATGTGTCCGTTTCCCCAATGCGCTGTTCTGCGTCCCAAATTCTTGTTGATATGCTGTGAAGTTTTCTTCAAGATTTGTTTTCTTCAAGTTTCTGGTTAATGTCCTTCTTGAACTCATTTAGTTATTTTCTTACATCTTCTCAAAGTTCCTCTCGTAAGCCTGTGAGCGCCTCGCGCAATTCCTCCTTTATCACCTCACGAAATGAGGGTTCTTTTGCTGCTGCTATCTTATTTGCGCTAGCATTAGCCATCTCGGGTTCATCAACGATTATATCTTCTGCTGTCTTGTTATGGGCTGTTGTTGTAGCTCCGCGACCTTTTCCTATTTTCCCCTTTTCCATTTTGCGTAAGCTAATAAAATGCTCAGAGTAATTACTTGAAATTAGGGGGGGAAATACCCAACCGCTGTGCTGTACGAAAAACTAGGCTGCCATTTCCTAAGTTGCGTCACCCGACGGTAGTTACAGTCTTGTCTCATCGCTGCAACTCCCGTACGAACTCGGGAGAGGCAAAAGTTGAGAGCCACACGTCCTCCGAAACAAAACCCAGCTAAGCCGCAATGCTTCTTGACACAATGCCCGCTGAACCCGGAAGCCAGCCGCACCAATGTGTCGGAGAAAACAACATACACCTGGCGACCATGTCATCGTGCATTGCGCCTAGCCCGCCACAGGAGTTGCTAGAGCACGATACAACATCCCTGCCGGCCAAACCCTCCCCCGGCTGGCTGCAACAGAGCCTGGACCCGAACCAGGATCTCTAGTGGCACAGGTAGCACTGCGATGCAGTGCCTTAGACCACTGCGCCACTCGGGAGGCCTGTTAAAAGTTCATTTGTGGAATTTCTTTCCTTCTTAATGTATTTGAGCCAATCAGTTGTGTTGTGACAAGGTAGGGGTGGTATACAGAAGACAGCCCTATTTGGTAAAATACCAAAACCATGTTATGGCAAAAACAGCTCAAATAAGAAAGAGAAATGACAATCCATCATTACTTTAAGATATGAAGGTCAGTCAATCCAGAAAATTTGTGCAGTCGCAAAAACCATCAAGCGCTATGATGAAACTGGCTCTCATCAGGACCACCACAGGAAGAGAAGACCCAGAGTTACCTCTTCTGCAGAGGATAAGTTAATTAGAGTTACCAGCTTCAGTAATTGCAGCCCAAATAAATGCTTCACAGAGTTCAAGTAACAGACACATCTCAACATCAACTGTTCAGAGGAGACTGCGTGAAACAGGCCTTCATGGTCGAATTGCTGCAAAGAAACCACTACTATAGGACACCAATAGGAAGAAGAGACTTTCTTCGGTCAAGAAACACAAGCAATGTACATTAGACCAGTGGAAATCTGTCCTTTGGTCTGAAGAGTCCAAATTTGAGATTTTTGGTTCCAACCGCCGTCTTTGTGAGACGCAGAGTAGGTGAATGGATGATCTCTGCATGTGTGGTTCCCACCGTGAAGAATGGAGGAGGAGGTGTGATGGTGTGGGGGTGCTTTGTTGGTGACACTGTTGCCGATTTATTTAGAATTCATGGCACACTTTATCAGCATGGCTACCACAGCATTCTGCAGCGATACGTCATCCCATCTGGTTTGCGCTTAGTGGGACTATCATTTGTTTTTCAACAGGACAATGACCCAACACATCTCCAGTCTGTGTAAGGGCTATTTGACCAAGAAGGAGAGTGATGGAGTACTGCATCAGATGACCTGGCCCCCACGATCACCTGACCTCAACCCAATTGAGATGGTTTGGGATGAGTTGGACCGCAGAGTGAAGGAAATGCAGCCAACAAGTGCTCAGCATATGTGGGAACTCCTTCAAGACTGTTGGAAAAGCATTCCAGGTGAAGCTGGTTGAGAGAATGCCAAGAGTGTGCAAAGTTGTCGTCAAGGCAAAGGGTGGCTACTTTAAAGAATCTAAAATCTAAAATCTATTTTGATTTGCTTCACAATTTTTTTGTTAGTACATGATTCCATTTATATTATTTCATAGTTTTGATGTTTTCACTATTATTCTACAATGTAGAAAATAGTAAAAATACAGAAAAACCCTGGAATGAGCCGGTGTGTCCAAACCTTTGACTGGTACTGTAACTATAACAGAGATAAATACCATAGGGGTTGCAGGTAGCCTAGAGGTTAGAGAGGCGAGCCAGCAACCTTGCCAGTTCGAATCCTGGGAAAAATCTGGGAGAAGTGACCTGTACAGCTCGGCTCGGCTCAGTAGTGTGAAAAGCCCTTGAAAAGTAGTCTAAATCCAATCCCAGTCTTTACCCAACGCAATACCTGTGTAGCATAGTTAAACCAGCCTGAATGCTGCACTCACCATTGTTCAGGCTGGTTTGACCACGCTAACAGGTCGTCACTGACTACAGTTAATGCTTAACCAGGCTAGCTCAGTAAAATTTGGTTTGGCTTGGTTCAACTCTGCTCCCCTCTGTAGTCTAAACTCAATCCCAATCTCAACCCAACACCCCCTGACAGTGGCCACTGACCGCGTGAAGTGGTCAATGAGCGTTCCCAGCAGCTCCCCGATGCGGTCCTGGTTGGGGCACAGCTCTCCTCTCTGGATGTAGAGAAGGACATCATCCTGGGAGGAGGTGTGTAGCGCCACCATCTGGTCAACGCCTGCAGTGATACTCAGGCCTGTCATCTGGGGGATAGACAAACATAGAGGGGTTAGATACACACAGAAACAAACACACACTTACGCATGCTCACACACAGACTCACATGCACACACACACAGGCTCACACATTCATAGTTCCTCCTAAAACAAAACACAGGTTACTCTCTCTATCCATGATGCATTTGTTGTGGTCTCTGTGTGTGTGTGTGTGTGTGTGTGTGTGTGTGTGTGTGTGTGTGTGTGTGTGTGTGTGTGTGTGTGTGTGTGTGTGTGTGTGTGTGTGTGTGTGTGTGTGTGTGTGTGTGTGTGTGTGTGTGTGTGTGTGTGTGTGTGTGTGTGTGTGTGTGTGTGTGTGTGTGTAGGGTGCCATTTTGGACGCAGACATAGTCATAGTAGAGAACAGTGTTGAGGTATTACTATTTTGTTGGGCATCATGCTAAATGGGGCAGACATACTACCTGTCACAACATACATGCATCACACAGAGCAGTAGAAAGAGATTCTCTGTTGAATCCTGTCTTCCACTTCCTCTTACAAAGGAAAAGTCTAAACGGGATCCTTGGGACGACCCAACTCTGATGTCACCCCATTGAAGTTGACATTTAAAATGGTTAAGTAAGGGTTAAAGATATGGTTAGGCTTAGGTAAGGCTTATGGTTAAGGTTAGGGTTAGGGTAGGGACGTCACAAGGATACCAGATAGCACTGACCCATTTACAATGCGTGAGCTCTAGTACGTTACCATGGGGAACTACATTGTAATGTCGTGAGTCAGACAGTTAGTTGTGAGCTACTCGCACCATAAACACAACTTTGTGTCCTGTCATTCATACATTCTAAATAAAACTCAGTTGAAAGTGATTTATAGTACTAAGCCATACTCTATAGCTATCCTATAGGTTAATGGGGTAGTGATATTGCTTTGGATAACTTTACAGCTCTACTGTTTCTTCCCCATTGCATGGTTGTGTTCTATCCTAACTGGTGTCCAGCTGTGTTGTACCTCATTAATAAGTAATACTGTGTAATTAACTGCCTGATCTGTTACCTAAACCTACAGTCTGTTCTATTACATGCACAGCCTCCAGGCCAAAACACACTGTGTGTGTACACATACAGACACATTGTGCGTATTGTGAGTAGTGTGGTGGTCTATTGTACAGTACAGTACCTGACTGACTGTCATTGAGACTGTCCCAGCCACACACGTCATGTCCCACATGGAGCTCTCTCTCTCTTTATTTGTTTCTCTCTCCCTGTCACTCCATTTCTCATTCTCTCCCTCTCCCTCTCCCTCTCTCTTTCTCTATGTCTTTCACGGTCACTTTTTTCTCTCCCTTGGTCTCGGTCTCAGTCTCTCTCTCTCTCTCTCTCTCTCTCTCTCTCGCTCTCTTTCTCTCTCCCTCTCTCTCCCTCCCTCTCTATTCCAGGCTCCTCCTTATCCTTGTGAGCACGCGCCCCAGAGAGATCCCTGATCCAATTTCTCAGATCAGGGCCTGAAATGAGACGGGCCCGCCCCACACTGCAGTGCCGCATTTTGTGACCGAAGACACACACTCACACATACACACAGAAAACACACACACGTCCCTCCTTTGTGCAGCACAGTACCGCTCCTCAGCCTTTCTCCCATCTGTCCCCCTCTCCCTCCTTCCCTCTCTCCCTTCCTACTTCGCTCACTCCCTCCCTCTCTCATCTGTCCCCCTCTCCCTCCTTCCCTCTCTCCCTTCCTACTTCGCTCACTCCCTCCCTCTCTCATCTGTCCCCCTCTCCCTCCTTCCCTCTCTCCCTTCCTACTTCGCTCACTCCCTCCCTCTCTTATCTGTCCCCCTCTCCCTCCTTCCCTCTCTCCCTTCCTACTTCGCTCACTCCCTCCCTCTCTCATCTGACCTGGGTCACTTTAACTCACACATACAGACAGAGGGCACAGCCATTGTTCATATCTGCATCCTAAATGGCACACTGTGTATGGAATAGGGTGCCATTTGGGACGTCTCTCATGTTATAAAGTAATACCAAGGCAATGGATATAAGAGGGTGTAAAGTGGGAACTCAAGGGAAGGACTAGAGAGCGTATGTGCATTGACACATTGGGAAAGTTTACAGATGTAGGAAATTAATTTGAGCCAGTTTGCTACAGCAGGAAAATATTCCTACAGCAAGAGGAAATTTGAATTATTATGTGGATTATAATTAATTGCCATTTGTTGTAGGGGTTGATACATTTTTTGTTAGGGCAAATAAAGTCTGGCATTTTAAAGTGGAAATTACAAACTTTAGAAGCCTTTTTAAACCTTGAATAATAAGTTTGCATTTCCTGCTGTGCAGAACAATTATCAGCAACAAAAGAGTGATCAAATGAAGTATACGTGTGGTTGTATGACTAAGGTGTATGTGTGTGTGTGTGTGTGTGTGTGTGTGTGTGTGTGTGTGTGTGTGTGTGTGTGTGTGTGTGTGTGTGTGTGTGTGTGTGTGTGTGTGTGTGTGTGTGTGTGTGTGTGTGTGTGTGTGTGTGTGTGTATGTAGAGTTCTTCTGAGCCAGTACTCACACTCTCTAGAGGCAGTCTTTTCAACACCTTGAACTGTTTTTTGGGGTCCAGTTTGTAGATATGTTTTTCCGTAATAAACAAGGCTCGGTCTGTGCTTTTATTGAACCGATTCACCTGAGAGAGACGAAGAGATAGAGAGAGAGAGCAAAAGAGAGAGAGAGAGAGACAGACAGATATAGACAGAGAGAGCGATAAAGAGAGAAAGAGAGCGAGAGGGGGGAGCAAGATAGAGAGGGTGGGGTAGAACAAGTGAACAAGAGGAGATATCAAACACATTCAAGCACATTCTACATTTATGTTTTCTATGTTCTATTCTGTTCTACATCTTCAGAATATATCAGGAGATTAAACCAGACAAAACAGAATCCAGGACAGATATGTCAGGACAAAAAGGTCTATTGAAGATGATGAGTTTATAGTTTATATAATTTCATGCATTCTCGACACACCTATCCAACAAGGATGGTAATTAAATAGTCATAATAACTAGGTTGGATGTGGGGCCATGTCTTCTGAAAAATGGTTTATCTCATAGCCTGATAAGGAGGTCAAGTGGTCAGTACCCACTACTGCTGTGGTATGTCCAGTGGATATGTACTGGCAGGTTTACTATATTGTACTGTGTCTGGAACTGAGCCTATATCTAAAGTTAAAGTGCTAAAGACAGACAGACAGACAGACAGACAGACAGACAGACAGACAGACAGACAGACAGACAGACAGACAGACAGACAGACAGACAGACAGACAGACAGACAGACAGACAGACAGACAGACAGACAGACAGAGAGAGAGAGAGAGAGAGAGAGAGAGAGAGAGAGAGAGAGAGAGAGAGAGAGAGAGAGAGAGAGAGAGAGAGAGAGAGAGTCACAGAGAGACACAGAACAACAACGAGAGAGAGAAAGACACTCTTTGTGGCAGTACAGTAGGCTATGGTACTGTAACACACCTTCCTACAGAACCCTGAGAAGAGGACCTGGTTGTACTGGTCTTTGTTTCTCAGCTCTTTGGAGATCCGTAGGAAGTTAGAGCTGGTCTGAGGGCAGTCCCTCACCTGCAATCAAAGAGACACATTACAAAGGCACACATTAGGCATGCATCCCAAATTACACCTTATTCGCTATATAGTGCTTTTGACCGGGGCCCATTCCCTATTCTCTTTAAAGTGGACTACTTTTGACCAGGACCCAATGGCACCCTATTCGCTATATAGTGCACTACTTTTGACCATAGAGCTCATCTAGGGAACAGGGTGCCATTTGGGATGCAAACAATATTACACCAGCCTGATCCACCATCCTGATTGCTGCGCTCTTGTTTCATATGTTGAGATCAGGATGGTGGAACAAGGCTAATATTACACGACACCGTTAGCCTTCTGCCACCATCTACAGTGCTACCAGCTAGGACAGCATCTCCTCATTAGTCATAACACTGTTTATAACCTCCTCTTTCAAGCTTGTATCACTGATATTCTGAGACCAGCAAAAACCACAGCCTGAGGGACATGATATTAGACACTGACTTTGAGGAGCATTTAGAGATGGGTCATGGCTTTTATGGCAGTGTAGTTGTATTGTAACTTAACATAGCTTTTACACATCTACTGCCCTGCCTAAAGGGAATTTATTTAGGAATTTGAAGAACAGCAATATGTAAAAATGATGTCCCAATCTACACTTTTTATCCGGGCTCATTGGGCTCTGGTGAAAAATAGTGCACTATGTAGGGAAAATAGTGTCATTTGGGACGCAATCCACAGACCACTCGAGGACTAACTAACTGACTGATTTATTGAGTGATTAATATGATACCTAGAGGGGCCTTTCATGGCTCTACACACCAAACGCCATTGGATTAACCCGTTAGCGAGGCGTGAGTGAGACCCATTAAAATGAGACGGATTGTGGCTGCCTTTGACTTAAGCAGTCAAATTGAGTCACATGGCAACTGCAAGCCATGTAGTTTATCACAAGAATTCCTTCATGGGATGGATGACCACTCGGGAGCCCCACTCGGAAGAGGCGTCACTACAGTCCCTGGTTCGATTCCAGGCTGTATCACATCCGGCCGTGATTGGGAGTCCCATAGGGCAGCGCACAATTGGCCCAGCGTCGTCCGGGTTTGGCTGGTGTAGGCCGTCATTGTAAATAAGAATTTGTTCTTAACTGACTTGCCTAGTTAAATAAAGGTTAAATAAAAAAATGTAAATAATGCTTCCTCAATGATGTCATTGTATTTTCAGGAACCCCATCTCCCCATTTACTAGTCAGGGTGAGTGGGGAGAGTATTCACCTTATTTATGAACATGGAAACAAAACAATGTCCAAAACGTTCTGTTTTGTGGAGGACTTCCGTTGAAAATGAGGTGAATATGGACACGCCAGGTGCCCACATTGATAATGTACAGTACGTCGTGCAGCTGAGTGTTGAGTGGAGAGCAACGGATTGGATTCAGTCAGTTGTCCTGATGATGAGCCCTTCCCAGCTAGCTAGTTTATGCTGGCTATCTGTCAACAACAGCAGAATGGCGCTAGTTAAAACTTGTAAAGGAAAGTGATGTTTCTTTCAATGGGCCAGGGAGAAATAACTTGCAGTATTGGACACCATCTAGATGTCACCATGACATGCCAATTAGCTAACGTAATGACAAGCAAATGACCAGTACAACGGTGTTGTATCGAGGTGATTCCCAATTCCCACTGTTGCTTCCCACCGGGCAGCTGTATCACATGTTGCTGGCGGTAGCTACGTGGCCAATTTGTTCCATCCCGCTTAATTATATTTAGAGTAGGATAGCTCTCACTCGCGGACTGCCGAGCACTGCTGTCCTGCAATAAGGAGAGGGAAGTATCGAAGTAGCTCCATTTATCCCCATTCGTCATACATTTTGGGCACCAGGCATCCATATATCCTCTCCCGGGTGAGTGTGTGTATGATGTTGTATTGGTGTTTCAATGTACAGTGCCGTCTAGAGTTCTTTTACAGAACTGTACTTGGGGCCAACACATGGGGACAGAATATGAACGTTGCAGGAAGCTGTTGTTAAAGTTGCCTTCTCCATCTTCCGTGACACAGATACTACTTTCATTTTCACATTTTACTATTTGTTGAAATACTATAAACAAGGTATGATGATAGGAAGACATGTGAGTATGCCAACTGTTGAATTACAATTCAAACCCTTGCACCTATTCTGTGGCCACTCCTGTAGATATGAAAGAATTGGATAGGTGGAAGCAATATGCTGGAAGGAGGAGCTAGGAGGTCATTTGACATACAGCTAACGTGTTGTGACTCACGTTAGACAGGTAGTCCCTCTCCCAGGGTCGGCCACAGCCCCAGTCCTTCCTCTCCCCACTCAGAGCCCCCAGAGCAGCCACCTTGGCCCTCACCTCCCCCATGTCAGACGGAGGGATGTTCTTCACTATCTGCCTGGCACGCCACCTGGGAACAAGCATGTATAACAGAGAATACATTAAAGACGTTGCAGAAAAAAGTGCTGTCATTCATTCGTAACCCCACTCTGTCAGATAAGATAAAAAATAACCTGTGTATAGGCCTGAAATGAACAGTAACTACATTTTATAGTGAAGAAAGAACATGTGCCATGCCGTTCTGCCCACTAAGATAATTACAGACTTCCTTACTGTAGTTACCAAAATATACACTACCGTTCAAAAGTTTGGGGTCACTTAGAAATGTCCTTGTTTTTGAAAGAAAAGCAACAAAAAAAAGTCCATTAAAATAACATCAAATTGATCAGAAATACAGTGTAGACATTGTTAATTTTGTAAATGACTATTGTAGCTGGAAACAGCAGATTGTTTTATGGAATATCTACATAGGCATACAGAGGCCCATTATCAGCAACCATCACTCCTGTGTTCCAATGGCACATGGTGTGTTAGCTAGAGGTGACTCCGGGATGCTGGCCTTCTAGGCAGAGTTGCAAAGAAAATGCCATATCTCAGACTGGCCAAAAATAAAATATTAAGATGGGCAAAAGAACACAGACACTGGACAGAGGCATCCCGGAGTCGCCTCTTCACTGTAGATGTTGAGACTGGTGTTTTGCAGGTACTATTTAATGAAGCTGTCAGTTGAGGACTTGTGAGGCGTCTGTTTCTCAAACTAGATACTCTAATGTACTTGTCCTCTTGCTCAGTTGTGCACCGGGGCCTCCCACTCCTCTTTCTATTCTGGTTAGAGCCAGTTAGCGCTCTTCTGTGAAGGGAGTAGAACACAGCATTGTACGAGATCTTCAGTTTCTTGGCAATTTCTCGGATGGAATATTCTTCATTTCTCAGAACAAGAATAGACTGATGAGTTTCAGAAGAAAGTGCCATTGGAACACAGGAGTGATGGATGCTGATAATGGGCCTCTGTACGCCTATGTAGATATTCCATAAAAAATCTGCCGTTTCCAGCTACAATTGTCATTTATAACATTAACAATGTCTGCACTGTATTTCCGATCAATTTTATGTTATTTTAATGGACAAAATATAGCTTTTCTTTCAAAAACAAGGACATTTCTAAGTGACCCCAGACATATACAGTGGGGAGAACAAGTATTTGATACACTGCCGATTTTGCAGGTTTTCCTACTTACAAAGCATGTAGAGGTCTGTAATTTTTATCATAGGTACACTTCAACTGTGAGAGACGGAATTTAAAACAAAAATCCAGAAAATCACATTGTATGATTTTTAAGTAATTAATTCGCATTTTATTGCATGATATAAGTATTTGATCACCTACCAACCAGTAAGAATTCCGGCTCTCACAGACCTGTTAGTTTTTCTTTAAGAAGCCCTCCTGTTCTCCACTCATTACCTGTATTAACTGCACCTGTTTGAACTCGTTACCTGTATAAAAGACACCTGTCCACCCACTCAATCAAACAGACTCCAACCTCTCCACAATGGCCAAGACCAGAGAGCTGTGTAAGGACATCAGGGATAAAATTGTAGACCTGCACAAGGCTGGGATGGGCTACAGGACAATAGGTAAGCAGCTTGGTGAGAAGGCAACAACTGTTGGCGCAATTATTAGAAAATGGAAGAAGTTCAAGATGACGGTCAATCACCCTCAGTCTGGGGCTCCATGCAAGATCTCACCTCGTGGGGCATCAATGATCATGAGGAAGGTGAGGGATCAGCCCAGAACTACACGGCAGGACCTAGTTAATGACCTGAAGAGAGCTGGGACCACAGTCTCAAAGAAAACCATTAGTAACACACTACGCCGTCATGGATTAAAATCCTGCAGCGCACGCAAGGTCCCCCTGCTCAAGCCAGCGCATGTCCAGGCCCGTCTGAAGTTTGCCAATGACCATCTGGATGATCCAGAGGAGGAATTGGAGAAGGTCATGTGGTCTGATGAGACATTAATAGAGCTTTTTGGTCTAAACTCCACTCGCCGTGTTTGGAGGAAGAAGAAGGATTAGTACAACCCCAAGAACACCATCCTAACCGTGAAGCTTGGAGGTGGAAACATCATTCTTTGGGGATGCTTTTCTGCAAAGGGGACAGGACGACTGCACCGTATTGAGGGGAGGATGGATGGGGCCATGTATCGCGAGATCTTGGCCAACAACCTCCTTCCCTCAGTAAGAGCATTGAAGATGGGTCGTGGCTGGGTCTTCCAGCATGACAACGACACGAAGCACACAGCCATGGCAACTAAGGAGTGGCTCCGTAAGAAGCATCTCAAGGTCCTGGAGTGGCCTAGCCAGTCTCCAGACCTGAACCCAATAGAAAATCTTTGGAGGGAGCTGAAAGTCCGTATTGCCCAGCGACAGCCCAGAAACCTGAAGGATCTGGAGAAGATCTGTAGGGAGGAGTGGGCCAAAATCCCTGCTGCAGTGTGTGCAAACCTAGTCAAGAACTACAGGAAACGTATGATCTCTGTAATTGCAAACAAAGGTTTCTGTACCAAATATTAAGTTCTGCTTTTCTGATGTATCAAATACTTATGTCATGCAATAAAATGCGAATTAATTACTTAAAAATCATACAATGTGATTTTCTGGATTTTTGTTTTAAATTCAGTCTCTCACAGTTGAAGTGTACCTATGATAAAAATTACAGACCTCTACATGCTTTGTAAGTAGGAAAACCTGCAAAATCGGCAGTGTATCAAATACTTGTTCTCCCCACTGTATATACCAATGACTATATATAAACGAACAAAGCCATTGATCACGTGACACCATTCATTCTTATTTTAAGACTCAATAGCGCATTGAAGGCAAATGAAGTCGGAGTCTCATGGAGACATCCAGAAAGTGACGTTGCAGGCTAGCTCCGTGCTTCCCCCTCCCATTGAGTAACTCCAAATTAAAGGCAGACCGAGGTACTGCAGCCTGCCATTAGCAACTAAAAGATCCTTAAAATATCTTCTGTGTATGATTGAAAAATAATCGGTTCAAGGACATACATCTGGTGTATTAGAAGCAATTATTGGTACCATGATTGTCTTCTAAACATATTTTTATTTACACGAAGATTGCCAGTTTTCCATTCACTATAATGGAGGATGGTGTTTTCTACTAACAATGCCTGCAGTACGGCGGTTGGCCTTGAACTTTGTGGCTTCAATGAGAGGGGGTAGTCGTTTTCCCCTGATATAAATGCATGCACATTCTATTTCTCGTTGTGGTAACTATGGGGACTGACTGACCTGCGATGCAGCTGTTGAGTGATGCTGTCGAACTGTGCGAGGGCTGCCGGCGGCGTGGGCCACTCCACGCTCTTCCCATAGTCAGCCATGTTGCGTACGTTGGTGAAACGTCGTTCTACCTCCCAGAAGTGGGCCTTGACCTTGTAGCGCTTGTAGCAGCCCATGATGGCATAGATGGCACGCATACGCTGGCACCTCATCCTCGCCAGTGCCCCGCGCCATACCTAGGTGTGAGAGGGTGGGAGGGAGAGAGAGAGCGAAAGAGAGAGTGAGGGATGGAGAGAAAGTGAGAGAGTGAGAGTGGGAGAGAGATGGAGCACAGCAAATTCTCCAGTGTTAAATCAATACTGTCAGTGTTGTTCCAGTGTCTATACGGGTCCACACTTTTCAGTGGGCACTCAATTGAAGTAGCAAGTTAGGAAAATACTAATAAAATGTGAAACAAAGGAGGAAGAAGAAGAAAGAAGGGTGACAGGTAGACTAGTTGTCAAATCAAAGTCTGCAAAGCAAATTTGCCAGTGTTAATTTTTCAGTGTAACATTTCTAGTGTTGATTTAGGTGTTAAATTCACTCTGTAAGAGTGAAATTGACACCCAGTGGTGTAAATGAAACCCCAGTGTTGGTGTTAATAACCAGAGTTATTGTTTTACACTTTGGAGAGTAAAACAGTCCCATAAAAACCAGACCCATCCTTATCATATTTCCCAAAATGCTCTATTGTAAAATATATTCTTTAGGATTGTTTTTAATGTCTCTGTTTTTGCATGTACATTGATTGATTAATCTTATGCTACAAAAGGATAAATAACATAAATTTTTCTAAACTAATCCAATCAGTTGGTTAGATTTATTGCACCCATTATTGAAATGGTTGTTCCAGTTTAAACGGTTTAAGTAGTCTTCTTATCAACTTTCCTAACCTTGGCATTCATTCTGAATGCAGGTTGCAGGTGAATAAAAATCCCAACTGCTGGATATCATAACTCTGTCTGAAATCCAATATGAATTACACATCACTTTACAAACCAGCATAATGTGACAAGGAGTTTCCTAACAGCACTGTGTGAGGATTAAACTTGGCCATCAAAGTAAAGCCTAATGATATAAGTATTGTATTGTCATAGAGTTCAATTTTAATGATAACATTTGCCTAGGTACTCACTTAATGAAAGCCACAGGTCTTTAAAATGAAAGAATTCAATAACCATATCTCTGTCAATAACAGATACAGTCATGGGTGATAACTCTACAATTCACTCGAAAAGAAAAGGCACCCTGGGAAATGTGCAAATCAGGCTTTAGACCATACAGTGTTAAAACAACACCCCAAAATGATTTACTGTAACACGACAGGTGTTAATTTCTTACACTGAGAAAGTGTAACAGCATTAGCACTAAGCAAAGTGAGTCCAGTTTACTCTAAATCAAGTGTTATGTTTTACACTGTAAGTGTTGCATATCACTCTACAGTAGAGCTATGCAAACATCACAATCAAGTTAATATGAACACTTTAAAAGTTAAATGGGGAACACTGCAACAGAGTTAAATCTTTAATTCTTTCAAAGGTGTTATTTTAACACCAGTTCAGCAGGGCTCACATGTTCACTGAAAATAGTGTACATTTAACACTTTCTGAGTTAAATGTACACCATTGATTTTTCTGTGTGGGACAAATCAAAGTCTGTCCAGAGACTGTCTGGGTTAGACTCCTGCTGAGTTCCAAACAAAGTTCTGTACCAGTTAGAGAGGCTTAGCTGCAGATAGATTCATCCGGGTTACGTCCCAAATTGCAACATATTCCCTATATAGTGCATTACTTTTCACCAGAGCCCATACGGTGTAGTGCACTATATAGGGAATAGGGTGTTATTTGGGACGCAATCCCTGAATTGGGTCAGAGAGAAAAGCAGGGCATTTAATTCACAATCACAGAGCAAGAAGAAGAGAATAATTAATGAAATGTAATGTAACGATGGCTCTGATCGCATTCATTATCCCAATTATTGTTATCAGAGCGATCTCCACTTGACTCAGCAGATGAATCACACTGAGTTTAATATAACACATCCCAAATGGCACCCAATTCCCTATTTTGTTCCAATGGCGCTGGTAAAAAAAAGTAGTGCACTACAAAGGTAGATAATGCCATTTGGGACTCAAGCTGTGACTGGGAGCCAGATCATCATCAAGCTGGAGACAAATTAAAAGCTTTTCTTTTAAAGGGGCAATCTGCAGTTGCAACATCCATTTTTGGACTTGTAAATTAATGATATGTATCCATTGATTCTTTAAGAATATAACTTATAAATACCGAATTAGCTTAGTTCAACTGTCGTACCCCATCAGAACCTAAAATATGAAATAAGTTTGTTTTACTCTGTTTGCAAAACATTTTTTACATGTAAGAAAAAATATCGTTCATGGTCAGTCCTTGCATCCATAGGTCTTTCTATGAATTTGAGAGTGGTTACATTTCTACCGCCCCATCCCTCAGCTTTTTACTGAAACAGTGGCTTTATTATTGTTTCAACTGCGGATTGCCCCTTTAAATGCAGAGGTCTTAATAAGATGTGGATGCTGCTGTGTGATTCACATTCTGACACGCAAGCTGTCAATGGGGTTTTAATTAGGACTAGCTGTTAATGCCATGGGTCCTAGGACAATTAAATGCATCTCTGTCTGTTTTCATAAATACATGAATAATTTGGTCTATGAAAGTAACAGGAAATATAAATTCAGGATAAATGCCATAGAATTATGTGTGGAGTATCTGAAAGCAGGGGTTTGTTCAGTAAAACCAAACAGGAGAAAATTTACATTTGGCAAGACAGATATATACCATTTTCTCCCCATTGATTGAACACAACCCAGTTTGTAAACTTTTACTGTCTGTACAGCCTCCGGCCACTAGGGGTCCCTACCTTCTGTAGGAACAGCACCAGGATGGGGATGAGCGCAGCTCTCTCCTGCTCCAGCGTGAAAAGGGACCGAGGTGTTCGCACAAACAGCTTGGTGTGTCCATACGCCACGTCGTCCTGAAAACCGTGCTGCGTAACGATAGCCTCCACTGCCTCCCTGTCTGTCTCCATCAGGTGATTGGGCCAGGTGTACTCACACGTCATCTTATACCTACAGTACACACAGGAGGAAAGACGAAGAGTTCAAGATACAGGCAGTTGTGCTAAACATGACAATGAGTGACAAGGAGTTGGTATGATAGAACAAACAGAGTTGCATTGAGGCTAGGATTAGACATTGGACAGATTTAAATTCCTCTGTTATACACATGGTTGAACACAGTCATATAAAGCTTGTTATTCACATGAATACTGTGGCAGAATGTTTTTAAAATCATGGACATTGACTCTGAGAAATGCTGAGAAATGACTAATTCTTAATGTAAAGCTTTCGCCCCAATGACGTTAGACCTCAGGGTGTGCATGACCTCTGACCTCTGTAGGAAGCGTGCGTAGGGCTGGCGGTAGGCGAACCCTGCCCTCCGCACCCTGACATTCTCCAGCAGGCCCAGGTAGGCCACCTGGTGTTGGCATCGGGCATCGTCAAACAGCACGGGAGACTTCATCTCATTGGGCTTGATGCAGCGCACATAGTATGGCTCCTACAATACAATACACAAAGTCATTAACAGCATAGTTATATACTGTGTAGTACAATCTCACATAGTACCTCTCCTGTAATACACAGAATAATACATAGTCAATAAGTATGGCTCCTAGAATACAACACACAGAATCCTCTAATATAATACTGTAATACTGCAATACACAACAGTCGTATACTGTGCAGTAACACATAGTATGGCTCTTACAATACAGCGAACACAGTCACAGTCCAACAGGATACAATACACTGTCATAGATGCAGTAGAGGTCAATGGAATGCAGACCGCGGGGGATAGAAGAAGAAGAAGATAGAATTGCCGCACATTCAACAAATCTGATCTAACAAAGTGGATATTCGTCAAATCCATCATGATTGATGTACTGTAACAGGCCCACAATGTGGTTACTGAAGTCCGATTTAGAGATTTTGGGCTGTTTTCGCTGCATAACATTTAGAAGTTGTCCCTGTTCGTGTTATGAAGAAGTGACTGCTAAATGCTAACTCTTGTTCGTATAAGTTGGTAGCATAGCTAGCATACAGAAACCAGTGGTGGTAGTCTAAGTTGTTTTTAACTGCAATGCAGTTGCTTGGTGACGATGACATGAACATGTATTGTGGTTGACATCCATACAATCATTATACTCAGATTCTTACCTCAACATAGTGTGAAATACACATATAAACAATAGCTTAAATATTAGTAGTAGGCAAATGTTGCTTGAGGGCAACGAGGAGATTCAGGATCTTCACGGCCCTTTCCCCTACGCATTTACATGGCATTTCCATTGTTTTGGTCGAGTTCCATTGACCTCTTTACCGCATCTATGTAGTGTATAGGAGATACTGTAACCACATAGTACCGCTCTCACAATACAAACAGTAGTATCACATAGTACAGCTCCTGTAATAGACAGCATAACCTATACTGGTCATAATAGTAGTAAGAGACCAAAAGCAATATAGTGACAAACATTAGAAATACTTATTTTTCCCAAGTTTGCTCTGTAGACAACTTGGCATGGACCAGACTGTACAGAACTCAGTGGAACATAGCCATCCCAAAGAGGACTGAATCTGCCTTGTGCAATCATGCAGAAATACATCCAAGCCGATTAGAATATCAATGCATCGTTAAAGTCTAGCTCGGCCAAACTCACAGAGCGTCTGTCCTACAGAAAGAGACTATTAAACTCTTAAAACGGCATAATACTAAAGTTTTTAAAGTGCACAGATAGTGGTAGCATGCCAATTAGTAACCTATTTCCTATAAATGTAGGGAATAGGGTGCCATTTGGGACACAAAACAGTGTGTCATTGTGCTACCTCTGTGTGCCAGACAGGAGCTTGTTGGGACACATATTCTTGTCAAGGGAATGGGCATGTGTTTGTTCCAAATGGCACCCTATTTCCATTGAAGAACACTACTTTTGACCAAGGCTCATAGTTCACTATATAGGGAATTTGGGATGCAGACATGCATTGTTCTTAGTGTTCTGTGGTCTGTCTCTCATTCACTGCCCCCTGCAGGATGAATACAGTGAAACAGAGCACACACACACGCACACACGCACACACACACTCACACCAGCACAACAATTTTAGCTCAGTTCATCAGACTTGAGAAAGGAGGCAGTTAGACTGGGAAGGGTAGAACGAGGAGAGGAGAGGCGGTAGGTCAGATTGGGTACAGGTGTCCCCCTGGGACTAACAATCAGGGCATCCAGTCCTTCAACATGACCTAAAAACTGTCCCCAATGTGTCCGTCCCATCCACCCCTCGTCCCCCCGTCCCCCCCCCTCGTCCCCGTCCCCCCTAGCCCATCCTCACAGAGAAGCACTGAAGCAAGAGTCGGTCATCTCAAAATAACAGCAGGAAATGTCACATCTCAGTCAGGGTTACAGGGAGACATATAACCTCATGTAGGAACAAATTCCTCATGTAATGTAAGACATGCTTTATCACTCATATGTCTAAAACGTTGCATATACTGTAGATATGGCACAGGTCTGTGTGAGATACAGGATATTACATCACATATACTGTAGATATGGCACAGGTCTGTGTGAGATACAGGATATTACATCACATATACTGTAGATATGGCACAGGTCTGTGTGAGATACAGAATATTACATCACATATACTGTAGATATGGCACAGGTCTGTGTGAGATACAGGATATTACATCACATATACTGTAGATATGGCACAGCTCTGTGTGAGGTACAGGATATTACATCACATATACTGTAGATATGGCACAGGTCTGTGTGGGGTACAGGGTACTACATCACATATACTGTAGATATGGCACAGGTCTGTGTGAGATACAGGATATTACATCACATATACTGTAGATATGGCACAGGTCTGTGTGAGATACAGAATATTACATCACATATACTGTAGATATGGCACAGGTCTGTGTGAGATACAGGATATTACATCACATATACTGTAGATATGGCACAGCTCTGTGTGAGGTACAGGATATTACATCACATATACTGTAGATATGGCACAGGTCTGTGTGGGGTACAGGGTACTACATCACATATACTGTAGATATGGCACAGGTCTGTGTGAGATACAGGATATTACATCACATATACTGTAGGTATGGCACAGGTCTGTGTGAGATACAGGGTATTACATCACATATACTGTAGATATGGCACAGGTCTGTGTGAGATACAGGATATTACATCACATATACTGTAGATATGGCACAGGTGTGTGTGAGATACAGGGTATTACATCACATATACTGTAGATATGGCACAGGTGTGTGTGAGATACAGGATATTACATCACATATACTATAGATATGGCACAGGTCTGTGTGAGATACAGGATATTACATCACATATACTGTAGATATGGCACAGGTCTGTGTGAGATACAGGATATTACATCACATATACTGTAGATATGGCACAGGTCTGTGTGAGATACAGGATATTACATCACATATACTGTAGATATGGCACAGGTCTGTGTGAGATACAGGGTATTACATCACATATACTGTAGATATGGCACAGGTCTGTGTGAGATACAGGATATTACATCACATATACTGTAGATATGGCACAGGTCTGTGTGAGATACAGGATATTACATCACATATACTGTAGATATGGCACAGGTCTGTGCGAGATACAGGGTATTACATCACATATACTGTAGATATGGCACAGGTCTGTGTGAGGTACAGGATATTACATCACATATACTGTAGATATGGCACAGGTCTGTGTGGGGTACAGGGTACTACATCACATATACTGTAGATATGGCACAGGTCTGTGTGAGATACAGGATATTACATCACATATACTGTAGATATGGCACAGGTCTGTGTGAGATACAGGATATTACATCACATATACTGTAGACATGGCACAGGTCTGTGTGAGATACAGGATATTACATCACATATACTGTAGGTATGCACAGGTCTGTGTGAGATACAGGATATTACATCACATATACTGTAGGTATGGCACAGGTCTGTGTGAGATACAGGGTATTACATCACATATACTGTAGATATGGCACAGGTCTGTGTGAGATACAGGATATTACATCACATATACTATAGATATGGCACAGGTGTGTGTCAGATACAGGGTATTACATCAAATATACTGTAGATATGGCACAGGTCTGTGTGAGATACAGGATATTACATCACATATACTGTAGATATGGCACAGGTCTGTGTGAGATACAGGATATTACATCACATATACTGTAGATATGGCACAGGTCTGTGTGGGGTACAGGGTATTACATCACATATACTGTAGATATGGCACAGGTCTGTGTGAGATACAGGATATTACATCACATATACTGTAGATATGGCACAGGTCTGTGTGAGATACAGGATATTACATCACATATACCGTAGATATGGCACAGGTCTGTGTGAGATACAGGGTATTACATCACATATACTGTAGATATGGCACAGGTCTGTGTGAGGTACAGGATATTACATCACATATACTGTAGATATGGCACAGGTCTGTGTGGGGTACAGGGTACTACATCACATATACTGTAGATATGGCACAGGTCTGTGTGAGATACAGGATATTACATCACATATACTGTAGATATGGCACAGGTCTGTGTGAGATACAGGACATTACATCACATATACTGTAGATATGGCACAGGTCTGTGTGAGGTACAGGATATTACATCACATATACTGTAGATATGGCACAGGTCTGTGTGGGGTACAGGGTACTACATCACATATACTGTAGGTATGGCACAGGTCTGTGTGAGATACAGGATATTACATCACATATACTGTAGGTATGGCACAGGTCAGTGTGAGATACAGGGTATTACATCACATATACTGTAGGTATGGCACAGGTCTGTGTGAGATACAGGATATTACATCACATATACTGTAGATATGGCACAGGTCTGTGTGAGATACAGGACATTACATCACATATACTGTAGATATGGCACAGGTCTGTGTGAGGTACAGGATATTACATCACATATACTGTAGATATGGCACAGGTCTGTGTGGGGTACAGGGTACTACATCACATATACTGTAGGTATGGCACAGGTCTGTGTGAGATACAGGATATTACATCACATATACTGTAGGTATGGCACAGGTCAGTGTGAGATACAGGGTATTACATCACATATACTGTAGGTATGGCACAGGTCTGTGTGAGATACAGGATATTACATCACATATACTGTAGGTATGGCACAGGTCTGTGTGAGATACAGGATATTACATTTACATTTACGTCATTTAGCTGACGCTCTTATCCAGAGCGACTTACAAATTGGAAAGTTCATACATATTCATCCTGGCCCCCCCGTGGGGAATGAACCCACAACCCTGGCGTTGCAAGCGCCATGCTCTACCAACTGAGCCACACGGGACCAGGCAACACGGATGCATATTATTTTGCCAAAAAAGAGAAGTAGGAGTGGGACAAACATCAAACCTACCAAGCACACCAGAGTCACCATGAACAGAATGAAGGTGTGAACTTTTATTGCTATGAGGAGTTGCCCATGTGTCTGTTCTGGTCACATAAGCAACCAGTATACAATACAACCAGTCTGCAATCAACCACCACTGACCTTGCAGCCCAGTTTATCCACAAGGGCCACAATGGAAATCTTGAAGAGGGTGGCTGCAGTCAGGGGTCGTTTAGTGACCTCTGTGATGCTCAGCTGACCATCGGGCCACATCTCCTTCAGCACAGGGTTGGAACTACAGAACGAGAGAGAGAGAGAGAGAGAGAGAGAAGTGAGAAAGAGGTTATAAAAGCGAACACATGCTCAAATGTAAGAGTTTGAAGAGAGTTTTAACAGCTGAAGGAGAAAGAGGAGAGCAGGGAGTACTGTAATGATAGGATGAAGTAGTCTAGGAGACAAGGGGAGAGCAGAGGGTACTGTAATGACAGGATGAAGTAGTCTAGGAGAGAAGAGGAGAGCAGAGGGTACTGTAATGACAGGATGAAGTAGTCTAGGAGAGAAGAGGAGAGCAGAGGGTACTGTAAGGACAGGATGAAGTAGTCTAGGAGAGAAGGGGAGAGCAGAGGGTACTGTAAGGACAGGATGAAGTAGTCTAGGAGAGAAGGGGAGAGCAGAGGGTATTGTAATGACAGGATGAAGTAGTCTAGGAGAGAAGAGGAGAGCAGAGGGTACTGTAATGACAGGATGAAGTAGTCTAGGAGAGAAGAGGAGAGCAGAGGGTACTGTAAGGACAGGATGAAGTAGTCTAGGAGAGAAGAGGAGAGCAGAGGGTACTGTAAGGACAGGATGAAGTAGTCTAGGAGAGAAGAAGAGAGCAGAGGGTACTGTAATGACAGGATGAAGTAGTCTAGAGAGAAGAGGAGAGCAGAGGGTACTGTAAGGACAGGATGAAGTAGTCTAGGAGAGAAGAGGAGAGCAGAGGGTACTGTAATGACAGGATGAAGTAGTCTAGGAGAGAAGAGGAGAGCAGAGGGTACTGTAATGACAGGATGAAGTAGTCTAGGAGAGAAGGGGAGAGCAGAGGGTACTGTAATGACAGGATGAAGTAGTCTAGGAGAGAAGGGGAGAGCAGAGGGTACTGTAATGACAGGATGAAGTAGTCTAGAGAGAAGAGGAGAGCAGAGGGTACTGTAAGGACAGGATGAAGTAGTCTAGGAGAGAAGGGGAGAGCAGAGGGTACTGTAATGACAGGATGAAGTAGTCTAGGAGAGAAGAGGAGAGCAGAGGGTACTGTAATGACAGGATGAAGTAGTCTAGGAGAGAAGGGGAGAGCAGAGGGTACTGTAATGACAGGATGAAGTAGTCTAGGAGAGAAGAGGAGAGCAGAGGGTACTGTAATGACAGGATGAAGTAGTCTAGGAGAAAAGAGGAGAGCAGAGGGTACTGTAATGACAGGATGAAGTAGTCTAGGAGAGAAGAGGAGAGCAGAGGGTACTGTAATGACAGGATGAAGTAGTCTAGGAGAGAAGAGGAGAGCAGAGGGTACTGTAATGACAGGATGAGGTAGTCTAGGAGAGAAGGGGAGAGCAGAGGGTACTGTAAGGACAGGATGAAGTAGTCTAGGAGAGAAGGGGAGAGCAGAGGGTACTGTAATGACAGGATGAAGTAGTCTAGGAGAGAAGGGGAGAGCAGAGGGTACTGTAAGAGCAGGATGAAGTAGTCTAGGAGAGAAGAGGAGAGCAGAGGGTACTGTAATGACAGGATGAAGTAGTCTAGGAGAGAAGAGGAGAGCAGAGGGTACTGTAATGACAGGATGAAGTAGTCTAGGAGAGAAGAGGAGAGCAGAGGGTACTGTAATGACAGGATGAAGTAGTCTAGGAGAGAAGAGGAGAGCAGAGGGTACTGTAAGGACAGGATGAAGTAGTCTAGGAGAGAAGAGGAGAGCAGAGGGTACTGTAAGGACAGGATGAAGTAGTCTAGGAGAGAAGAGGAGAGCAGAGGGTACTGTAATGACAGGATGAAGTAGTCTAGGAGAGAAGAGGAGAGCAGAGGGTACTGTAATGACAGGATGAAGTAGTCTAGGAGAGAAGGGGAGAGCAGAGGGTACTGTAAGGACAGGATGAAGTAGTCTAGACAGAAGAGTAGAGCAGAGGGTACTGTAATGACAGGATGAAGTAGTCTAGGAGAGAAGAGGAGAGCAGAGGGTACTGTAATGACAGGATGAAGTAGTCTAGGAGAGAAGGGGAGAGCAGAGGCTACTGTAAGGACAGGATGAAGTAGTCTAGGAGAGAAGAGGAGAGCAGAGGGTACTGTAATGACAGGGTGAAGTAGTCTAGGAGAGAAGAGGAGAGCAGAGGGTACTGTAATGACAGGATGAAGTAGTCTAGGAGAGAAGGGGAGAGCAGAGGGTACTCTAAGGACAGGATGAAGTAGTCTAGGAGAGAAGAGAGCAGAGGGTACTGTAATGACAGGATGAAGTAGTCTAGGAGAGAAGAGGAGAGCAGAGGGTACTGTAATGACAGGATGAAGTAGTCTAGGAGAGAAGGGGAGAGCAGAGGGTACTGTAAGGACAGGATGAAGTAGTCTAGGAGAGAAGGGGAGAGCAGAGGGTACTGTAATGACAGGATGAAGTAGTCTAGGAGAGAAGGGGAGAGCAGAGGGTACTGTAAGGATAGGATGAAGTAGTCTAGGAGAGAAGAGGAGAGCAGAGGGTACTGTAATGACAGGATGAAGTAGTCTAGGAGAGAAGGGGAGAGCAGAGGGTACTGTAAGGACAGGATGAAGTAGTCTAGGAGAGAAGGGGAGAGCAGAGGGTACTGTAAGGACAGGATGAAGTAGTCTAGGAGAGAAGGGGAGAGCAGAGGGTACTGTAAGGACAGGATGAAGTAGTCTAGGAGAGAAGAGGAGAGCAGAGGGTACTGTAAGGACAGGATGAAGTAGTCTAGGAGAGAAGGGGAGAGCAGAGGGTACTGTAAGGACAGGATGAAGTAGTCTAGGAGAGAAGAGGAGAGCAGAGGGTACTGTAATGACAGGATGAAGTAGTCTAGGAGAGAAGGGGAGAGCAGAGGGTACTGTAATGACAGGATGAAGTAGTCTAGGAGAGAAGGGGAGAGCAGAGGGTACTGTAATGACAGGATGAAGTAGTCTAGAGAGAAGAGGAGAGCAGAGGGTACTGTAATGACAGGATGAAGTAGTCTAGAGAGAAGAGGGAGAGCAGAGGGTACTGTAATGACAGGATGAAGTAGTCTAGGAGAGAAGGGGAGAGCAGAGGGTACTGTAATGACAGGATGAAGTAGTCTAGAGAGAAGAGGAGAGCAGAGGGTACTGTAATGACAGGATGAAGTAGTCTAGGAGAGAAGAGGAGAGCAGAGGGTACTGTAATGACAGGATGAAGTAGTCTAGGAGAGAAGGGGAGAGCAGAGGGTACTCTAAGGACAGGATGAAGTAGTCTAGGAGAGAAGGGGGGAGCAGAGGGTACTGTAATGACAGGATGAAGTAGTCTAGGAGAGAAGGGGAGAGCAGAGGGTACTGTAATGACAGGATGAAGTAGTCTAGGAGAGAAGGGGAGAGCAGAGGGTACTCTAATGACAGGATGAAGTAGTCTAGGAGAGAAGAGGAGAGCAGAGGGTACTGTAATGACAGGATGAAGTAGTCTAGGAGAGAAGGGGAGAGCAGAGGGTACTGTAAGGACAGGATGAAGTAGTCTAGGAGAGAAGAGGAGAGCAGAGGGTACTGTAATGACAGGATGAAGTAGTCTAGGAGAGAAGAGGAGCAAGGGAAGCAGGGTAACGGGAACACATTTTTCAAGAACTTCATCATTCTGTAAAATGTGTGTGTGCAGAGGAGACACCTGTTATACATGAGCCGCTTGAAATCTTGGAAGAGTGGGTCCTTGTTCTTGTCCAAAAAGCCCTCGACGGAATATCTGAAATAGAGAGAGAGACAGACAGAGGTTATAGAAACTAACATAGCCTCAAATGTACAAGAGACCCCCCCCCCCCCCCTCTCTTTAAGAACACTAATTGAAGTGACGAGTCGAGAAAAGCCTGAAAGGTGCTATAAAAATGACAGTACATGAGTTCTGACACTGCAACCATAAGTGAAGTAACACAGACAGTACATTAGAGTCAGTCCTAAACTCTCTCCTAATGGGAGACTATGATGTATCACTAATGGCACCCTATTACCTTAGTACTATACTACTTTTGACCAGGGTACATAGGGTTCTAGTCAAAAGTAGTGCACTACATGGGGAATAGGGTGCCATTGGGAATGTATGCTATATTACCAGCACAATCCCTTCTACACAAATAGAACAGTACTCTCTCAAGTGAGTCAAGGAGTCCTCGGGCAGAAGCTTATAATAATAGTCACGGCGCTTAGTGGATTGAGTAAACTCCCCGAGAGCTTACATTTAAGAAACAGGAGGGGGAAAAAACTGAGTTGAACCACATTAACAACATGTTTTATGATATTATGCACCACTTTGTGGGACTAGTTACTATTAAAAAATACACAATATGTGTGCATGGGGCAACCTGATTACATTAAATAGAAAATAGAACAATGAATGAACTTTATTAATTGTTTAGCACTAAATGAGGTAAATTGAGTTGAAACTTCGCCGAAGTGATATCTCATGGCATGCTGCTTCACTGGATTAGAGACACAGATGTGAAAGGCTAAACCCTTAAATACACACACACACACACACACTCACACACACACACACACACACACACACACACACACACACACACACACACACACACACACACACACACACACACACACATATTCATGCATACACAAGAACTCGCTCTCTCTCAAACACACACACGCACACACACACGCACGCACACACACGCGTGCCGGTACATATTCATGCAAACACAAGAACTCTCTCTCTCTCTCTCTCTCTCTCTCTCTCTCTCTCTCTCTCTCTCTCTCTCTCTCTCTCTCTCTCTCTCTCTCTCTCTCTTTCAAACACACACAGACACACCCCTGCCACACACAGATATGGCACTGTGAAAGAATGTTCTGTCTCTCCATGACTGTCACATCTGGACAGAGAGGCAGATGAAGAGCTTGTGTTAGTATGACAGATGTGCTCCTGAGGCTGATGGAGGCGGTGTGTGTGTGTGTGTGTGTGTTGTTGTGTCAACACCACCTGACCGGATTCCAGGAACCTCTCTAGAGAGAAGAACACACCATGTGTTCCAAATGGAACCCTATTCCCTATATAGTGCACTACTTTTGACCAGGCGCTGGAAATAAGCTTTTTGTGCGTATGGAAAATGTCTGTGATCTTATATTTCAGCTCATGAAAAATGTACATGTTGCGTTTATATTTTTGTTCAGTGTAGGTTTGAAGGTGGAGGGTAGCATATGGGGTGGAAGTACATTGTGTGTAGTAAACCTTATGGAAATATATGGTTATACAAAGCAAAGGTATATAGTGGTGAGAGACAGAGTGAAGTACTAAAGGCCATGGTTAAAATATAAAGGCTAAGCTATAGCATGAAGTTCAATAGTATCTAGAGTTAGGACGGGATTGAGGAGTCAGCAACACTATAGGGCAATGAGATGGAAAAGTATGGCTGTAGGATACAGATGATAGCGGTAAGACAGCGAGAGAAGACAGAGAGGAAGAGAAAGAGAGGAAGAGGGACGGAGTGAGAAAAGTCAGGAGGGAGGGGGGAGCAAAGTAGGTCAGTGCTGGAGGGGCGTGGGATGGGAGGGGTGGCGTTGTGACGTGGGGGGTGGCAGGGACGAGGTAGGGTATATTTAGCAGGAGCAGGGGATGGGATGGGATAGGTTGGGATGGGGGGCCTGTCGCAGTCACAGGGGAGGTGTAGGGACCTTACGGGGGATGACAGCTAGGCTGAGGCAGGCTCTCCCCTGGGTCCTGGCTGTGACAGAGTGACAGATAGACGAGGACAACACAGTGACAAGGAGAACCTTCCATCTTGGCCGCCCAGGAGCCCTGTCGTACTGGAACAACGTCTAATCCTTTTAACTATATATTGCACTACCTTGGACCAGAGCCCTGCTCCAAAATAATGCCCTATATAGGGAATAAGGAGTCATTTCAGACGCAGGCGAAGACTAGTACACTAGCATGTTGTGCACTAAAAGGCATGACTGTGATGTGTGAGCCAGCTGGGGATTCAGGGATGGATGAATGTAAACCAAACATGACCTAATTGCTCAGCGTTGAAGTCATGTTATACATCATGTTAACCTGGATTCCCTGACTGTCATTTCTCGTCACATGTACTTGGCAAGACCCACTCGACTTCTCCTTTATTAATACTGCACGAGACTTTCTAAGGGGAAATAGTCTGGTAGTCTCTCTCTCTCTCCCTCCCTTCTCTTTCTATCCCTTCCATCCTTCCTCTCTCTATGCCTCCCTCGCTCTTTATCCTTTCCCTCCCTGGCTCCGTTCATGCCCTACTATTTCTAAAATTGAGGGCAATGAAGATCCTTCAAACCCACTGTAAGCCAATGAAAGACCTTTTTACTGGATAAACCCTCACTGTTAGCCAAAGGAAAACCTTGGTACTGCATAATCCCCCCAGTGTTAGCCAATGGAAAACCCTAGTAGTGGATAAACACCCAGTTTTAGACAATGAAATACACTGGTACTAGAATAACCCACAGTGTTAACCTATGAATGACCCTGGTACTGGATAACATTCTGGTCTACTCCCTCCCTGCCCTCTCCTCCCTCCCTCATCCATCCCTTCCTCTCTCCCTCCCTCCCTGATCCCTCCCTCCTTCCTCTCTCTCTCTCTCTCCCTCCCTCATCCCTCCCTTCCTCTCTCTCTCTCTCCCTTCCTCTCTCTCTCTCCCTCCCTCCCTCCTTCCTCTCTCTCTCTCCCTCCCTCCTCTCTCTCTCTTCCTCCCTCCCTCGTCCCTCCCTCCTTCCCCTCTCTCTCTCTCTCTCTCTCTCTCTCTCTCTCTCTCCCTCCATCGTGCCTCCCTCCTCCTCTCTCTCTCTCTCCGTCCCTCCCTCCCTCGTCCCTCCCTTCCTCTCTCTCTCCCTCCCTCCCTCGTCCCTCCCTTCCTCTCTCTCTCTCCCTCCCTCCCTCGTCCCTCCCTCCTTCCTCCCTCCCTCCCTCCCTCGTCCCTCCCTTCATCCCTCCCTCGTCCCTCCCTCCCTCCTTCCTATCTCTCTCTCTCCCTCCCTCCCTCCCTCCCTCCTTCCTCTCTCTCTCTCCCTCCCTCCCTCGTCCCTCCCTTCCTCTCTCTCCCTCCCTCCCTCGACCCTCCTTCCTCTCTCTCTCTCTCTCCCTCCCTCCCTCATCCCTCCCTTCCTCGTCCCTCCCTCCTTCCTCTCTCTCTCTCTCCCTCCCTTCCCTCGTCCCTCCCTCCCTTCCTCTCTCTCTCCCTCCCTCGTCCCTCCCTCCCTTCCTCTCTCTCTCCCTCCCTCCCTCCCTCGTCCCTCCCTTCCTCTCTCTCTCTCCCTCCCTCGTCCCTCCATTCCTCTCTCTCTCTCCCTCCCTCCCTCATCCCGCCCTCCTTCCTCTCTCTCTCCCTCCCTCCCTTGTCCCTCCCTTCCTCTTTCTCTCCCTCCCTCCCTCTCTCCCTCGTCCCTCCCTTTCTCTCCCTCCCTCCCTCCCTCATCCCTCCCTCCTTCCTCTCTCTCTCTCTCTCTCCATCCCTCCCTCGTCCCTCCCTTCCTCTCTCTCTCTCCCTCCCTCCCTCATTCCTCCCTCCTTCCTCTCTCTCTCTCTCCCTCGTCCCTCCCTTCCTCTCTCTCTCTCTCTCTCCCTCCCTCCTCCGTACCTCCCTTCCTCTCTCTCTCTCTCTCCCTCCCCCCCTCCTCCGTCCCTCCCTCCCTTCCTCTCTCTCTCCCTCCCTCGTCCCTCCCTTCCTCTCTCTCTCTCTCCCTCCCTCCCTCGTCCCTCCCTCCCTCCTTCCTCTCTCTCTCTCTCTCCCTCCCTCATCCCTCCCTCCTCTCTCTCTCCCTCCCTCCCTCGTCCCTCCCTCCTTCCTCTCTCTCTCTCTCTCTCTCTCTCTCTCTCTCCCTCCCTCGTCCCTCCCTCCCTCCTCCTCTCTCTCTCTCTCCCTCCCTCCCTCGTCCCTCCCTACCTCTCTCTCTCTCCCTCCCTACCTCGTCCCTCCCTTCCTCTCTCTCTCTCTCCCTCGTCCCTCCCTTCCTCTCTCCCTCCCTCAACAAGACGATGTCCTTCTATTTCAAATGTTTTACTGTTGGTCCCACAATACTAGTGCCAACAGTGCTAGCCAAGTCGCTAATGGCTTGGCGCTGGTATTGGCTTGTTTCCATTTAGCTACACTGCCCTTGACTTTTCATCCAATCAACATGAATCTTATAGGTCCTATAACCTATGACCTTTCCTGTGTTACATCATCATGACCTTTCACCTGTTGAACCACCATAGTTTCCTGTCATGGTTGTGGTTTAAGTGCAGGCTGAGTCAGTCGTAACCCACCTGTTGTGTTCGTTTCATGTTAATTAATTATGTGTTCCCGGTTCAAAATGGCCGGCCCATTATTGCTGATTATAAATCCATAATAATACATATATTATCACCTAATGTTGTGTTAGATCTTTTTATCAGTTTTGAACTATTTGCTATTTATTGACCTGAGCTCATACAACTCGTTTTTGAGTAAAAAAAGCATAATGTATTTATTATTTTGACTATAACAAATACTCAGATGAAACATATAGTGCTATTTATCACACACTACTTTCTCCTCTAATGCATATTCACTGTCAGTTTCCTGGCCTCTCTCCTCCTCACCAGTGTCATGATCAAAGATATGATCAAGAGCCTCACATACAGTATATCGTTTGGTCATTGTGCTGCCACAGAACGAATTGTGAGCAAGGCCTTAAAAAAGCTTTATATACTAGAGCTGTGAGAAAAGTTCTATATATTATTGAAACAATGTTGAGATTGTTTGTGAGAATAAAAACAGGTGTGTTTCCCGTGGGGGAAAGGTTCCCGTGGGGGTTGCCATGGAAGCCAATAAGGGGAGTGAGGTGTGTGTGCTCAAACACACATGCATGTGGGGGTCTGGGAGAGGAAGTGTGTTCATCTGATGAATGGGCATGTTTTTATTTTTATTTTTTTTATTTACCAGGTAAGTTGACTGAGAACACGTTCTCATTTACAGCAACAACCTGGGGAATAGTTACAGGGGATGAATGAGCCAATTGTAAACTGGGGATTATTAGGTGACCGTGATGGTTTGAGGGCCAGATTGGGAATTTTAACCAGGACACCAGGGTTAACACCCCTACTCTTACAATAAGTGCCATGGGATCTTTAATAACCTCAGAGAGTCAGGACACCCATTTAACATCCCATCCGAAAGACGGCACCCTACACACGGCAGTGTCACTGCCCTGGGGCATTGGGATATTTTTTTGACCAGAGGAAAGAGTGCCTCCTACTGGCCCTCCAACACCACTTCCAGCAGCATCTGGTCTCCCATCCAGGGACTGAACAGAACCAACCCTGCTTAGCTTCAGAAGCAAGCCAGCAGTGGAATGCAGGGTGGTATGCTGCTGGCCTGAACTCAATTTTATACAGTAATTGTAGTCTCACCCATTCCTTTCTAATGACCTGTCATTTGTCACCGGGAACACCACAGGTGTACAAAAGTTAAATAAAACACCCAAAATGTAATGAACATCATCAAAATGTTTTTTGTGTGTTCAGATGCCCTGTGTGGACAAAGTCATGGAACCTTAAGGCAACCCGATTAAATTAACTACATTTTTCAGAGAGAAAACTTGTAAATCGGTTCAATTCGACCGGAACACAGCAGGAGGGCCAACAGGGATGAAGGAGAATAGAGTAAGTGACTTTACAGCAAGTACAAGTATGTGACTCACGTGACGTCCCCAGCATAGTGGCGGATACGGAAGTCTCTGTGGAACTCCATGGTCTTGTCTGATGGGGTGAGCTACAATGGAGATATTATCCCCAACATCATCATCATCACCATCACCATCATCATCACTATCATCACCATCATTATCATTGTGACCGTCATCATCATTGTGACCATCATCATCACCATTATCATCATCATCAACCTCCTCATCACCATCGTCATCATCATCATCATCATCATCATCACAGTTACCCTCTGTAATATAGGCTGGCAGAGGGGGATACAATCATCTCTTACACCTCTCGTATGTCTCTCACACAGATCTCTTCAAGAAACAGAAATGGAAGCATCTTACAGTAGTTGGAAGTGGAGCATTTAGACCCACTACCATTGGATGCTACTGTCTGTCTCAATGGTCTCAATGGAATGTAGCTGCCTTCTGAAGTATAACGAAACCACAACAGAGTGCAAATAGTGGGATGGATACCCCTGCTCTCTATTGACCATCCAGTGTAACTGCACTAACAATATCACACCAGTGGGGTGTTAAAGCCATTCTTAAACCGTCAATGGGGTCCTGATGTGAGTGTTGCAGTATAATGAAGACAGTAATGGAGAGAAGACATCTTCAATGAGGTAGAGGAAGGATTGGTGTACCTCAGCACAATTCACGTTGTGGGTTTTTAGTGTAAGTTGCAGAAGGAATGACTATTTTATGGTTATAGGGACATGGTTATAGGAGCTGTAGAGAGGAAATGTTGAGGTATTTGTGTTAGAAGTATGGCCTGGGAGAATAAAATAGACTAGATTAGAAGAGAATAACATAGAATAGACTAGAATAGAAGAGAATAACATAGAATAGAATAGAGTTTATTCTATTGAAGGCAGCGTTGCTCGTCTGACCCACCTTGCGGGAGGTGTAGTGAGGGTGTTGTCCCAGCTTAGCATCCATGCTCTCCAGGCAGATGGTGTCTGTCACCTTACCCACAGTGAGACAGGCCTCGTCCAACACCGAGATGATGCCCTTATGGGGCTGTTCCACCAGGTCCACGATGATCTGGTTGTTAAAGTAGTCAATCTGGAAACACACAGGGGGAGAGGAACTGTTAGATGTAGGCTTCTGAATACTGCATGTGTTGCTTATGGGTGTGTGTTTGTGGAGAGAGAGAGAGAAACAAGAGAGCGAGAGAGAGAGAGGGGAGGAACAAGAGAGAGAGAGAGAGAGAGAGAGAGAGAGAGAGAGAGAGAGAGAGAGAGAGAGAGAGAGAGAGAGAGAGAGAGAGAGAGAGAGAGAGGGAGAGAGGGAGAGAGGGAGAGAGAGAGAGAGAGAGAGAGAGAGAGAGAGAGAGAGAGAGAGAGAGAGAGAGAGAGAGAGAGAGAGAGAGAGAGAGAGAGAGAGAGAGAGAGAGAGAGAGAGAGAGAGAGAGAGAGAGAGAGAGAGAGAGAGAGAGAGAGAGAGAGAGAGAGAGAGAGAGAGAGAGAGAGAGAGAGAGAGAGAGAGAGAGAGAGAGAGAGAGAGAGAGAGAGAGAGAGAGAGAGAGAGAGAGAGAGAGAGAGAAAGAAAGTCTGTTTCTGCGTGCATGCGCATCTGTGTGGGCATGTGTCTGCTAAATGACTTAAATGTAAATGTAAATGTTTGTGTTAGTCCGCGTGCACGTGTGTGACTCACATGCCGCCAGGTGATACCCTCTCTCTGGTACTCGTCTTGTTCCTGGCGAAGGATCAGCTCTATGAAGAGTTGCTGCAGCTTCTCATTACAGTAGTTAATACAGAACTGTTCAAAGCTGCCCGACGACAACACAGAAACACAGGTTTCAATATGGAACAACAGATCACGTAATCACCATGACTACCATACATTTTGAATAAATAAATATAATCTTCAGAGAGGTTTCAAAAAGTTTGAAATTATAGATATTGTGAGAAATATTTATATCAAGATATGTCCATCGGGTCAAATACAAGGCTGATCCACCATCCTGATAACTCACAAGATTGTAAATACATGGACAGGGAGGAGAAGGTAGATAGATACTATTGGAGAGTCTAACCTGTTGTTGTCGAAAATTTCAAAGCCGTAAATATCCAGCACTCCGATGACTGTGTTTTTCCCATGAAGCACTGGGTTGTAGTCTTTCACCTCAATAACAGCATTGATACGAGCCACAATCCAACAAAACAATCTCTCATAGAGAGCCTAAAGAATCAACATAGAGCAGGAGAGAGAGAGAGAGAGAGAGAGAGAGAGAGAGAGAGAGAGAGAGAGAGAGAGAGAGAGAGAGAGAGAGAGAGAGAGAGAGAGAGAGAGAGAGAGAGAGAGAGAGAGAGAGAGAGAGAGAGAGAGAGAGAGAGAGAGAGAGAGAGAGAGAGAGAGAGAAAGAGAGAGAGAGAGAGAGAGAGAGAGAGAGAGAGAGAGAGAGAGAGAGAGAGAGAGAGAGAGAGAGAGAGAGAGAGAGAGAGAGAGAGAGAGAGAGAACTTTAATATGGCAGTGAATGCACTCAAAGAAAAAGCCCGCAGAGCATTGTATGCAATAAAAATGAAATTATTCAAAATCAACATCCCAATTAGAATTTGGACCAAAATATTTGACAGTGTAATCCTACCAATAGCTCTTTACGGAAGTGAGGTTTGGGGGCCACTCAATAAACTGGACTTTAAAATGTGGGACAAACATCCAATTGAAACCCTACATGCAGAATTCTGTCGGAAAATCCTACAAGTCCAGAGAAATACACCAACTAATGCATGTAGGGCAGAATTGGGCCGCTTTCCAGTAATAATGAAAATACAGAAAAGATCATTAAAATTTTGGCTACATCTAAATTCAAGTCCAAATTCGAGTCTGCAATTTAAAGCACTTCAAACCCAAGAACTGAGCCCAGAAACGAGCCCTCTCAGTCAGCTGGTGTTGGACCTAACCAACCAAGCTGACACCGGCACTGCTTCAAAAGAAAGAATTCCAATAAACAAAATCATGAACCAATCAAAGGACTCATATTTACAACATTGGAAAAACAAAACAAAATCCCAAAGCCGACTAAATTGCTATCTGACCCTAAACAGAGAATATGAATTGGCTGAATATCTCTACTCTGTCAGAGATTCGAAGCAGAGACAGATCCTTACCAAGTACAGGCTGAGTGACCACCGATTGGCAATAGAAACCGGCAGACATAAAAAGACATGGCTACCCAAAGAGGAGCGTGTATGTGGTCACTGCACGACAGGGGAGGTAGAAACAGAGATGCACTTTCTCCTTTACTGTGATAAATATTCCTCACCAAGAGATTCATTATTCACAGAAATGACTACATTTATTCCAAATTTTAACTTATTAAACCCAGAGGAAAAACTAAAAATACTCATGGGCGAAGGAGCAATGGCTCCTCTTGCAGCCAAATATGTATTTGCCTGCCATAGCCTGAGGGACACTGAATAATAACATCTGCATAGTAAGCAGTAACTTACTTATTATGACTGTTATTGTTATTACTGTTATTGTTATTAGTATTATTATTGTTGTTTATCATTCCAAATAGTAATGGTATGGGTGGTAATGGTAATGATAGCAGTTTAATGATAGTGGTGGTGGTAGTGGTGCATTACACCATACATAACATTCGACTATTGACTGTTACCATTTTATTGTTACTATTTTTTATATTTAATTTTGTATTATTATTTACTGCCATTCTATATTATTATTTGTCATTGTTTTAATTGTATTACAATGTATATTGTATACATTGTTGCTTTGGCAATATTGACACAATGTTTTTCATGCCAATAAAGCAGCTTGAATTTGAATTTGAATTTGAGAGAGAGAGAGAGAGAGAGAGAGAGAGAGAGAGAGTGAGAGAAAGAGAGTGAGAGTGAGAGAAAGAGAAAGAAAAAGAGAGAGAGAGAGAGAGAGAGAGAGAGAGAGAGAGAGAGAGAGAGAGAGAGAGAGAGAAAGAAAGAAAGAGAGAGAGAGAGAGAGAGAGAGGGGGAGAGAGAGAAAGAGAGAGAGAGAGAGAGAGAGAGAGAGAGAGAGAGAGAGAGAGAGAGAGAGAGAGAGAGAGAGTCATGCTCAACATGAGCTCCTGATATATTTGATTTTTTTGGTTTTTAGAATGAGATAAACACTCTAATCGAAGAAGAATTCCAGACAAGAAGTGATGAACAACAACTCTATACATTCAGAATAGAAAAAAAAGTAACTTTGCGCCTCAAGTTAAGAAGTTTTGAGTCTAGCTAGCTAGCTACACAACAAAGACCCAGCCAGCAGACTAACCATAAGAAACGAGCTAGAACAAACCTAGCAAGGTCAGTTAATACAACTACATCAAACGACCAAACTGAGTGGGTAAACCAAAAAGGAGCACGGACTAACTGTAAACATATCTTCAGTCTTTTGTGTGAGGATTTTTCACTATTTTTGCTGTTTTTTGAAAGTAGCGCGAACAGCAGACGAACAAATCGGTTGCCATGGCAACGGGGCAGCAGAACAGCGCAGCAGTAGCGGTAGTAGCAGAGCGCACAGACACCATGTCCACACTCCCCCTCAGCGCAGAATCCATTCTCTACCCAAAAAAGGTAAAAAATGACACAATGAGGAAAGCTTTCAAACAGAAACTACTAGAGAAGAGGCCAGAAACCCTTTTTGCAGACCTCTACAAAAACGGTGACGTGAGTAATCTCATCTTCCTCACTGACCAGCCAAATGCATGGCGCTCAGCAGTCTGCTCTCACTACCCATGCATAAAGAAAGAGGGAATCTGTAATGGGTGGAAGCTGAAAATCAAAGAGACAGACGACCCTGACAGCACCATGATAACAATCAACCTCTACAAGACTGGGACTGTCATGGTGCAAGGTAACATCAGGCTGTTTGAAACAGACTTTCAGACCATTAAGGAGAGAGCGGAGAGAGAGAAGGACACCACCAGTGACATGCCCTCCCACAAGACAAACTCCACCAGCACCACCCTCACCCCTACCCTCCCCACCCAAAAAGGCACATCCAGCACCTCTCTTCCCACCATAGTGGAGGACACGCCCCAGGAGGAGAGCGACCCCCTCAGTGCAGAGCAGGCTCAGGCCCTCCTCACCACCATGGCTGCCATGAGGGATGAGTTCACCAAACTGGAGGGGGAGGTGGTCCTGCTCAGGGAGAGCGTGAGCAAACAGCAACCAGACAACCACACCTTAGAGGAGCTCCTAACCAAGGTGAGGACAGAGCAGGACAGCAGCCTTGCAACACAGCTGAAAGAGGTTCAGCAAGAGAGAGACGGACTCAAGAGAGAGCTGGCTGATCTAACAAAGGAGGTGAGAGAGCTCCAAAAAGACAGGCAGAGCAGCAATAAGGAGCTGACCACACTAAGAGAGGAGCTGCAGGAGAGAAAGAGAGCAGAGGACAGGCTGCAGGAGCAGATAGATCACCACCCTATGACCTGCCCTCACACAGCAGAGGAGCCCAGCTCAACCAGCCAGACTTCCCCAGCCCTGGCTGCTGCACCCCTCCTCCCCAACCCACAGAACAGCCTCCCACTGACAGTGGCACCCACACAGACCAGCCACACCCCAGCTCCAACACCCACCAGCCCCCCCTCTGCCCCCCCCAGTCCAGAAGAAACACTGGCTGACATCGTCCTGTTAATGGACTCAAATGGGAAGTATGTTCAGGAGAAGAAACTTTTCCCTAGACACAAAACGAGAAAGGTGTGGTGCCCAACAACGCAAAGTGCCATGGAGCTGCTTGATAAGAACCATCTCGGGTCGCCAAGCCACATAATCATACATACCGGAAGCAACGACCTGCGTGCTCAGCAGGAGAGGGTGGCGACTTCACTACGGGGAGTGATTGAGAAGGCCTCCGCAATCTTCCCCAACTCAAGAATCATAGTGTCAACCCTTCTACAGAGGAGGGACTTCCACCCTGCCACAATCCAAAGAATAAACGCCAGCCTCTCCCGGGACTGTGCCCTGCGACCCAATGTACACCTGGCCCACCATCCCACCCTCGATCTGGACTGTCTCTATGACCATGTTCACCTGTACAGGGAGACAGTCCCCATCCTTGCCAAGACTCTCAAGGACGTCGCTCTAAACCGCAGCCCGACCTCTCCACCCAGGAACAGCGGAGCAATCTCCACCCCGCCGAGATCACCGAGACAACATCCCGGACCAGCACCCTGGACCCCCCAGCCACGACCACAGCACCACCAACCTCAATGCCCACCACAGCCAGCGCAGCACAGACCACCCCAGCCCAGCTTCAGAGCCACCCAGATGAGGCCTACCACCCCCCTCCTCCCCACCGCAGACCCACACCTGGAGGAGCCACAGCCCAGCAGGCAGAGCTACGCACAGGCTGTGAGAGGAGCAACTGGCCCAGCCCCCACCAACCAAATGAGTGACATTAAACAAATGCTGAGTCTACTATGCTCACATGTGATGGGCCGAGGGTCATGGTAAGATGAGCACAAGAACTCCACCATTCTCACACTACATCCACCCAAGTGGCATGACACAAATTCTATCTTAAATGATAAACAAATCACATTTGCAAAATAAGAGTTTACTTTAATTGAAAAATCCTATTTTAATGGTTCTTCTTGGATTGTGAGTGTTTGTCTCATTTTGAAAGGTAAGGAAAAGAGAAAAAAAAAGTTATGAAGTCTTTTTACGTTGCATGTTGGAATATACAAGGATTGAAGTCCTCTGCTTTTGGGCTAAAGAGCAGAAACCCAGACTTCCTGAAAGAAATTGATGATGTTGATATTGTAGTACTACAGGAAACATGGTGCAGAGGTGAGGTTTCCACTGGCTGTCCACTAGGTTATAGGGAGATAATCATACCATCCACTAAATTAAAAGGAATCAAACAGGGCAGAGACTCAGGGGGAATGCTAATATGGTATAAATCTGAACTAATTAATTCAATCGAATTGATCAAAACAGGAGAATTCTTTATCTGGTTAAAAATCAACAAGGAGGCTATCTTGACAGATAAAAACGTCTTCCTCTGTGCCACATACATTCCCCCCTCAGAGTCACCCTACTTCAACGAAGAGAGCTTCTCCATTCTAGAGGGAGAGATTAGTCACTTTCAGGCCCAAGGCAACGTACTGGTCTGTGGAGACCTGAATGCTAGAATAGCAGAAGAACAAGACACTATTAACAGTCATGGGGATAAACACCTACCAGGAAGCAATAACCTTTCCCTCCCCACATACCCCCACAGAAACAACTATGACAAAGTGAAAAACAAAAATGGATTACAGCTCCTGAGGCTCTGTCGAACACTGGGTCTGTACATAGTCAATGGCAGGCTGAGAGGAGACTCTTTTGGTAGGTACACATACAGCTCATCCCTTGGCAGCAGCACTGTAGACTACTTCCTCACCGACCTAAACCCAGAATCTCTCAGAGCCTTCACAGTCAGCCCACTAACACCTCTCTCAGACCACAGTAAA